>NW_027187391.1:13150103-13232603 GCF_028583685.1 Petaurus breviceps papuanus
AGAAAGAAAGAAAGAAAGAAAGAAAGAAAGAAAGAAAGAAAGAAAGAGAGAAGGGGAAAGAAAGAAAGAGAGAGAGAGAAAGAAAGAGAGAAAGAGAGAAAGGAAGGAAGGAAGGAAGGAAGGAAGGAAGGAAGGAAGGAAGGAAGGAAGGAAGGAAGGAAGGAAGGACCTGTAGGCTTCACTAGAAACAAATTAAGAAACCCAGCTTTAAATAAAAAAGAACATATTCATTCTTCTCACATTTTAACTTATTTTTAACACAATCTGTAGAACTGTAAGGATCTTTTGTGAATATTTATTCTAGTGTGAAACATATCAGCTAGCCATTTATGATTTTTGTCATCTACAAATCTGATAAATCCACCTTCTCTGACTTCAAACAAGAGATTGATAAAATATTGTGTAGGTCACAGCACTTCAGAATGGCATTACAGACTGTCCTCAAGGGTGATGTCCACCCACTCACTAATAATCTTTTAATAGAATTTTTCAACCAACTACAAATCTACCTAATTATATTATACTATAGACCACATTTTTCCATCTCATCCTGTCATCAGTGTCTGTCAAGAGTCTTGCTAAAACTCAAGTACAATGTTACTAGCCTGATATCAAAATAAGTTATTTTGTCTTAAACAGGTGAATTTCTGATAGCTCTGAGTCATCAAGTGCTTTTTCTCCCTCAATATTCACATCATCTACTTAATAATCTGTTCTAATTTTTTTTCTGAGGGCCCACATCAAACTTTTTGATTTGTGGTTTGTGGAATCTACTATCTTATTCTTTTTGAAAAATGACACCACACTAGACTTACTCCAGTCTTCCGTCACGTTTGCTATTTTCATGTTTTCCCAAACTCTAATAATGGGGATTCCACAATCAAATAAAAGATGTATAGAAATTTTATTTGTCATTTAGCTTAATAAGATGTAGCTTAATATCACTTTAGGATATCTTTGTTTTTGAGGTTGTTTTTCTTTGCATTAATCACAAATAAAGCTTTTTTGTAGCTTCTATTATCCACATTGCTTCATAAAACCCTATATAAACTTCATATCACCAGAGCTCACCTTTTTTCTCCCTGGATGCATTTCATTAAGCCATTTTAAATCCGATGTCAACAACAGAACTATACTTTTACATATTATTGTGTGTTTTAAATTAGAAGGTTCACTGGTTTTGGAATTATAGGGAGAACTCAAGCAAGGAATGAACTATTCCACAGAGTGCCCAAATTATAGTAGTGTCCAGTTGGGTCCAGATTTACTCCAGACCTCAAAAACAGCAATAGACCTTAAAATATCAACCTTTTCTTTATTGGTAGTTTCTAATCAGTGAGAGACCAAACATGTACTACATGCAAGAAAACAAAAGGAAATGTTTATATAATGGAGAAAAATATAAGTTCAAAAATAATATGGCAAGCTTATTGTGAAAAGGTTTCACTACAGTAAATGGCCTTGTCTATGGTTGGCACTGATGAAGATAGTTTGGGTTTGCTTTTTTTCTGTCAATTTTAAATCTATGACTAATACCATGCTGAATTATTTTAATATTTTAAGAGATCCATGATTTTATTGGTAAGAGTACTCTCTACACCAAAGCATAACTTAATTTCCCCATACATTAATTGACAATTTTATGCATTGCCATGGCCAAAAAAATCATCATCTGTTGGTTAACCTTCTGAAAATGGACCTTTCTGAAATTAGTTAGGCTGGTCCTTAGATTATTGACCCATCACTAGACTCAAACCTTAAACCTTCGAAACTATTTCGCCATCATAAGATATCAGGGTCACCTTCATATAATGAAGAAGCCCCACAGAAGGACTTTGGTTGAGTTAATATTGGCATATTTAGATCATTTATCTTGTTGCGTTCATTGATGGAACTATTATTCTGAGACTTACCAAAGCAAGCTATGTGATTTGGGAAATTTGGTTTATGGTCTTGTTGCCCAAATAATTTTTATTCCATATTTATCTGTCATATCTGTTATTATGTTAATATTTACTTTTATTTTTTTAATCTAAAAATCTGCAAACACTAAAACTAATGTTAATAGTAGTCATGAATATTACATTTCTATTTACAGTTTGACTATGTCCCTCGTGTAGCCCATATACTTACAACATTATATTTTGAATTAATTTCCCCTTCGTCCTTTTTATTTTTCAATAAAATTGGGCAAACCTTCTCTTCCCAGGTACATATTATCTAGAGTTTACTTTGCAATAGTTGATAAGAGTTTTGCAAGTGAAAGAGATAGGAAGAATTTGTTTAGAATAAGGAATAAGACTGTGGTCTTCAATAAATATTTTCATGTGAGAAAGTATTTTATCCATTTAAAAGTAAGTGTGTGTTGCCCTATAATAGCAAACTTTAATTCTTCTAATACTTAAGTCATTCATTGACATTGAGTTGGGTGTTTTGAAAATACATACACAATAAATACTTTACTGTATATTGTACTTCAGGTACCAGGACTGGGTTCCCTAGATTTGCTAATAACAGTTATCAATAAGTTGCTGTTGTTTTTGTCCTTCATTCTCAAAGAGGACGATGACATCAGAAAGGTGATATCATGACACTTTTGTGCTCAAATCACCATTATTTCAAGTTATGATAATTAAATATACATTCATTTATCAAAGTAACAATGATTTTAAAAATAAAACTTAGTTTCTGAAGGTTATTACAACATAGGTAATGAGAAAATAACTATACTGTGACGATTTCAAAATGTATTACTTACTTTAGAGACTGGATCCTTATCCAATATGCCTTCCTTTCAATTTAGTATACATTTATTAAGTGCCTACTATGTATAGAGCACTCTGACCCCATGGAAGGAACCCAGAAACCTATGTCCCAAAGGCTCAGGAAGAGTAATACCTTCTTGCCTCCCCCACCAGACCTGCTTTCTAGAGACCCACAAAACCATCATCCAGGGAAGTAACCCTTGTGGAGATTCAAGAGGGCAGCTACCTCTGTAAGTGCTGGAATCTCTGCCTCTTCAGAAGCACAACTACTAAAGACCCAGATCAAGAAAGCCATTACCACCAAAGTCTTTGGTGCCCTTAAATGGCATACTGTCAGAAAAATATGTGGTTTTGTCAATGGAAATTACATTAAAGAAAATGCATTACCATTGGTGTATCCTTAGACTCTATGAACCCTGATGCTTTGTCATTTGACTTATAGCTGAAATCATATAGCTATGTATGTTTTCTCTGCCTATTAGGAATCTGAGCAACTGAGGAAAGAGGGGCTGCATTTTCTTTTTGTTTACTCAGCACTTAGCACAGGGCTTTGCACATCGTAGGTGCTTAAATACTTTTCTTGTTTGTTTATTTATTCCACCAGCTCTTCGTTCCCAATAATTTGCTGACCCAGTTTCTTTTCTAGTTATTCAACTCACTGTCTTTATTGCAAACTTCTTCAATGGGAATAGACTAGCTATTGCCTATTTTAAACCATCATATGCCTCTCCTTGCACTTTTGGCAAACCTTCAACTTGATTTCTTCAGAGATTAAATATTCCACAATTCAAAACCACTTGAATGTACCATCAATGAATGTACACTGTTGCTTCTTGTTTTTGTTTGTTTGTTTGTTTTTATGGGCCTTTATCTCAGAGAAGGTTAGGATTAAAGCACAGTATAATTTCTCAAGTGCAATTCAGCCTCCTCACTTCCTTTTTTTCAATTCTAGGCCCAGCTCATTGGTCATTTTCAGGGTTTAGCCATGACATAAATAAATACAGAGACATGAGCCAATTCCATAGGTTGCATAAACAATTGCCTTTTAATAGGCATGCTTCTTCCACTTGGTTTTTCTTGGATTACCAAAAAATTTTTTGAGTGATTGTGATCTTGTTGAGGAAGCTCTGCCTTCTTCCAGGGTTTGATTTAATCAACCCAATATCAACTGAAAACAGGAGTATATGGGAAGGATGACCTTCCCATCTATAAGGAATTCTTCTTCCACTTGGACATTAAGTTGGACATTTTCCATGATAGTAAGAATCACCTTTGGTTAGGTCTCCCTTTTTATACCTTATTTGTTATTGATGTAACCCCAGCATCCCTTTTCTTGGAACTTTCCTCATTTCTGTCAGGTTCTACACACTCAAGGTCAATAGGAAATAACAGGAACAGTAAAGTCACAGAATTATTATGAAAATTTGAGTGGTGCAGAGCTTTTAAAAGGCACAGAAAGTTGACTTCTTTGTGACCACACCACAGGATGCAATGTAACAGAGGGCCAACCAGGACAGGGAACCACACTGTAAAGAAAGATCCTGTGGATACATTGATTACGGACCATGGAAAGATGTTGGGTAGTGGCCTCCTCCCACAAGCTTTCAGGGGGCAGAGGTAGCCTCCAGGATGCTGGAGATGACAAAAACAACAGAAAAACTAGATAGAACAGCTAGTTAAAGTAGAGGGAAATGCAGAAGCAGTTTACTATGGAAACAATAGAGCATGATTAGGACTAAGGCAATGATGCAGAAACAAGATGAAATGTAAAATTCCTCATAAGCAATCCTACAAACTCCTTTATGGCTCAATGAAGTACAAGGATCATACACCCAGTAGACTGTACTGGGGGTTATGCTAAGTCAGCGGATCTGACTCTGCTAATGAATGTTGGTAAGCCCTTTGCATTTAACCTCTCTTACATGTATAGGAATAAATTACTCATCCCATGTTTGATTCACATTGTACAATGACTATCTTACTCCCCCTTGCTTTGGGAAAGTCCCTAAATATGAGCTAGATCTGATTTACTATGATTAAAATAGTCCCTAGAACAAGGGGTTGGGGATCTGAGAAAGGGGAGCCTAATTACAGAGAAGAAGATGACACAAGGGATAGAGCACTCTACATGGAGTCCAGTTAGACCCGAGTTCAATTATAGCATGAGACACTTACTAGGTGTGTGACCCTAGACAAGTCACTTAGCTTTTATCTTCCTCATTTTCCTCATCTGTAAAATGAGAATAATACTAGCACCTACCTCTCGTGGTTGTTAGAAGAATAAAAGCCATTTATTTATCAAGAGCACTGGACACCTTAGAGTGCTATATAAATGCTGACCATTATAATCAGAGACAAGTTTCTCCTAGGATCATTCATGGCTAAGTATAAAACAAATAGTGCCCCAGTCCTGCTGCATAGGCTTTTAATGTGAAACTAATGTGATTCAGTTCCTCTATTACTCAGTGCATTTATTGGTCATTGAACAAGGACCTCATATTTGGAATACTAGCAGTTTGTGTTTATAGATGATATAAATTCTTCATGCCTCTTAGCACTCTTCCACTCTCTTCCACTATTCTGCTGCTATCATTGCAAAGGGAGAAGGATAAATTTTATATTCTTCTATGTTTCATAAATGACGTGATCCAAGAACTCCTCACCAGCCTAGTACAAAGAAGGTACTTTTTACATAGCTAGCCTAGTCTTCAGAAAGCAGTCACAGCCTGTCCCCAGAATGATGCCAGAAGCTTTTCTTACATGATAGAAATTGCCAGAGCTAATGCTTAATTGACATATCCTTGCAAAGATACTTCAATACCACAACACAGGACTTTTGTGTAGGATTTTTGTGGAGGTTTGAAGAAATACTTCAAAAGCAATTTGGTAATTTTTTTCACAATAAATCTTAATAGGAGTCTATTCTGATTTGTTATGGCGTAAAATACTCACAGACTAGTAAAAAAAAGCATAAGAACATTAGGCAGCATTAAGATCAACTTTCAGATTACAATAGTCAGCAATGTAGAATAAAATTTAGGGAGAATATGCCATTTGAGAACACCAGAGGCAAACAGACCATTGTGACTTTTTTTTTAAATAATCCAGCAAACAATATTCACAGATGGAGACCATGGCAACCACCCTTTCTGTGAGCACTGTGAGAAGGGATTGGAGTGAGATCCTCAATCTGCCCAATCTTCATTCCAGAACATGCCAGGGCTCTCAGAGCTGACTGTGCACCAGGGCCAGGGGTCTTAGTCCTATTTCCCCCTGTGGGCCAAAGTTTGATGTGAAGGGCAGTGATGCCTAGTTCTTTACACCTCTGGGCAACATCCTGAATGGTCAACATAGTACCATAGGGAGAAGATTCGTCTCTGTCAGCCTTGACCTTTATCCTACCAGTCACTCGGCAGATGGTTTCTTTGCCAGAGAGATCAGTCACATGGACAAAGGTGTGGTTGAAGGAAGCAAAATATGGCAGACAACAAACACATTCTTTCCTTCTGCAACTTGAGGTCCAAGGCTGATGACCTGCTCTTCCTTCTTCCCCTTCCCCTTGTGAGGTGCTATTCCTGTTCCTCCACTTGGGTCACCAACACTGGAAAGCGGTAATTTTTTTAAATAAGTTTTTTTTTCTTTTAGTGTGGTTCCTAACCTGTGGTTCAGAAGTCTATTGGTATAAGTTTATGGTGACATGATATCTCTCTGGTTCTTCTTTGAACATTTTGACAGTCACTATGTATTTTCAATGGAAATAGTCAATAGTTGTTATTGTCCTCTGATCTGAAGTTGTGGTTGTTTGAGGCAGATCTTGCACATTTATAAAGGAACTAGACTAGATAACTTCTCAGTTCTATCAGTCAGTCTATGAGTCTTTTTATGTCACTTGAAATTTTTACTTCAAAAGAACTAAACTTTCCTTTTTGCAATGGACAAGATCAAAAGATTAGTCCACAGGTGGCTAGGTGGTGCAGTGAGTAAAGTGCTGGGCCCGGAATCAGGAAGACCTGAGTTCGGTTCTGGCCTCAGACACTTAACACCCACACTAAAAAAAAAAACTAGCCGTGTAACCTTGGGCAAGTTACTTAACCTCAAATGCCCTCCAAAAGGCAAAAAAAAAAAAAAGATTAGTCCATCTATTTCTGGTGGTCGAAAAAGGGAATGGGAAGGGATATATAGTATATATAGCATGTATATAGTGACTAATACTTGTCAGGCACTATGCTAAGTGCTGTTACAAGTATTATTTCATTTGATCATCACAACAACCTATGAGATAGATGTCATTATTCTCATTTTTCAGTTGAGTAAACAGAAGCATATGTATATAGTTCTTTTAAAAATGTAAGGTTAAGGAAGGAAGAGAGAATATTTGGATCTCAATTTTTAAACGAATGCTAAAAGTTGTCTTTACATGCAAATCCAGCCTCAGACACTTACTAGCTCTTTGACCTTGGGCAAGTCACTTAACACCAATTGTCCTGCCTTCCCCCCTCCAAAAAAAAAGAGACTATTCTGATTATAAGCTTGTAATCTTAGTAGCATTGAAAAATTACTATTTTAATTCAATTCACTTTGCATTGAAACAGTACAAATATACCTCCATATGGATTTTTAACTTCCTTCAAATAATTATTTCCTCCATCCCACACTCTTCTTGTCCATCTTGGTACAATGACCAATAGCCAATATTCAGTGTCTGATAACATGACTTGTAGAGACATGTGGAATAATATTTTGTTCCAAGCCCTGTAATCTTGCTGTTCTGCAACTCAAGGTCCCACTCTCAGAACATCTTGTCTCTGGGGAAGTCCATATAATTTCAGTGGCCAATGGTCAAGCTATTTCCTGTTCTTTCAAATAGTCTGAGCAGACTGAAATTTCTGATTGTCTCTTGTTGTCCTTGAAAATACAGTCATATACATCCTAAAAATCCTCTAGAGGTTACAAAAAATGAGAGATTTTCAAATTGGAAGTTGTGTCAACTTGAAATGCATCCTCAATGATTATAACCATATGATTTTACAAGGAACAGTCATAGAACTTCAGCATTGGAAACAACATCAGAGAAAAGTAGTCCAACCTATACCTAAAGAAGGATCTCTTCTACATCATCCCTGACAAGCAGTCATCCATTCTTGCTTAAAGATCTCCCTTTAGGGGGGAATCCACTACCTTTCAAGTCTGCCCATGTTCCTTTGGGACATCTGTAACGTTTAGAAAGTTTTCCTTACACTAAGACTAAATATGTCCATTGTCTGCTCCTGGTTCTACCCTCTGTGGTAAGGGGAATAAGTCTAATCTTTCTTCTACATAGCAATTCTTTAAATTATTTTTTTCTCTTTTTTTTTTTTTTGAAGGGGGAAGGCAAGGCAATTGGGGTTAAGTAACTTGCCCAAGGTCACACAGCTAGTAAGTGTCTGAGGCTGGATTTGAACTCAGGTCCTCCTGACTCCAGGGCCAGTGCTCTATTCACTGTGCTACCTAGCTGCCTCCATTTCTTCAAATTTTTAAAGACAGATGTGTCATGTTCCTACTAAATCTTCTCTTCTCTAAGGTAACCATCTCCATTTCATTCACCTTATCTTTAAATGGTATGAATTTTAGGCCTTTCACCATCTAATTGCCCTCCTCAGGGCACTACCCAGCTTATCAGTAACCTTTCTAAAATATGGCACCCAACAATGAAAACAGTATGCCAGATGTTTTATGACTAGAGCAAAATATGATGATAACATAATTTCCCTTTGTCTTAGACATTACACCCTCTAAATAGAGCAAAGATTGAATTGAATTTCTTTTTGTTTGTTTTTTGCTTTTTGGAGGGGGGAAGGCAGAGGCAATTGGGGTTAAGTGACTTGCCCAAGGTCACACAGCTAGTCAGTGTTAAGTGTGTGAAACCGGATTTAAACTCAGGTCTTCCTGACTCCAGGGCTGGTGTTCTATTCACTATGCCACCTAGCCACCCTGAATTGAATTTCTTAATTGACCTATCACACTATTGACTCAGGCTGAATTTATTGTCAAACAAGCTTCTCCAGACTTTTTCTGACAAATTGTCATCTGGACATATCTCTCCCACACTATTTATATGAGGCTCACTTTCTGAATCTCTGTTAGATTTTATGTTCAGCCCTATTAAATCTATCTTCTTAGACTGAGTCTGATGATCCTCTCTGTTAAATTCTTTGAATATTAACTGTGGTCTAGTTTGTTAGCCATCTCTCTAACCTTTGTATCACCTACAAATTTGTGAAATTATCAAAGTCATGTCAAAGAAAATCCCTAAGAGAAATTGTTTGTTTTTCCTCAATTCTAACACTTTATGGAAAGGTATAACTTCATTCTGTGAGGAAAAATATAGAATCTTGAATATATCGCAAAGTTTTTCCAAGCTATTTTAAAATTTGACCTATGTTATATTAATCAAATTATTTGCACTCAGTTTGGTATTATTATGCCCCCTTTTAAAAAAAAAGGAAGCTAAGGTACAGAAAAGTAAAATAACTTCTCCAACTCTGAAATCCTAGTCTTGACTGATGCTGAGAACTGATATCTTTGAAACAAACTTATCCTTAATATGATTTTTCTTTGGCATGAATAGCTGTGGGTTTTTCATAGACACTGATGTAAAGGTTCAGAGGATCATAGAACTAAAATTGGAAGGGACTTTGTAAGATATCCAGTCTAACTCCCTTATAGACGAGGATACTAAGGTTTTGGAAGGTGATGATTTGTTCCAGATTATACAAGTAGTAAAAGTCAGAAGTGGGATTTAAAGCTGGGTCCTCTGCACTCATTTTGGTTCTTGTTTTTCCAAGAACAAGGGAAGAAGGTGCTCCTCCTCCCCCCCCCCCACAAAAAAGATTTTTTTAATATGTTATTATTTTAAAGTGGAAGAGCAGAATATTATGAAATTGAAGATGGTATACATTCATTTGGGTTAATTATGTTTGGTTGATATATAATTCATTCATGATAAGTATTTAAATTAACTATTCTTTTTCCTACCTACTCACTTTATTTACCAATAAAAAGCCTATTCTGTTTCCCATCTACTTTTTCCCTAAATGTTCTCTCTACTTAACATATTCAAGTAAAGGTGCACCTCACTTTTTAAATTACATTTTATTTATTTCAAGTAACAAGCCTTTTTCTCATATTTTTTCCTCCTCTTTCCCATTGAGAGAGGATAAAAAAAAAACAAAACTCTTTAAACAAATTTGCATAGTCAAGCACATTTAGCTCTCCACATTGACTACATCCATACATACATGTGTATGTATATGTATGTGTGTGTTTTATGTATATATACACATATGTGTTATATACGCATATATAATATATATGCACACATATAAATCATTCTACATCTTAACTATGCCACCTCTCAGTCAGGAGATGAGTATTGGCATTCTTTATTATCAGTCCTCTAGAAGTATATTGATCATTGAATTGATCAGAACTCTTAAATCTTTCAATTTTGTTTGTCTTTGCAATATTGTTATCATATAATTTGTTTTCCTGGCTCTACTTATTTCATTCCGCATCAGACTATGCAAGTCTTCTGAGGTTTCTCTAAAGGCATCCCTTTCATTATTTCTTATGACACAATAGTATTCCATTACATTCATGTGCCACATCTTCCGCCATTCCTTAATTGAAGGTAACCTCTTTAGTTTCCAGTTCCATCACAAAGTGCTGCTTTTGTAAATATTGCTGTATATAGTCCTTTTCTTCTCTCTTTTGTTTCTTCAGGGTAGAGTTCTAAAAGCAGTAAAGCTAGGCCAAAGAGTTTCCTTTCTATGGAAAGGCAACCTCAAACAATTTTTTAAAAGATAAATTCAGTTGAAAGGTAGAAATAGTTCTCAGGGACAGATGCATCTTGAGACACAATGTCCCATGGAGGAATAGACCTGCACCATCATAGAGAAACAAAGATCCCAGCCTCTGAACAGCCTGGATGGAGATAAAGGGAGGTCTAGACGATATTGTGGGAAAGAAGTAGGCCAAGTCTGGCAAAGGGTACTGAAGTGGAAAGAGGTTGGACTTCTGATAATTTCCTATTTAGACAAATTATTCTTCTTACCCAGATGTATTTGTATTGCTATTGTTACATGTTCTATACTGTTATCTCACTTTAAGGAATTGCAAATGTTGTCAGTACCTTCCAAATTTTAGTCATCTTGGGTAAACTTCTGTTCACTTTCCCTGCTTACTACTCCAGAAAATCTGCATTTGTATCCCATCACTTAGCACTGTTTTTGACACATAGTATACATACTTAATAAATGTTTATTGATGGACTGACTGGCCTCTTGCTATAGTCAACCTCAAGGAAAACACTTGTGAGGCAGAAACAATGGAGTGAGTTGGAGTACTGAGTTTGGTGCAGAAGCAAGGTCACATTCCTGAAGTTTGTGCTTATGGATTTTCAGAAATAATTATGGGTACGTGAAACTCTAAGTAAAAAGAGGAATAACCAAATGGAATACTACCTCCAAATGCCTCCACTATAACAATAGACCTGGTTCACCTACTCATCAGTAGTCTATACAATCATTTTCATTCCACAATTCTATCTCACATAGCCACAGCATTTTAGAGCTGGGCAAGATCTTAGAGGCAATACAGTAAAATATCTTAATTTTCCAGATGAAGACACTGAGGCCAAGGAGGTGAAGTGATTTTTATTTTCCTTTCAGATTTTATGATAGAATTTTGAAACATGACCTAATATAAAAAACATCATATTTGAAATTAGGAAGACCTAGATTCAAATTCTGCCTCAAATATTTCTTAGTCATATATCCTGGGAAAGGATCTTAATGTCTTGATACCTCAATTTATTCATTTGTAAATTGGGAATAAATAATAATAACTATCTCAAAGGGTTGCTGTGAGAATAAAATGAGATCCCATATAAATGTTAGCAAGTATTACTTTGAAAAACCAACTAAACAAATAGATACCAATCCTTGGAAAAGTATAAAAGTACAAGTTAGCTATATAGACTACTGGGCATTGACAGATTTTTCTTGGTTCATTCTGAGATACCAAGTCTACAATGCCCGCTCTGTCCATGGAAAGCCTGATACAAGGGTGAATGGGTTTTTCCTGACTAAATCCACCAAATACTATAAGTGACAGTTAAATTTAAGTTGTCCATGAAGGCACCTGAACAATTTATTGCTTTCATGACTGAAAGCATGTAAAGTTACATTTATTATCTTATTGAAATTCCTGATATTGTCCATTCTCTTTAAACTTTTGATTCAGAAGAGCAAATGAATTTTAAATGACTGTAAGACTAAGCAGTGTTAGTGGTTATGTTTCTCCAACACATTGTTTGTAACCCGAAAAATCAGTAAAGCCAGAAGCTTTTATGACTATGGGCGTCTTTCTTTCTAACTTTTGTTTTATTAACCTCTCCACAGCTGGTGCAGTTGAAAACACTCTTTCATCACATGCTTAACAGAAATTCAAGTGTAGCTAAGAATGTAGCCAAACTTCTGTCTGCTGGGCTCATTGTCAGTATGTCATGTTTTACTTCCAGCCGAACTTCTATCTGTTGCAGCTGATGAAGCAGACAAAGAAAATCTGCAGGAGAACAAAACAGAAAAAAAAAACCTTCACTGGGCTGTATCAAACTGATCATTTCTGAGACACCTAAGACATGTCTAAGACACCTAAGACCTTCCGAACAGAACTATTTTAATGTTCACACAAAAAGGATTCAGTGACTTTTCCTCTGTCTCGCCTTTTTGAATACAGACCATGAGTATCAGTTGCAATCTGAGACTCCTGAAGGAGACGGAGCACTATTCCTCTCATTTGACACAAGTTAGTTAGGATACAAATATAAGACAAAAACAAAAACAGAACTAGAGTGTCTGTCTTCTAATGTATTTTATCAAAGGATTTTTGAAAAATTTTAAACGTAAATTTTATCAATGTCCTTTTTTTCTCTATACCATAATTGTTTCTGGAGAGAGCTACATTTTCACACCATGAAATTAAAAATTCTCCTCTAATCACCCCCAAAAAGAAAACTTCAATAAAAAAAAACCAAAAGGTGACCACTCCTGATAAAAAAAAATGCAACATTCTGCCCAAGTCACTCTCTCCCTGTGAGAACAGGCAAATATATTTCATTACCTGTTCCCTGAGACTATAAAGCATTTTTATATCCACAGCAAAATTGGAGAATTTTAATTGCTGTCAAATTGATCTCTTGGTCTCAAGTCCCACATAGCAGCCAAAGTGATTTTCCTTAAGCACAGATCTAATCCTGTCCCTGTCCTATTCAATAAAGTCTAATAAATCCCTATCACATCCAGGATAAATTATAAACTTCCTTGCTTAGCTTTTAAATGTTTTCACATTCTTTCTTTCCAGGCTAACTGTACATCACTGCTCTTCCTGCATTCAGGCAAGATGTCCATCTCTCTGATTCCCAAATATGACAAATGTAAGTAGCTAGGGGGTATGATAGGTAGAATATTGAATCTAGAATCCAGAAGACCTGGGTTCAAATCTAACCCTTATGATACTGGGCAAGTCATTTAACCTCTACATGCCTCAGTTTCTCCATCTATAAAAAGGAGATAAAAACAACACCTACTTCCAAGGTGTTTGTGAGAATAAAATGATGTGATATTTATAAAGCCTTTTGTAAACCTTGAAATATTAGATAAATGCTAGCTATTTTGATAACACTATATCTCCTATCATCAAATCTTTGTACTAACTATTCTCCATGCCTGCAATTCACTCCCTCTTCACCTCTATCTCATAGAAAGACCCTCTTCCTTTTGAAGTCAACACCACCTTCTGCACAAAGTTTTTCCTCATCCTGACAGTTGTCAGTATACTCCTCCACCCCCAAAAAAATATTACCTTGCACTTAGCTAATTTGTATTTATTCTGCTTATATTTTTCTGTACTTATATAATAACATATTGTCTTTTTTGCATTTATATGCCCAGGGCTTAGCATAGTGCCTGGCACACAGTAGGTACCTAATAAATCCTTGTAGACTGATTTATTAATCCAGTCCCACTCTTCTCATTTTATAAAAATAAAATTAAAACGAAATCAAGAAAGGTTCATTCTTATTTTTAAAAAATAAAAATGAATGTTATATTTTATAAAATATATTTGTCTATTGATATGATCATGATATGAAGAAAATTTAAACATAAAAATTAAACAAAATTAAAAATAAAAAAAAATAAAGAAACTGAGGTCCAAGGACGTGACTTGGTCAAGGTCACAAAAGTAAACTAAGTGTCAGTGATAAGATTTGAATACAAATATTTCAATTTCAAATTCAGTGTTTTTGACACTACATTGTACCTACCTCACAAACAGTACTAAATATTTATGTATGTATATATACATACATATAATATATGTATATATACACATATGCTTGAAGAAAATATAACTATTAGCATAATCATCATAAGATAACTCTTCTGTGTAATAGTCTAAGATCCTTTGAAAGTCCAAAGGTTGTCTAAAGGCTCAAATGAGATAATATGTAGGAAGTATTTTGCAATCTTTAAAATGCTACATAAATGAAGTTGGATATTATTATGTAATTAAGGTACCTGCCAATCTTACCTATGTTGCAGATTTTCTTCTGCAAAGACAGACATTAATCAATCAAAAAGCATTTATTAAGCACTTACTATGTGCCAGGCCCTCTTTCAATAGCATCCCAAAGTTCAGTTTTGGGTAGGCCTCACATGCTGCAAAACAAATCTACCACGTGTCTCAGTACAAAGAGCATTGGACTGGAATAAGAAAACTTGACTTCTCAACCATATCCAAACTGTGACTTTGAACAAGTAAAAATTCAGAGTAAACTGACAAAGATGGCAGAAGACTTATATGCTGCCAAACAAATCGATCATGTCCCCTCAGATCTCTAATGTCATTATGAGCCATAGGAGTTAAATATGACAGAGGACTTGAGAATGGTTTTGATAATCATAAAGAATAAAAATAAATAAAGGGGGAAAGGAATATACTGAGGAAGAAAAAGAAAGGGAGGACTCACATAATTGGAGTGGGCCAGTAGGATACTAATCAAAACAAGAGTCTGAAGGGAGCAGGCATGAAACTCGTGTTCATCTGAACTGGTCAAAGGATGGTAGGATTCACAAATATACACCCAGTTGGGTTCAGGCAAACAAAAGGGAGTAGGGAAAGAGAAGAATAGGGAGGGGTTTTGGGAAGGGCTTAGTAATAAGGAGGACAAACTCTAAACTCAAAGAATGGTTGATTAAAGAGGGGTTTAAACAGAAAGACAGGGAAAAACCTGTTATTGGAGTCTGGACAAAGGAAAGAGGAGAGGAAGGGAAGCAGAAGCACTTACTTTAACGATAGAGCACTGTGCTGAATATGTTCCACTCTCATTACTCTCTTTTTCTTTTTGTGCCTACACACTTTGATCCAGCAATACCACTACTAGGTCTATTTCCAAAGATGATTAGGAAAAAAGAAAAAGAATCATGTGTTCTCAAATATTTATAGCAACTTTCTTGAAATAATAACTCACACAGCTAAAATGAGATGGAACAAAATCTATTATGAATCAGCTAAATGTAAAAAAATAATCAAGACTAGCAGCCATTATCTCAGACAAGGCAACAACAAAACTGACTTGACTAAGAGAAGTAAACAGGAACTATATTATTCTGAAATATACCATATATTAATAAGCTTAAATGAGCTCCTTAAAGGGAAAGTAAACTGTGACCAAGTGGATTTGCTATGAAATTTTATCAAATATTCAAAGAACAATTAATTTCAGTATTGTACTGTTTCAAATTATTTGAAAAATGCCTTTTATGATACAAATATGGTACCAAAATCAGAGAAAGTTAAAATAGAGAAAGAAAACTATTATATAATATATGAATATATTATATATGAAGTATATATAATATAAAAATATTATATATAATGATATAAACGTATAAAGAAAATGTAATAAATTAAAATTAACACAAAATTTAATAAAATATTAACCAAGGGAAGGAAGGAAAGAAGGAAGGAAGGAAGGAAGGAAGGAAGGAAGGAAGGAGGGAAGGAAGGAAGGAAGGAAGGAAGGAAGGAAGGAAGGAAACAAGCATTTATTAAGGACTAATTGCATGCCACTCCCTGTGCTGTGTCTGATAAATATTATCCCTTTTTATCTTACATCAACATATCAGAAATTTTATATACCATGAATATGTAGGGTTCATAGCAAGAAAACTTCAAACATAAATGACCAAATCAATAAAAAGGGAAAAATACTTTTTATTGATTTTTTGGTTTTTTTATGTTTATATAAAATTTTTTATGTCTATATTTTCTTAATATCATGATTATATAGACAAATATTTTATAAACTATAACATTCATTCTTATTTTAAAAAATAAGAATGAACCTTTCTTGATTTGATAAGTAGTATATATCTAAAATAAAGAGCCTGCATTAAATAAAAAGGGGATGAACTGGATTCTTTTCCAATAAGATTACACATAAAGCAAGGATATCCTTTGTCATCACTTCTATTTGATATAGTATTAGAAATTCCACCTGAAGTAATAAGACCAAAAAGTGTGAGAGTAAGTAAAGGGAAAGAGGAAATAAAATATTTTATACCTCACTTAGAGAAAACTTGTCAACTAAAAATTAATTTAAACAATTAATAACATCAGCAAAATTGCAAAGGTATAAAATAAATCCAGATCCACCATGAGTATTTCTTTATATTGCTAACAACATTCAACAGAAGAGAAAGAAAAATTCCAGTTAAAATAATAACAGAAAATACAAAATGCTTAGAAGACTACTTAATAAGACAAACACAGAGAAATAATATGAATACAACTACAAAAATCTCTATAGAAATAAAGACATACCTAAATAATTATAGAAATAAAATGTAAATTATTCCTGAGTTGACTAAGCCAATACAATAAAAATGACAATAATACTTAATTTTCTTATTCAGTGGCTTACCAGACTGCCAAAGGATTACTTTATAAAGCTTTTCAAAACTAATTGAATTCATATAGAGGAACAAAAAGTCAAATATCTCAAGGAAAATAATGAAAAAAATGGGAAGAGTGCCTAGCCGTACAGATCTCAAACTACATTGCAAAATGGTAATCATCAAAACAATATGGTACTGTTTAAGAAATACCAGTCAATCAAGAGAATTGATTATGTACATAACATACATAAGCACATGAATAAAATAGCCTAGCATTTTAAAAATAAAAGATCCCAAACTATTGCTGCAATAATTCACTATACAGCAAAAAAATTCTGCGAAAATCAGAAAGCAGTCTGAGTGAAAATAGGTATATACTAACATATCAAAGTGTAAAATAAGAAAGCTCCAAATGGATACAGAGGATATAAAAATGTAAATAAATTAATGGAACAAGAAGGAAATTAGTTTTCAGATCTATGAATGAAAGAACAGTTTATGACCCAACAAGAGACAGAGAGGATCACAGAAGATAAATTGGAAAATTCTAATTGTGCAATGAAACATTTTTATACAAACAAAACCAATGCAGCTAAAGTTAGACAGGAATTAGACAGATCTCTGGGAATTTCTCTGATAAGGTTCTCATTTTCAAGATTTATAAGGAATTAATTCAAATATATAATAATATTCTTTAATTTCATTCATATTTATAAGAATGATTCCCAATTGAAAAATGTCAAAGGAATTAAGAGAGGCAATTTTCTAAGGAAGAAATCCAATCGAAAAAACCACATAATATGGTCCATATCACTAATTATTAGGAAAATGTCTGTTAACATGACTTTGAGGTTTCACTTCAAACCCATGAGTTTGTCTAAGTTGATATAAAAAGAGAAAGATAAACATAGGGAATGAGAGGCTAAAGCAGAACCAACACATTAATACATTTTGTAGAGCTATTAACTGTTCCAGATATTCAGGAAAGCAATTTGAACAATATCTAAAAAGTTACTAACCTATGCATATTGTTTGACCAAGCATTACCACAACTAGATCTATACCCCAGAGTGATCAAGAAAATAAATAAAGGTCTTATATATACAAAAATTATTTATAGAAAATTCCTTTTAGGGTAGCAAAGAACAAGAAGGTTGCCATGAAATGCCCGGTCTGTCTTTGCTTTAAAGAATAAAGAAACACAATTACAAACAACACACCAAAACTTGTGTGTGTAGTTGCCAGAGAACATACATAACAATATTGCTTGTTTTCAATTATTTGTTTTCAGTTCTTTGCTAGATTGTATAAAGATGGAACATTGGGAAAGACCTGAGGCTGAATTCTGCTTCAGAGACTTAATAGTTGTGGGGTGGCTAGGTGGTTCAGTGAATAGAGCACTAGCCCTGGAGTCAGGAGAACCTGAGTTCAAATCCAGGCTCAGATGCTTAACACTTACTAACCATGTGACTTTGGGCAAGTCACTTAACCCCAATTGTCCTGTATTTCCCCCTTCAAAAAGAAAAAAAAAAGAAACTAGCTGTGTGAACTCAGAAAGAGTTTTTCATATTTTTTTCCACCTCAGATCCCTCACCTGTAAAATGAGAGGGTTGGACTTCGATGATCCATCTAAGGTTCCTTCTAGCACTATATCTAAGATCCTATAATGGTCAATGCAAATTTAGCACTACTTGTCATGTAGGAACTAAATCTGTTTCTTCATTTGTAAAATGGTGACAATATTTGTAGCACCTGACTCACAGGTTTGTTATGAAATTCAGATGAGGTAATAATGTATGTGAAGTGCTTTACAAACTTTAAAATAACATATTTTCCCCCCTGGGCCTATGGCTTAGTTGAAGTAAGATGCAAGATCTACAACATATCTACAACTGTTATATGCATATATTCTTAGATTTGCCTGGAATGCCGAGAGATAAAGATACCACTGGTTCAGAGTCACCCAGTAAGAGTCAGAGGCCATTCAGAGGAAGAAATTAAAGATGTCTATTAGCATATGAAAAAATGCTCTAAATCACTATTGATTAGAGAAATGCAAATCAAAATAACTCTGAGGTATCACATCTTATCAGTCAGATTGGTTAAGATGACAAAACAGGAAAATGATACATGCTGGAGAGGATGTGGAAAAACTGGAACACTAATGCATTGTTGGTGGAGTTGTGAACTGATTCAACCATTCTAGAGAGCAATCTGGAGCTATGCCCAAAGGGCTATAAATAAGTGCATACCCTTTTGCCCAGCAAATACCACTTCTAGAGCTGTATCCCAAAGAGATCATACAAGTGGGAGGAGGACCTATACGTACAAAAATCTTTATAGCAGCTCTTTTTGTGGTGGCAAAGAATTGGAAATCAAGGGGATGCCTATCAATTGGGGAATGGCAAAACAAGTTGTAGTGTATGAATGTAATGGAATACTACTGTGCTATAAGAAATGAGGAGTAGACAGACTTTATAATAACTTGGAGAGACTTATATAAACTGATGCTGAGTGAGGAGAGCAGAACCAGGAGAACTTTGTACACAATTACAGACACATCGCATCTGTGATAACTAACTTTGATAGACTGGCCTCTTCTCAGTAATGCAAGGTTGTAAGACAATTCAAAAGACCCATGATTGAAAGGGATATACACATCCAGGGAAAAAACTACAGAGTCTGAATGCAGATTGAAGCAAACTACTTGCTCTCTCTCTTTCATGTTTTGTTGTGTTCTTTCTTTCTCACAGTTCACTCTATTGGTTATGAATTGACTAATGTCTAATACGAAGGTATTTGTAGAACCTATATCAGATTGCGTGCCACCAGGGGCAGGGGGAGGGAGGAGAAGAGGAAGGTGGAAAAAATTTGAAACTCAAGGGATTATAGAACTAAATGTTGTAAACTAAAAGTAAATAATTTTTTTAAATTTAAATGTAAAAAAGAAAAAGAGCCAGAGGCCAGAACTGAACTCAGGTTTTCCTGACTTCAACAATGGTTCTGCATTTACTACACCACACTGTCTCTTGAAAGTCTAAATAAACAACATTATTATCACTATTTTTTTTATTGTTATATTTAGAACAACTAAACCATTGGTGGAAGCAACCAGCAGACAATCATCATGAACAGTTCAGAAATGATTCAAAGAACCTCCAAAAACTTCATTTCAGAGAGGGTTTATTAATCATTTTCCTTAGCTATTGATGAATGAATGGTCAGGCTTAAATTTTACTTTATATCAGATTATATAGTTTCAATTATAATTAGTGCTCTTTTGTTTTGGTTGTTATAGTTGTCATATCCCTGATTTCATCAATATTTCAACCTGGGTATAAAACACCCTCCGCCAATGTGGATTAGCAAGTGATATGTAACTTTTAGAAATAAAGAGACATTTGGAGGCACTAAATGGCTAAGTGACTCCTGTAGAACAGATGGGACCCCGAGAGGCTGACCAGAAAAGGGATGGAAACATTAAATTACTTACTAAGTTGTGCATACCTTTTGACCCAGCAATACCACTACTAGGTCTATACCCCAGATATCAAAGAAAGAGCAAAGAACCCCATACATTCAAAAATATTTATAACAGCTCTCCCTTTTACAGAAAAGAATTTAAAGCTTAAAGGGTTCTCATCAATTGGGTAATGGCTAAACAGGTTATGGTATGTGTAGGTGATTGAATACTATTGTGCTATAAGAAATGACAAAGGGGGAATCGTTTCAGAGAACCTTAGGAAGACATGTATGAATTGATGCAAAGTGACATGAGAAGAACCAGGAAAACAATTTAGGCAAAACAATAATGTCGTAAAGATAAGCAACTTTGAAAGACTTAGAAACTCTAATATACAATGATCAATCACAAATCTAAAGAATTCGTGATGAAATATATAAGCCACCTCCAGAAAGAGAGCTAATGGATACACACTGCAGATTGAAGTGTATTTTCTTTTCTTTCTTTTTTTAACATGGCTGATGCAAGAATTGTTTTACTTATCTATAGATATGTGTAATGGATATTATTTTTCTTGCCTTGTTAATGGATGGGGGAGGGGAAGGAGAGAGGGAAAGAATTTGGAACTAAAAATTATTTTTTTAAAAAAAGAAGCATTATGTTAGCCAAGTACAGCTAGAAGTTGTTCATAGGAGACATGGTAATTGGAGAGTTTATGATAATATAATAGGGTCAGGAGGTGATATCCAGATAAGAATTACTGGAAGGAACAAAATTCTAGAAGCAGGTAAAGCAACATGGTCTGTGGGTTAGATGGAAGTTTCCAATATCCAATAATAGGAGGGCAAAAAGAGCTTGAATTCCACTCAGACACTCAGCACATTTTCCAGGACAGATGTTGTAAAGTCAACTCTACCTTCTAGTTTCCCCTAAATTATCTACAGCTACACAGCTAGTAATAGCATTATACTGAAGAAAGTAGTCATCTTTAAGGAGTAAAGAATCTGATTGCTGAACTGTTAATCTTTTCAAAATTTTGGTTGATGACTTCAATAAAGACATGTGGCAAGCTTAGCAAAACTTCTGAGGTCTTGAAACTAAGGGAAATTGTTAAGATGACAGAATCAAGACCCAAAAAGCTCTTGAGAGGGTGGATATTATAAGAGGAAATTTAATAGAGATACATATAAAGTCCTACAGTTGGGTTTAAAAAATCAATTACACCAGAGCAAGGTGAGATGCGGCTAAGTAGTAGTCCATATGAAAAAGAAATGGAAATTTGGAAGCTTAAAATGAGTCACAAATGTGTTGGAGCAGTAAAAAAACAAGCTGTTGAAATTTAATTTTACAGTAATAGAATTCAGAATAAGGAAGACAGCAACTTTGCTATACTCTATCCTAGTCAGATCACATTTGAATATTCCATTCTAGGTACTACAAAATAGTTGTTGGTTGTTGTCCTTCATTCTTGAAAAGGACCAAAATGACATCACTATGCTAGAGTCAAGTTTCAGGTGCTGCAAAACAGGAAGGAAATGAATGAGTGAAGAATGAATGAATGAATGAATTGACCACTCACATCTCCATTGGTAGGTCCTATAATAGATAGGGGAGAAATTATATAGTTATTTGTTTATGTTTTGCCTTCTTATTCATGCCATGGCAACCACAGTATCTCATATTTATTCCAAAGCATTTACTATCCTTCACTAGATCAAATTAAATATTATTGAAGACAGCAGGTGATGTGAATATCATGTTCCCAATTTACTTTACCTAGAGGTTCAGACTCAAAGATCTGACTTTAGGACTATCACATGTATGACTCTTATGGCACTTTACACACCCTCCACTATACCAATCCCTTCTTAAAAGTTTTGGTACTCTGCCAATACTTTTTGAAGTCCACTTTTTGTCCCCTTCTTAGAAAGTGAATATTTAAAATAAGAGTTCCAGTAGCTGAAGGATTATTAAATCCTGAGAAGATAACATGACACATCCATTAGACAAAAAGGGCAAACGGGAGGGAGAAGTTTCAAGGGAACAGAGAAGAGTATCCTAGGATGGCTCCATGGAGCCACTTATCAGTTCTAGCCTGGAGTCAACTAACTATTCAGGTTCTCTTAGACAAATTCAAAAAGGCTCCATGTTCTAACTATAATGCAAGTACATATAATTTGTACAATTTCTCACCTCTAAGTAGGCCTATTTATTTCAATCCAATTTCCATTGGAAGAGCAAAGGTCACAAATTTTAATAAGTGTTCTGCTAGTGATTGTTTGGCTGACATTGAAGAAATTCATCTATCAGTTAACCATCTGTTTCCTTATTTAAACCTTATATCTGTCTAAGAAAACACATTTTCATTTAAAAATGAGTTAAAGAAGTGACATCAAAAGCAAGGATAACAATTATTTCCATAAGCTTAACTAATGTAAATTAATTACCACAAAAAGAACTCAGAAAGTACATTAGTCAGCAAATATCTCACTTGATAAAGAGAGAGAGAGATGGCTGCCAAAGGCAACACCCAGTTAAAATGTAGACTTATTTGTAGAAGGATTATGGACAATTATGAGCAATAAGACTGAAAGAAGCTGTGAAGGGTAATACCAGTTTAAAGCCTGGCAAATGTCCAACTAAGCAAAATCAACCTAAAGCCTCTTAAGGGTAAAAGTAGAGAGAAGAAAACACAATGAAGAAAAAAATGGAAAATATTTGTAAAAATCATTATAACAAACTCTTTCCTTCATCAAGAACCATAAATCACTAAAGTTAAACCCTAACATACTTCCATACCTGTCAGAAATACCAGTATGAACAAAGCTAATTTTTAAAAAAAAAATCAAATTGGGGCAAGTGCATATAAAAGAAATGCATGCTGGTGGCAATGTACATGCAAGGGTATTGATGGACCAATATATAAAGTATCTGAATGAGAAGATATAAATGGCATGAAAAATTAGACATTAGACCTTATTAACAAAATATACAATCTAGAGAATATCAATAATTACTAACTATATTCCTACTCTCTGATCTAAGATCCTTATGAATCATCTATAAATAAATATGTCATTTAATACATAATATGTAATTTAATACATAAATAAAAGACATCTTCAATGAGAGCATTAGTAGAAAGTAAGCAAACTTTCACAAGCAATATTCATCAACAGACCATATCTTTACCATTAACAATTAAAAGAAATATGTTTTAAAAAATCTAAGATCTCATAGGGCTCATTATATGTTGACTATAAAAGGTCATTTGATTCAGGAAAACAGAATGCCACTTTAGAGGCTTTTTTACAAGGTGTCTCCTATCAACGTATCAAAATCATTCAGGATTTCTTGTAAACTATGACAGAAATAATCCTTTTTGATGAAACTTTGATAATTAGCATTAAATAAGACATAAATACTAGGTGGTACAGGGGATAGAGTGCTGGACCTGGAGTCAGGAAGACTTATCTTCCCAAATTCAAATCTGGCCTAAGATACTTACAAGTTGTATGGCCAAGTGCAAGTAATTTAACCCTTTTTGCCTCCGTTTCCCCATCTGTAAAATGAGATAGAGAAGGAAATGGCAAACTACTCTGATAACTTTGCCAAGAAAACCCCAAAGTGAGTCATGAAGAGTCAGACATGACTAAACAACCAAAGAACAACAAAAGTTGATTAGTCAGCAAACATTAAGGCAAAAGCAATTCCTGCCTTCAAGGAATTCACATTCTAATGATGGAGGCAACATGCAAACAGCCGTGCCACAATTACTGAAAATCAGCAATGATTAATGAAAGGCAAGAGCACAGCGGAAAAAGCTGGATTTGGCTTCACAGAAGCGGGATTCTGATCTTTACTCTGGCCCTTTCTCGGTGATTGTGGGGAAGTTACTTAAATTCTCTGGGCCTTTTTCTTCATCTATAAAATAGGGATGATAATAGCATCTACCTTACAAGGTGGAATCAAAGAAGACAGCATAAACAAAGTACTTAAACCTGAAAGTATCACTATAGAAATGCTAACTATATTCTTGTACAATGTCTAATAATGTTTGGTCAGCATAGCTTATTAAATAGGAACTTTAACACAATATCAGCTGATGATTTAACCTCCTAAAGCAATGATAAATCCATAAAAAGAGATTCTGTAATTTCCCCAAATCCCCAGTTCCCCAAATTGGATGAAATATTATACACCTGGGAAATTCCAAAATCTTAAATGAAGGCCTTTCAGTTTTTTCCAGAATTAAACATATTCTCATTTCCTTTGCTTTACCATTTGAAATACAAAGGAGACAGTACTTTGAATTTCACTTCCTAGGTCCAAGATGCTTTGGGGCCAGTTAGGAGAGGCCAGCCCTTTATTTACTTCCTGACTTTGATCACAAGTCTTGCCCCCTGACTCATTTTGAGTAGGAAAGTTCCATGTTTGATTCTGTCAGCCCACATCCTGTTTTCCTGAAATCACAGGATGTAATTTGCCTTTGCAATCTCCAAAGCATTTATGGCTGCTGAATTCTCTCCCTCCTTTGATAACATCCACAGGGCCTCAACTGGCTGCTGTACCTTGAAAGAAGCAAGATGGAACATCACTGGCAGCACAGTTGATTGGTCTAAGGCCCCTAGTCTCCACTTGGCCTATTCCCTCTGTGTCTCATTTTACAAAATCTAAAGATGGTAAACCACAGTGATCCTACACTTAACTGTTAGTTCAAAGCATTTGCCTATTTGGCATTAATGTGACTTACATCACATTTAGGGAGGTACTTAGTCAAGCTTCCATTCCTTTGGGGGCTACTTTGCTGGAATCTTACCCCTAGAGTTTAAAGGGCAAACTAAATTCATTTGTATTCGATGTGATTCAATTTCAAAGGTGCTATTCTCAACAAGAAGAAAAATTGTTCTAAAGTCACCACTTTTTAAGAAAATAAATTTAGCTGAAAGTTATCATCATAAAGAAGTGGCAAACTTTGGAAACTCTTACCAAAAACTATTCCTAAACATAAAATATATTTTTAAAAATATTGGACTAGAAAATTAACTGAAAATTTTAATTTTGTAAAATAAAAAGGCATCAAGGGAAAATCCAAACCTGAAGTTGATCTCAGAAGAATGATGCTAAGGAACATAAAATTAAAGAAGTCTACCATTTTTAAATTATATCCCACAAGGTTTCTAAGATCTAAGTTGATTAGCAACCCTTTATACAATACACCATTCCATAGCATAATTTAGCAGCCATTGTCTCCAGCAAATACTGCAAACAACAAAAGCTGTACATAATAGTCATGAGCAGGAAAGGAAGGGAATAAGCTTTTATATAGTGCCAACTATGTGCCAAGCACCTTGCTAATATTATCTCATTTGAATCTCACAACAACCCTACAAAGTAGGTTATTACTTTCTGATAGTTGACATTTTACACTTAACAATGTTCTGGGAGAAATTTCAAGGAAGTTACTCTGTAAAATAGGGCGTTCACATGTTTTGGTAGCTTACTCTATAAAGTGCAGAATGCTGCTAAAGGAAGAAAACCAACAATTCCAAAGAAATACTTCTGGAACAATTTCTGAGTAAGAGATCACACATAAGGCCAGGTTCCCCTCATCAACTCAAAACTGGTAGAAATGTACAAAATAAACCGAATAACTAAGAGAAGGAAAATCAAAGCAATTCTTAAAATGGGGGGAAGGGGACAACAATTGAAACAATTTTTTTCCTCTTTTAGCTTTTTCCTTAGCTTCTTAGATAGGGAATGGGATAAAATGTAAATGTTATTTTAAAAATTGAAGAGTTATAAAAACATCAGAGATACTAAGCAAATAAGTAATCAAAAAGAGATTTTAATACAGTTCAGGTCAATATAGTTCAACACACATTTTTAAGTGCCTACTAGGTGCCACCTGGAGATATAAAGACAAGGGAATTTTATGGCATTAGCGAATGCCAGTATAAAACTATAGAAGAAAAAAAATCTATAATAACTACAACTAGGATGCCAGAAAAGAGAATGGAATGGGAACAAGATAATTGAAAATTGATGAGGGATATAATATGTGGCAGAAATTGAAAGTAAAAGATGAAGATGAAAATTAGAGCTTCTGTAATCCAAAGAACCTCTCACAGTCTTTGGACCTACCCTTTCTTGAGATCATCATTGTCCATAACAACAAACATTTTATTAAGCATTTACTATATGCCAGCTACTCTGCTAAGGACTGGAGATATAAAGATATATCCCTATAAATAAAAGCATATGCCCTGCCCTCTGGGAGCTCATATTCTAATACAGAAGGCAACTATGTATATTCAGCATAAGTAGTGTATGAGACAGGTAGTTTCTACTCTAGACACACTGCCCTTCTACTGCCTGTCACCACCATCCTTTTTCTAGAATCCTCTTTGCCAGAAAACTTTCACATCTGAAGCTTCCCAGGCAGTCTCACTAATTAGTAACTTTCAGTCTGTGATATCATAGATGGAAAATTAATCAAATAGACCTATTGAAGACACCAAATATTTTTAGATAAGGCCTGGCCCTCATAACCATTGAAGAGTAGCCTTGCTAATGTGAACTAATGTTCACAGGAATCCACATAGTAAAGTACAAAGAGTTACAGAAGCCTGCTATAACCTAGGCACTAGGTCAGGAGGTTGTCTATCACTGGATCCAGTGCCTAAAATCATCTCTGGGTCATAAGCCCAGATGTCTCATCACTGAATAATCTATAAATTTACCCTATCCTTCTATGGATCCAGTTATAATGCTGTCTCTTCAATGATTAAAATCCTGCTGTATCCTTTCCCACTCTTCCTCTGTCCCTGTTCCTTATGGGAATCTCAGATTTAACCACAAACTTTCCCTTGAATGAGTTGAAAAGGACCAAAGAAAGAATAATCACATTCAGTATCTGCTGGCCAGGCACTCGCTTCTGTGGAAAACTTCAAGTTCTAAAATACATCTGCAACAGACCAGGATAGAGCTTAAGGAAAATCTGAAAGGAAAATCTGTCTGGACTTCTGAAGAAGATAACTCCAGAGAAATGATAATAAAACATGCTATGCACCTCCTGATAGTGAGTAGCAAGGGGAAGGTATTGAGTGTAGAATGAGACTTTTTGTTTAATATGGCCAATGTGGAAATGTATTTTGCTTCACTATATATGTTTATAACAGGGATATTGTTGCTTTACTTTCATTCTTAATTAGGGGAGGGCTGTGGTTGTTAATCCTTCATTTTTGAAGAGGATCAGCAGCAAACAAAAAATGACATCTTGGGGTGATGACTGTGAATTGCCAAGCTGCACAAAGTTGTCAGCCTCACATTCTCTTCCAGAGTCATTAAAGTCCAGGGCAAGACAAAAATCAGAATGGCTAGTAATGGTCTCAGATACAGCAGATGATTTTGGTGTCTTTGATATGTGAAAAAACGCTAAATGCTCCACAGCACATGCTTCAACTGCATTCATGGCTGTTGGAACAAATTGTTCTCATTCACCTATTCCACCAGGAAAAGCCCTCACATGCTAGGAGTAGACATCCCCCTAACTCACTGACTGGTTTGAGATCTGTTGATACCCCTAACCTGTTTAGACTGCCTGCCTAGACAGTTTTACTATGAAGTGACCATTGTATGTTCTACAACCTCTTGGAGCCATAGGTGAGAGCTGGTGACAGGTGGATAACCATTATTCCTTTGGCAGTCATTAAGGGAACAAAGAGAGACTAGCTCTATGTTTGAGCTTGGGTAATCAAAAAATATCCTAGGAATAAAGAAGGAAAGGAGAGGATGAAATGTAGATGCTTCTTATTGAGGCTGCAAAAGAAGCTTCAAGGATGGAAAATTGTAGGCAGAGAGGGTCATTCAAACATGGAGGTGGATTTAAAAGAAAAAGGTATCTTGTGAACCTCACCTTTACCTATCCTAGGTAAGGGAAGGTTAAAAAAAAATTCCAATAAGATAGGCACCATAAAATAAACAGGGGACTTTGCAAAGATAAGAAGAAACAGGAGTTTCTGAAACAGAGGGTGAAGGAACGAAGGAGGTTGACTCAGGAAACAAAATATTGATGATTATAGATGATTACAAAGCAAGAAAAGCAAATTCAGTAATATTGGTCTGGTTTAGGAGAGTACAAGGAGGCAAAGATACTGGGATAAAATTGTGCAAGAAACTGCAGATGTTTGCTATTGTTTTAAAAATAAAACAGGTGGGGCGGCCAGGTAACACAGTGAGTAAGAGCACCGGCTCCAGTGTCAGGATGACCTGGGCATCAAATCCAGGCTCCAACACTTAGCACCTACCCAGAAACACCTGGCTGTGTAACCTTGAGCAAGTTACTTAACCCCAATTGCTTAGGGGCGGCCAGGTGGCTCAGCGAGTAAAAGCACTGGCCTCAGTGTTAGGACGACCTGGAGAGCAAATCCCGGGTTCAGACACTCAGTACCACACCCAGAAATAACTGGCCGTGTAACCTTGAGCAAGTTACTTAACCCCGATTGCTTTAAAAATAAATAAATAAATAAAAATAAAACAGGATTCAATAAAGGGTAAAACAAACTTTACAATCATAACCATTAATTTAAATGGGATCATATTACTCTAAAAATGCCAATGGATGATGGAATGGAATAGAGACAAAAAGGCAAGGATTTGCTCCATATAAGAAATACACTAAAAAAAAAAACCCATAAAGATTCAAACTAAGCTAAAATAAGAAAGAACAGTAGAATTTAATATAGCACAAGTGAATCCAAAAAAGTAGCAATGGCAATTGTGAACTCACACAAAGTAACAATAAAAAGCAATACAGTTAAGAGACAAGCAAGAAGCTACAAGATGATTGAGGGGATCATGGATAACAAGACAATAACAATATTAAATATGTATGTACCAAATGACTTAGTATCTAAATAGTTAAAAGAAAGAAAACTGAATTATAAGACCCAGAGAGTGAAACAATAATTGTTGGCAACTTCATTATACCTCTTTCAGACTTAGAAGATCAAATGTAAAGATAAATATTGAAGAAATCCAAGACCTAAATAAAAGGTTGGGGGGAAATTATGTGAGAGTCCTCTAATATTTATTAAATAGGTCACTCCTATTTTCATCACTGCATTAGACTTATACAAAAATTTATAAAAATTCTAGGACATATAAAGAATTAATTAATAAATATAGAAAGGCAGAAGTATCAAAGGCATGGTACAGCAATAAAAATTGAAATCAATAAAGGGAAATAAGAACAAAGATAGCAACTCCAAATGGAGACTAGATGTTTTCCTAAATAATGCATGGGCCAAATAACAAGAAACATAGTTTAGAAACATACTGATATTGAAGAAAATCATAACTATGTTGAAATATACCAAACTATGTAGGATACAACTAAAGAAGTCCTGGGAAGAAACTATATTTATGAACATTTACATAAGCAAAGAGAGAAGGTATAGAACAATGAACATATAATTGTACAAAAACAGAAAAATTAATTAATAATCTCAAAACAAAAACAAATCAAATTTTGAAAATAAAAATAAACAAAATATGAAAATTAGCTTTTAGTCTTAGAAATACAACAGGCACAAGCAAAATAGGTAAACCATTAATTTCTGTTTCAAAAAGAGCAAATTACAAAATTAAAAACAAGGATAATTCTCAACAAATGCAGAGAAAATTTTTTTTAAGTTACTAGAAATCTTCATGTCCATTTATATGAAAATGAAATGTAAACTTAAATGAAATAGATGAATATTCACACAACTATAAAATACTCAGATTAACAAAAAATAGACAATCTAAAAAAAGATAGCTTCAGAAAGAGAAATCACACAAGCCACATTAATGAGTGAATGTTCAAAGAGAGTGAGGGATAACCAACCCTGGTTGAGATGGAATTACACATTTTAATTCTACGGTCTGATGTTTCAACTACTATTATTTTTGTTTCATTGTAGCTACCCTCTAGGATATCCAGCTTAGTGGATATACATAAATGATTTTCCCCTTTCACACTCTTTTTTATTTTAAAGATCATTTGAAAGACACTAAGTAAATGCATCCTTACAGCCTTTGCCTTTGATTCTTCTATTTTAAGCTGTGTTCCAGAAATACACATATAAAACATCATATATTTAACAGGTGTTAATTTCATAAATCATTTTTTCTCTTTTGCATCTCTTGTCTTCAGAGGGCATCAGTGAGCAAATAAAAACTTTTGCCCCTATGGGCTTCATTTTCTTCAATAAGAATTTGTATTCTTTGGTAATCACTTCTAATTTTCTTCTGTCAGTATCATTGTACCACATGGATCACCAGAAGTTAAAAGTGGCCATTCATTTTTAAAAGTCTTGGAAGTTCTTTTTTTGGGGTGTGTGTCTTTGGTACATCTCAAAAGAGGATAACTTTCATCTCTCTCTTTGCTACATGGTCAACAAATAGCTCAATATCACTGAGCAGGGCATTACCGACCAAATGCAGGCATCATTTTCCTCTGATGCTTATGGGTGATCTCTTATCTGAAAGGTTTTGTAGCTGGCTTCATCTTACTATTATTCTGAAGAAACATAGTTGCTTCCCTCTCAGATTATCCTACCCTCTTCTCCTTACGAAGAGTTTCAAAATTGCTTTTGATTTCTAACTTTCACCTGTGCCTCCAACCATACACAGGTCACATCCTGTAAAACTGTCTTAGCAGATGGGCTAAACCAGGTTGAGAGTAATTGACAGGCCTCAAACCCTTCAATGAGTTGGGGGGGATGTCTGCTTCAAGCATTGAAGACTTCTCCTGGAGGAATTGGGCAGAAAAGAACAATTTGTTTTGACAGCCATGAAGGTGAGTGAAGCAGGTGCTGTAAAATACTTAGACCTTTGTCAGACATTGAAGACATCAAGGTCATTCACTTCATCCCAGGGCATTACCAGTCATTTTGACTTTTGTCTTGCCACTGGACTGCAATAACTCTGGATAAGAGAGTGAGGCTAATGGTTGTGTGCAACTCTGCCTCACTGACCCTGTGCTGATATTGGCCCTCTTTGAAAACAAAGGATGAACAACAACAATCTCTAAGGGCACAATTGTCCTTTCAGTTCCTTTTTTTATTTTCTGGAATTCTTAGGCTCTCGAAGCTCCCAACACAGGTAAAGTGTCCCCTTTTCTATGTCAGCTCTCCTTCTCCCCATGATATTCCTTTTGGAACCATCATCTTTTCTTCTAGAAGGGAAATCAATCTCCGATGAGAGCATAGAGTCCCATGAATGTGGCAGAAAAGCAAACATTGAATATCCCTTCAAGCCACTGTAAAACCCCTCGTGTTTTTCATACCTATTGAGATTCATCTCATGACCTCATTAAGATAATCATGGCCTGTTATCACTTCTTAACAGCTTGACAGAACACATCATCCTTTCCCTTTCTCCTTTCATTTTCTCTCCTCTTCTTTTCAAATCTCCCTCCTTGATCCAACTCTTCCTTTAGATTGAATCCAATGAATTGAGCCTTTCTTCTTCCTTTAGCTCAAAGTGTTCTCCCTTAGTTTATTGCCATATTCTTCAATGGCTTCCTTTATGAGAGGAGCTGAGTCATTTAATCTCTCTCAGATCTCGTTTTCTCCACATAAAAATGGGTGCCATAATACTACCTACCTCACTAGGTTGCTGTGACAATTAAATGAGATAACATGTATAAAATATTTTGTAAACCTTAAAGGGCTAGGCACACATAGTAAGCCCTTAATAAATGTTTTGCTGTTGTTATCGTATTATTGTTGTTTCAGGAAAAGAGGCAAGAGAGCAGAGTAAGATTTAAGCTGAAGAAAGAGAAATTGTGAAAGTCATTAATAATAATAACTAATATTTATTTTAGCACTTTAAGGAGGATTGTAAGATGCTTTGTGAATATTATTTCATTTAATCCCTACAGCTACTCAATAGTGTAGGTTCTAGTGTTATCCCAATTTTATAGAAGAAACTGAGTCTGAAGAGAGATTAAGTGACTTGTCCAGGGTCACACAGCTAGCAAGCATCTTAGACAGGATCAAAACACAAGTCTTCTTGACCCCAAGTCCAGTCCTTTATTCACTTGCACAGAATCATAGCTAGTTTGGCTAGATCTTAATCTAGATCTTGCAATAGGGAAAATTATTTTTTCAACTAGATTGCAGGGTGGATTAGAATAAGGAGAATATGGGGTCCAGTTAGAAAACTGTTGTAGTAGACCAGATTAGACATGATAAGAATTTGAACTAGGGTGATAGTAATTTGAGTAGAGAGAAGGAGGTGATAAAAACAAGATATGGAAACTGATTGAAAAAAAAAAGGGAAATGAATATGGAGTCAAAGATAGTGTCAAGATTGTAAGCCTTAGTGACTGGAAACATGGTGCCACCTTTGACAGAAAAAAAGGAACTTCAGGAGGAAGGTGAATTGATGGGAGAGAAGAAAGAAAGATGAGTTCAGTTTGGGACATGCTGATTTTGAGATGCCTCCCACTAGTGTGCTGGAGCCAGTTCACATTGGTTCATAAGAGTGGATTGTGACGTTTATGGCATGAGAACTTTTACTTCAGAAATCAGTAAATGTCACAAATCAGGGCTTAGTTTAACCTTTATTCTTTTGTTTGTCTAGATTTAAGTGAAAGAGAAAATATTAATAATGCAGATTAAACATAAAAATGCATACTTTTCTTCTGGAAAGCCTATTGTTAAACATCTGCTAGCATATTTCAACGAAGGGACATCAAATATCCAATAAATGTGTGCAAAGGTGATGAAAAATATACGACTAGGGGTGGCTAGGTGGTACAGTGAGTAGAGCACTGGCCCTGGAGTCAGGAGGACGTGAGTTCAAATCTGACCTCAGACACTTAACACTTACTAGCTGTGTGACCTTGGGCAAGTCACTTAATTCCAATTGCCCTGACCTAAAAAGCAAAAAAAAAAAAAAAAAACCAACCCAGAAATATATGACTGGGTCTCAGGTAGAAGACCATGGCTAAATGTGCATATACGCATATATTTGGCATATATGTATATGTGTATATATATATTATATGTAGATATATGTATATACACACATATGCATTTGCGCACACATAGATAGATGATAGATAGATAGATAGATAGATAGATAGATAGATAGATAGATAGATAGATAGATAGATAGATGATAGATAGATAGACTCAATGAGGTCATGAAGTAAGAGTTCATAAAGAGACAGTAGAAAAGGGCCTAAGTCAGGGTCTTAGGGTACTGGAAGTTAGAGGATATGAATCAGATGAAATATATAGCTTAGAAAAATAGCTAAACAAATCATAGGATATTAATATAATCAATATTAATGTGCCACAAGGAATGACAAGTAGCAAGAGAAATATGGAAAAATATGCATGTATATGAAGGGTATGATATATGAAGATGTGTATGAAATGATCATAGTTCTAAAGCTAGAAGGGGCTTCAGAGGCCTAAGCCCCTCATTTTATAGTTAATGAAGCTAAGAACCAGGCAAGTCAAATGACTTACCCAAAGTCACACATCTAGTCAGTATCAGAATTGGGATTTAAATCTAATTCTTCTAACTCTAGAGTCAGCACTTACTCTGTTGTACCGCATTATTGAATGTTCTTATTTTTTCTCTTTCTTTTTTTTTTGCACAGTTTCTTGCTGTTGTTCAGTCATTTTCAGAACTGTCCAATTCTTTATGACCACATTTGGGGTTTTCTTGGCAAAGATACTGGAAGTGGTTTGCCATTTCCTTCTCCAGCTCATTTTACAGGTATGGGAAAACTAAGACAAATAGAATTAAGTGACTTGTCCAGGGTCATGCAGCCAGTAAGTGTCTGAGGCCAGTTTTGAACTCAGGTTCTCCTGATTCCAGACCCAGTGCTCACCACCTAGTAGAGTTAATATATTCCCAAATATACAATATATTTCTACATGTAAACTGAATAAACAGTAACATAAAATAGCTCATACCTATATGTCTTATGGCTTACAAAATATTTTATATAAATTATTTCATTTGATCCCCATATAATGGTAATGTGGGTCTTTACCATGGTCTTAAGAATGCTGGTTTCAAACCAGTGTCTCTGATAAATGCCTCATTTCTAAAATATAATGGGGCAGCTAGGTGGCGCAGTGAATAGAGCACAGGCCCTGGAGTCAGGGGGACCTGGGTTCAGATCTGGTCTCAGACCCTTAACACAAAAAAAAGTAAAATATATTGAGGACTGAGTCAAATTTATAAGAATACAAGTCATTCCCCAATTTATAAATGGTCAAAGGATAAAAGCAGGCAGTTTTCAGATGAAGACATTAAAGTTATCTATACTCATATGAAAAAAAAATGTTTTAAATAACTATTGATTAGAGAAATGCAAATCAAAACAACTCTAAGGTACCACATCTCACCAGTCAGATTGACTGATATGATAAAACAGGAAAATGATAAATGCTGTAGAAAATGTGGGAAAATTGGAACACTAACACATTGTTGGTGGAGTTGTGAACTGATCTAACAATTCTGTAGAGCAATTTGGAACTATTTCCAAAGGGCTATAAAATGTGCATACCCTTTTACCCAACAGTACCACTTCTAGGTCTGTATCCCAAAGAGATCATACAAATGGGGAAAGGACCCACATGTACAAAAATATTTATAGCAGTTCTTTTTGTGGTGGCAAAAAAAAATTAGAAATTGAGAGTATACCCATCAGCAGGGGAATAGCTGAACAAATTATGGTATATGAATGTAATGGAATACTATTGTGCTTTAAGAAATGATGAGAAGGCAGACTTCAGAAAAACCTGGAAAACCTTGAATAAACTGATGTTGAGTGAAGTAAGAACATCATACAAAGTAACAGCCACAAAGTGTGATGGGTAACTTTGATAAATTTATCTCTTTTTAGCAATGCAAGGATTCAAGACAACTCCAAAGGAATCATGATGGAAAATATTGTCCACATCCAGAAAAAGAACTATAAAGTTTGAATGCATATTGAAGCATTAAAAAACAAAAGAAAAAAATTTGGTTTCAGCTATCAGCTTTACCCTTTCCCTTTGCTCAAAGTAATATGCATAACCTGACTGAAAGTCGCTGGATGTGTCTAGAAAGGCAAGTGAAAGGGGTGAGAGTATTTATACTTTGTCTCAGAAAGACTCAGTGGGAGATATTTGTGGAGGAGATATTGTCTGAACCCCAAGTGATAGAAAAAGTGAATATCATCTAATTGTATCAATTCAATTTAATTAGCCCCTTCTAGAAAGTCACATTCCCATTACATAAGGATCAAATGAAATAATTTATGTAAAATAGTTTGTAAGCCATAAAGTGCTATATAAATATGAGCTATTTTATGTTGTTGTTAATTCAATTTTACATCCAGAGAAATACTGAATATTTGGGAATACATTGTGCTAAAACAGAAAAAAAAAAAAGGATAAAGAAAGACCATTCAATAATGTAGTGCAACAGAGTAAGATACAGGAGGGATACTTGGGGTAAGTGTGATTATCATTATGTAAGAAAAGAAAATATCAATAAAAATTTATTTAAAACAAAACTGAAACAGTCTGTATGTCTTTTGTGGCAGTATAAATCCCTAAAGGATGTTGGGTTTCACTAGAGAGGAAAGCTTCTTAGATTATCTATGCTCTCTGGTATGAGTCTTTTTTGCATTCTTTGTTGTGGTGGTGGCTATTGTTTTAATGTTCTATGTACTATGCCTTAGGAGTTTGGTGATATTAAGGAAGCAGAAGACAGAAATAAGTTAGTCAAGTATTCTCAAGGGAAACTTGGGTAGGAGCTATAAAAAAAGTCAGACGCCAATATGATAAATCTCTCAGATTAGACCCCGTATATCGGTTCTCAATTGCTATATGGGTTACACTTAGCAAAATTCCATAGGATATCTCTAATCACCTTAAGAGAGTAAAAGTATTATCTCCACTGAGGAAAATAAGGCTGAGAGAGTTTAAGTGATCTATTCATAGTCACATAGCTTAAATCCAATAAACTTGAACTCATGTACTCTAATCCTAGATCCAATGTTCCTTATATTATACCACATTGCTTCTTGACAAACTTAAAATACTACATAAATATTTTCATCTGTGAAGATGAATCTCCTGACCACTTCAGTAGATCACATGCTCTGAGTTGTTTCTCCAGTAGTAGTAATGAATCAATCCATTCATGTTATTTCACATGGTTAGTACCCTGGGCAACAAACCCCATGCATTCACCAAATGGCTGATGCCATATAGTGCTATGGAACAAAGAAAATTCATTCTCAAATACCCCCGTAGAGCTTTTCAATATTTGAGCTGTTCATCATTTGAGCTATTCTTTAAGAAATATCTGCAAAAAATAAATACCAGATCTGCTAACAAGAGTAAAGGGTAAGTGATATTGTTGTACAATTCTTTTTTTTTCTTGAATAAGGATGGAATTATTAAGCAAAGAATCAAACAGGTCTATAGAATTATGTCCAATTTTGTTTTGTCCTCTTCTGTCTCCAACTCCTGACACTTGAAGTATGCTTTTTAAGTCTCAAGAAAAGTTACATTCACCTGTTATGCAAACTCTTCATTAAAGTTCTTCTCTGATCCTTCAACCTAGCAAGCAGATGGCCTTAGTTTCTCAAAGGCTATTCTAGTGGGGCACAAATTCTAGGAATTCCAACCAAGCTAGAAATAAATGCTTAAAGTCTGAACCTGCCTGTCAATAGATTGTACTTTTTTTGCTAGAGTGGCCCAGCCTAGCTCTCAGTTCAGAAAGATATTACCAGAAAGGAGGTAAATTTTTCAACCAAAATAATTAGAAAGACTGTCTACTAAGGGTGTGGAGGAGTTGCAATCTGCCATAACACAGAAAATATCTATGCATAATCACATATCCTTAGACTATTTGAAGTAGTTTTCAAACATATCTTATAAACACTGAAGCACTGTTTTATTTTACTACTGAATAAAGAACAAGAATTTGAAGTAAAAAAAAATCTTATAAAGCTATAAAAACAAAGAAAAGGCCTTAGAATAGGATAGTCCTTACAACCTCAAGTAATGATCAGAATTTAATATATATAATGATATTATTTCAAATTTCAGAAACTTTTTCTCAAAGGATCTTAGAAATAAGGGATCAGCACCCAGACCATGATCTTTAACAATATTTATGAGGCACCAATGGCAAAAAAAGAATTTTACATGATGTAATATTTTAACAATAAACAGTTCTCAAAAGAAGAATTTCAAACTATTAACAACCATATGAAGGAATAGCCCAAATCATTAGTAGTAAGAGAAAAGAAATCACAACAGACACAAAATATTACCTCATACTCAACAAATTGGTAAATATGACAGAGGATGGGAAAAGTCAATGTCGGAGGGATTCTGGAAAGAAAAGTACACTAATGAATTGCTGGTAGAGGTGTGAATTAATATAATCATCCTTAAAAGCAATATGGAATTTTACAAAAAAAAAAAATGTGGCTGAGCCTTTTGACCAAGAGGTCTCATTGCTAGACATATACTCCAAGTCAGTTAAAGACAAAATAAAAAGGTCTTATACAGAAGATGAAGTATTCATAGCAGTACTTTTCATGGTAGTAAAGAACTAAAAACAAAGATCCTCATCAATTAAGGAATGACTAAACAAATTGTGGTATATGAGTGCAATGAAATATTACTGTGCTGGAATAAAGAATGATTATGAATGTAGAAAAACATGGAAAGACTCACATGAACTGAGGTGAAGTGAAGTGAAAAGAGCCAAGAAAACAAAATACACAATGACTTCAACAGTGCAAATGAAAAGAACAGAACAAAAAAAATTCAAAATGAGTGTTGTGAAATTACACAGAACAGGAATGCCCCCAAAGAGGAGATAGGAGAAATCTCTCACCCCAACTTCTTTGTAGATGTGAGAGGTCCTGGAGTTTAGAACATTGCTATAAAAAAAATGATGATTGAGTTTGAATGAATTAATTTTCTCTTCCTCTTTTATTTAAATTTTAAAAGGTTCTTTATAAAGGATGGCTCTCTGGGGGAGAAGAGGAGAATGATACAGATGAAAATCTAGATGATGCAAAAAAGGAATAAATATATTTTAAAATAATTCAGTCCTTTGCCATATCCTGGGTGATTTTCATGCTTTCACAAAGGTAAGATAGAACTAGACTAAGAGATTATAGGTGGAGAGATTACAAACTTAAATGTGGAGTAAGCATAATAGTTCCTAAGAAACATGACTGGAACAAATCATAAGTCTGATAGTCAGAGACTGAAGCAGATGCTTTAGCCTTGCTGCTAAATAGCAAGCACAACTTTCTATCACTATAGAATATTCAGTACAAAATGTTTCCACAGAAAGCAAAAGCCCTAAAAGCAATTTTTCTTCATGTCTTTATTTTCTATTCTCTTGCCCACTTCCAGAGATTCTTCAGACTTACTTGTCTAATAGAAATAATTAAATGAATTTTCACTTAACCAAAAATAAACTATTGGGGTGACTAGGTGGTGTAGTGAATAGAGCACCAGCCCTGGAGTCAGGAGGACTTGAGTTCAAATCTGGACTCAGACACTTAACACTTACTAGCTGTGTGACCTTGGGCAAGTCACTTCACCCCAATTGCCCTGCCTTCCCCCTCCAAAAAGCAAAAAATACATAAATGAACTATCAAGGCCAACCAACTCAACTATCTCAAAATAGGGGCATTAATCTGTTTATTTTAATAGTCTAGTCTGCTTTAGGCCATGGTCAAAACAGGTAAATAAATAAAGTACAATAAATTATCGAGACACTGATAACAAAGACATTACTCTTATATTTTCCAAGTCACACCCCACATTATTACATTCTCATATCTGCAAAATATACAAATGTTGATGATCTGAGTGAAAACACCACAACCATCCCTTCCCTTCCCCTACCCCATCTGTGTGCAATGACCTCATATCTTTGACTTCTCCAAATAAGCTAACAATAAATTGGTTCAATGAATTCAGCTGAATTCAGTACTTCAAGAAGCCTATGATTTTGTGATTTTGTACCACCTCCATTGATGAAGATCAAAAGTCCTTCATGATTTCACAATATATACATACATATATATGTATATGTATACATACACATATATCAGATAACAAACACTGGTCTTATAGGAAAAGCCTTTTCAGGTTCTAGGATCTGCTAGAGCTGGTATTCTAATAACTTTTGAGAACCTAGGATCACCTGGAATCCATGCAGAAAGATGTCCAAGAAGAGGTGTCTGGTAATGATCAGCATTCAGATTTTACATTTTTGCTTCAGGAGCAGCAAACCTCATTGTACCATGTCATACATAGTGTTGGTGGGTGAGGAGGGAGAGAGAAATAGAAAGCCTGACTTAAAGACAGGCCTGCCAGAGTAAACAATACCTCAAACCAAGAAAATCTAAAGCACATGCTTTATTGTCAAGTCTAACTTGCTTTACAAACCAAAACAGCAGCTAGTTTTTTAAAACCCATTTCTTTTAATATAACCAGCATTTAATCATGAAGGTAAAACAAATATATGTGTATGAATAAATGTGTTTACATACATATAAATGTACAGTAAAAATTGTTATAATGTTTTCCAGATAACTGACTATTTCTATATCATATGTGGGAAATGTCTGATAGAGTACTATACAACTATCAGCCTCTATGGCCATAAAATTTTACAAAGCAATTTTAGTATTACAAAAGATGAATTTATTATATATTCAAAATATACATGCTCCCAGTCTTTAGATATATGTGAATATATTCTATAATAAAATATATGACCTTTTTTTTTCAAAAGATGTGTACATATATGTTTCTATATAACTGGACATTCTGACAATTTAACATATAAATCTTTCAAGTTTCAGCTCAAAGGAACATTACTCTAATTTTCATATTCATTTAAACACTTTTTATTTAGATGTTTATCTTAATACTTTGCTTATATAACTGAACAGACTAGGGGGAAAAAGAGTAAATTTCATAAATTCGTTCCCTTCTAGTGGAAAAGGCACTTAAACTTATAGAGATAGAAAATACTTAGTCGAAGCCCCTCGTTTTACAGATGAGGAAACTGAGGCCCAGAGAGATATGACTTAGGTAAACACAAGCATTGAGATTTGAACCCAGGTCCTCTCTTTCCCTGCACCACATTGTCTTCTGGAGAACTGAGGTGAATTATAATGGACACACCACTGCTCGGGACTGATACATGTTAAACAAAGGAGGAAAAAGAGGCCACAAAATAAAATTGAGCAGTGAACATCTTGAAGAGATAGCTATCAAAATGTAGTCCAGAAACCCCTGGAGATTCCTAGGATATTTGGGGGGTTCCACAAGATCAAAACTAAGTTGACTATTAATATGTCTTAATTTCTAATATGCTAAACATTGAAACATATAATCCACATCCTCAAAAACTCTTTGGGGTCCTTGATAATATTTTAAAGTGTAAAGGGGTTCTTAAACCAAAATTTTTTAGAATTCCTATCATATATTCAATTTGGAATTAGAAAGCTATAGTTTGAAATCTTGATTTGGTCACTTACCAGTGAGTAACTACAGGCAAGTTACTTAACCTCTGAAAGTCTCAGTTTCCTCAACTGTAAAATGGGACTAATAATATCTGTAATATTTTGTATCGTTTTATATGATTTATATATTTATATCTTATATAATGATATTCACATACTACTTTAAGGTTTATAAAACACTTTTCTCACAAAGGATATGAGCAATGTAAGGCAAACACTATCCCCAATTTATTGATAAAATTTGGGAAAGTTACATTGGTCACATATCTAATTAGTGGCCAAGCCCAGGTTATCTTGTTCTGAAGTCATCACACTTTCCATTAAAGCCTATCGTCTCCCTACTCTATAAGAAACCACCATATTTAGGTTATCTCAGTACTAATGTGACTATGTGAGAAGCCCAGCATTTAGTGATCTCTGAAATCTTGTGTTCCCCACTCCTCTTTGCAGAGCTGCACGCAGCCTTTGTGGATTTGTAAAAGTCCTTGGTTTCAATGCACTGCAGTGACATAATAAAAGGGGAACTGGATACCCAGAGAGAACATTGATGAATTTCAGAGAAAGCCTACAGCTCAGTCTTCAACCTTGGATGGAGAATTCCCTGTTATAGACTAAAAGAAAATTTATGAGTGGAAACCTGTGATGGCCAGTCTAGATGTCATCCTTATCTGTAGACATATCACTAAAAAGAAAACCACCTTGCATCTACAACAAAATGTAAACATCAACAACCATTCAGAGATTAGGGTCTGAGTTTACCATCCCAGCAATTCAGGAACATAGCCTCAGATCTAACTGCAGGATTAAGTTTTCAGAGAAAGATTGTTCCACTGTTATTTGGCAAAGGAAATTATTGTAGACAGGAGGCAGAGTATTTGGGGAAAAGTAAGCAGTGTTGTGACTATTTGTCAGTCATGAGTAACTTCAAATAGCTCACACATTTCCATCATTTATATACATGCCTGTCATTTCACCATCATCTGTTAAGTATTTGGGGAATGGGACAGACTGAGAGTGACATCAGAGCAGCTTTCAAGCGTGCTATATAGTAGATATATCAGAAGTTTCTGTTTCTAGAGACTTATTAAAAGGCTACAGTTTGTATATTATTACCTAAAATTAGGCATGAGTTGCCAAGAGCAGAGACATAACTAGGATGGCAGGAAGCATGGTTTTGTCCAAGGGCTCTGACATTTAGGAAGAAGGTACGCTTGTCTCTCTATGGCAGTCCGATATGGCTCCTCAATCTTTCATTTGAACCTGGATTGTCCCAGAGTTTTATCACCATGACACTCTGTTCCCACCCTCCACAACCGAATTTTCTCAGGGGACAAGAATTCCTATGTATGGTTTTGGCTAATTTCATTGCTACAAAATGAAGGAGGAGGAGGAGGAAGAAGGCGAGGGAGAAGGAGAGGAGGAGGAGGTCACATACCTCCTTCCTAAAATACCCAATGGCTTTGGGTTATCTAACTCATATAAATACCTAGCAGTGTCCTTTGACCCACCACCACTGATTAATATTTGTTTGATGTCTCTAGAGAAAAGAGAATTTTATATATTAATTCATAGGAAAGTATAACTAATAGTTTGATTTAAAGACTATGAACTATAAGTCCTAGAAATGTTTGCATTTTAAGTAGAAGAACTTTTTAACCAAAAAGAATTTATCTCTAATGGTAGGATTTGGGCCAACATGACAGGCAGGTGGATATTTTGTGGGGGGAGGGAGTTAGAAGGAAAAAAGTGTCCTCCTTTTTTATAGATAACATTTTATAATTCACTTCAAAAAGTAGCTTAATTAATTATATGTGAAAATACTTGAATGACTTTAATATTTGTAAAAGCTCTACCAATTTTCTTCAATAGACAATTTGTGCATAAAATTTCTAATTCTTCATTGACTGCTTTTAAACCTTTCACAATTTAAAGCAGGATGTTTAAAGATATACTAGAAGATTTCAGTTATTCCATCCTTTTCTCCAACTCTGTGATAGTTTGTCTTATTTTCTTAGTCTATAAACTTTCTTACTACATGAAATCCATCCAAGTATATGTTCATCCAAAATTTTTATTCAATTCAAATCAATAAAGATTTATTATATGACTATTATGTCCAAGTCACTAAAGAAATAAAGACAAAATTAACTGACTTCAAGATTATATTCTATTGGGGAAATACAATATGTACACTAATAAGTATAACATTAGGTAGGGAGTGACAGAGCATAAAGAACTGGGGTGTATGGAAGGAGAGAGATTAAGGAAGACTTCATGGAAAAGGTAGCAGCTGGTCTGAACTTTGGCAGAAGGCAAGAATTTCAAATGGTGGTGATGATGCCTTTCAAAGTCTAAGAGACAACTTGTTAGATTCTATGGAGGCAGAAGATGTTGAGAAACAGTATATAGTACAATTTGAATGGAATCTATATTCATTGATGGAAGAAGTACAAAATAAAGCTGGAAAGGAGAATTCAAGACATACCCTGAAGGCTTTAAATAGAAAATTGGTCAGAATTTATTTTAACCTGGAGGCATTAAGAAACCACTGAAACTTCTCGAGCAAGGGAATGACATGGTTATTCCAATGCTTTAGGAGTATTATTTTACTAGATATATGGAGGATGAGTAGGAGAGAGGGGAGATGGGAAGCAAAAGAGACTATTGTAATTCTTTTGGGAGGTGATCAGGGTGTAAACTTTGCTGTTGGCTTTGTTCGTGGATAGAAGGGGATGAATTCAAGAAATGTTGGACAGGTGGAATAGATAAAAATTGGCAACTAATTACATATGGGCAGAAAGAGACAAGAATCATTATGAGGTTACAAACCTAGGTGACTGGGAAGTTAATGGTACTATTGATTGAAAAAGGGAAGTTTGAATAAAGGAATGTTTTAAGGGGAAGATGATATTTATCTCTTCCCTCCTTGACTATAGAATTTATAATCTGAACCATTCATTTTTAGCACTTACTCATAGGTTTTTATAACATTAATGTGGTAAGAAATCTTACAGATTATTAGTCTAACTCCTTTACATGTTTACATTCAATTTAGTACTTTATTAAACAAAGTCATCAGAAGACACTGTGAAAAAGTTTTCTAATTCTTTCCTAGTTATATTTTCTCTTGCCTTGTAAGCTGCTTATGGGCAGGGAATACGTCAATACAGACAGTCTCCAACTTATAAACAGGTTATGTTCCAAAACTTAATTTGTAATTCATTCTTTGGAATTCAAAACATGTGTTCCTACAGAAGCAACATTACCCATAGCTATTCAATTCCCTGAAAAGCCCACAAAAACCTTTTGCAATGAATTCTCACCATGGATCACACTATACTGATTGAAAACTGTCCCATATGACTCACTATTGCCAGCAAGTCCCATCTATGACTTTCTACCTTGAGCATCTTCTTGCCCTAAAAGTCTACTGCTCCTGGAATCATAATCAAATCAACACTGTTACAGTTGCTAGAAATTGATGTGTCAGTCTACCCCCATATGGCTCCACTTGCCACCCCAGTGACTTTCCAAAAAAAAAAAAAATCTCTTCTCAGTCACTGTTTCTCTGTATGAATTGTCTCCCTCTATTGTCTCTCTAATTGAGGGTAGGGATTTTTTCATTTCTATATTTGTTCTCTAATCAATTAACTTGACACATTATACATACTTAAATTCTTTTTCATTCATTCATGTAAAATAGTGCTAGAAAACTGGTAATTAAACACAACAGAAAACTCATTGAATAAGGAACTATTCTTCATATTTATCTTAGCTATTAATGATTGATAAAGAGCAGGTTTAATTAGAAAAGTATAAAATGTATGAGGCTTCTCTGGAGGTTGATAATTTTAGGCACTTTTGAAGACTAATGATAAGTAGCATCATTTCTTTATGTCTGATTACACTGCAAATCTTATGGCTTTTATCTTCCCTTATACACCAATACCTCATCAAGGAATGAATTTTTAAAGACTATCCTAGAAGAAGAATTTAGAAGCCTTTTGATGAGAGTAAAGGAGGAGAGTATAAATACTGACTTGAAGCTTAACATAAAAAAAAAACCTAAGATCATAACAACTGGTGCTATAACTTCCTGGTAAATAGAGAGAGAAGAAATGGAAGCAGTGTCAGATTTTATTTTCTTGGGCTCACAAATCACTACAGATGATAACTGAAGTCACGAAATTAGAAGACTCTTGTTCCTTGGAAGGAAAGCTATGATAAAATTGTACAACATACTAAAAACAGACACATTACCTGGCCTACAAAGGTCTATATAGTTAAATCTATGGTTTTATCCATTTGCAATGTATGCCTGTGAGAGCTGGATTATAAAGAAAGTTAAATACTTCAGAATCAATGCTTTCAAACCATGGTGCTGGAAAAGACTCTTAAGAGTCCCTTGGACAGTAAAGAGATCAAATCAATCAATCCTTAAAGAAATGAATTCAGACTATTCATTGGAAAGTCAAATACTGAAGCTGAAGTTTAAATACTTTGGCCATATAATGAGAAAATGAAACTAATTGGAGATGACCCTGATGCTTGGAAAGATTAAAGGCAAAAGGAATAGTGGATGGCAGAGGGTGAGATGGATAGTGTCATGGAAGCAATAAGCATGAGCTTGGAGAGACTTTGGGAGATAATGGAGGATAGCAGGGGCTGTTGTGCTGTGGTCCATGAGATCATGAAGAGTTGGACATAGCTGAACAACTGAACAACAAAAAAGTTCAGTTAGGGTTCTACTCCATCCTACCCAATTGGAAAAGTTGAAGATATTGCCGCAGATAAAATTTATAATTCAAAGATCATCCCACTTAAATTTGGAAAAAATTCATCAGGTAAGTTGCAGTGTGATGAATTTTTCAGTCACAGAAACAGCTAAAAGTTGGCTACCAAATAATTGCAATCTGAGTTAGTTTGAGAAGTAACCATACCTGATAAGATGATGTGTCCTTGAAGTATGGAAGAAATACAGGATTACATTAACTTTATCAACTAAGACAGGAATTTATATTAGACTCAAAAGGAAGAGAAAGAAAGGGTAAAAGGCTTTCTTGTGATAACTAGGTAATAGTTCCTTTATTTATTCAATATTTATTGAATGTCTACACAAAAGTCTGTGCTATAACTTAAGGGAAAGGTAAGAAAGGTGATATAAAGACAAAAAAGACAAAATAATTCCAACTATTATCCAACAAAGCTTTAGAAATGCTAGCAATAACAATAAGACAAGAAAAAAATTAAAAGATAGACAATGGCAAAGAGAAGAAATTACTTGTATTTGTAGATGACATGTTGGTTTACTTAGAAAATTCTAGAGAACAAGCAAATAAATTAATTGCGATAATTAATAGCTTTAGCAAAATAGCAGGATACAAAATCAATTAACCAACAAGTATTTATTAGCTGCTTTTTTGTGCAGGGCATTGTACTATAAATACAATGAATGAAGTGACAAATTATACTTTAGTGGGGGGCAATGAGGCTACATAAATACATACTCTACCTGTCACGGGCCAAGTGTCAAATTTTATCCCTCCCCCAGAGTTCTCTGGTACCCTTAGAGTGTTGGGGGATCTCTCATCTCTACCAACTCAAGCACCCCAAAATTATGTTCTCTCAATTTTAAGAGTCCAAATATTACAATTCCATTTGACCACCTAACAATCAGACTAGCCTTTACAAAGGAACATTTACTTCAAAGAAATAATAAAAGCAAATGTACAAAAATGTCTTCCCCTGACATGAGGGGGGATGTTAGGTCCCTAGGGTGAGTACAAGAATTAGGTTCATAGCTTAACTTAGTTCCTACATAGCATCTATCCCATTGTGATCAAGTCCAAAGGATATTGGACTTGTTTCATGGGACCTTAGGCCTTCTCTATTGGACTGGTTTCAATATCTGACCTGTAATCTTGGGTTTCAAGGTTCCCATGGCTTGGACTTATAGGTTAGGTACTTTACTTCCTGCACCAAAAACTGAAAAGGACAAACAGAACAAGACCAAAATCCTAAGCCCATTTCTTGGATCCAAAGGGCCTAAGGAGCTAGGTGGCCCAGTGAATAGAGCCATCGGCTCTGGAGTCAGGAGGACCTGAGTTCAAATCTGGCTTCAGACATTTAACACAAAAACTAGCCATGTGACCTTGGTCAAGTCACTTAACCCCAATTGCCCTCCAAAAAGAAAAAAAAAAAACAAAGGGCCTAAGGAGAAGAAAATGTGGCCCCTCCCCACCCAGTTTACCTCATAGTGCTTCTACTATGAGTCCTTCATCTTTGAATACTGCCATGAAGAAAACCTGACTGTGCCTCAGTTAGGAAGATTTAAAGATGAAGCTAGTTCTAGTACATAGCCAATGAAAGGAGGATGCTGCCACCCACATGGTAGACCAATGCAGGATATCTTCTCCCAGAGTCTCTGAAGTTTCCTATGTAAATGCCTCCATCTTATGTGGTCTGGGAATGAACCAAAGTGTCTGTGTGTCTGTGTATGTAAAGAACAGAATAAATATAAATTTTTAAAACTGCTATCATTTTATTTGGCAATAACCAAAATAAGGAAATAACAGAATAAGAAATCACATTTAAAAATAACTCTAAAAAATCATAAATATCTTAGAGCCAATCTACAAAACACACTCAAGACACATAAATGCAGCTATGAAACATTGCAAAGAAATATAGAGACAAATAATTGGATTTTCATTGTTTAAACTTGAGATATGCCAATATGATAGAAATTACAATACAATTTAAATTAATTTATAGATTTAGGACTATACAAATCAAGATACCAGGTAACTACTTCAGAGTTTAACTAAATATAACAAAAGTAATTTGTAGAAACAAAAGGATCTAAAGGGAAATAATAATAATACAAGGGGCATTATCACATGTAGGATTCAAATTATATTATATAACTATAATCATCAAATTTATTTGGTACTATTTTTTAAAGGGAAATTAAATCAGTGGAACACAATTGATGAGCATGAATCAGCAAAAACTAAATTCAATAACCCAATGTTCAATAAACCCAAGGACATAAATTAATCAGGGAAGAATTCTCTGTTTTATAAGAATTCCTAAGGAAATGTGAAAGCAAAATTGCAAGTATAAAGAACTGCCATCATTTTCATAGACAGATAGATCAATTGAAATGAAAGTGTTGGCTTTTTTGGCTGAGTGGTACCATATGCTAAAAGAGTTATAGTTCCCCTTGACAGGGAAAAACTTTCTAGCCACTGCATCCTTGTAGGAGGAAGCAAAGAACACCAGACAAGCTATTAAGCTGTGCAGTGGATAAAACAAAAGATTTGGAATCCGGAAGGCCTGAGTTCAAATTCTACTTCCAATACTTACTAGCTGTGTGACCCTGAGCAGGTCACTTAACCTCTCTTTGCCTCATTTTTTCTAATTTGTAAAATGGGGGTAAAAGTAGGACCTACCTCACAGGGTTGTTTTGAGTATTAAATGAGAAGATATATGAAAAACTCTTCAACGACCTTTACAGTTGTTGTACAGCAGCAATCAGAAGTCTGCTGAAGTGAAAAGAGCCCTGGACAATCTGGAGTCAAGGGACCTCAGCTCCATTCCCACCTATGCTATTTGCTATTTGGGTGACTTTGGTCATCACTTCCCCTCTCTGGGCCTCAGTTTCCTCATCTGTATATAGGACACTTGTATTAGGGCTGTCTAATTCAGGGCCTAATCCTCAGATGATGATTGTTCTCCTTTATTCTGATATATTTGTTAAACAAAAATAACAATCTGTTAAATGGTCTCTTTTGCTATCTCCATATCATAGGAACTGGAAATGGCATGTGAAGAGATCCTTGAATCCAGCCAGTTTACATGAAATGATAGAGTAAAATTAAGCACACACCCCTCCAATCTTATCTTGATCATCTATTTTACTAAGAAAATAATAGTTTATATGCCTTCTTAAGCAGAGGAGTAAAGTTTCATCCCTGAGATTTAAAAGTTAATTCATTGTTTATATAATAGATAAATTAGGAATGTGACCAGAACATTTATAAGGCATACTGAGAATTTAAGTATTGCATGCCAACCTCTATAAAGAACAAAAACATTTAGAAATAATCATAATATTTATCAAATGATATCCTAGCACACAACCAATGGAACAGTTAGCTACAAATTGAGAGCCTCACTATATAACTGAACATGCATTAACATGCCCAGACTGCCTTCCCATATAGCATATAAACAAGGATGCCCCATACAAAGCTAGGATGATGTTAAAGAGTGAGTTTTCATTACCTTCCTCCACCATCTCCAACGAAATATTTTATCACGTCATATTAGATAATTTACATCAAAATTCATGTCATTCATCAGGGAGTGACAGAGAAATTCTGTTTGCATGTCTTAATTCAGTATCAAAAAAACATATAAAATACCAAGAAACTGTGGGGAGGGGGAGAAATGTATATTCAAGAAAGACTGTTGGTAGATTGTAGATTAGGAGATGTTTGAAGGTCAACATTCTTATTCCATGTTCTTTTTTTTTTTTTTTTTGCTTTTTGGAGGGGAGAGGGCATGGCAATTGGGGTTAAGTGACTTGCTCAAAGTCACACAGCTAGTAAGTGTTAAGTGTCAGAGGCCAAATTTGAACTGAGGTCCTCCTGACTCCAGGGCTAGTGCTCTATTCACTGTGCCACCTAGCCACCCCACGCCCCTTTATTCCATGTTCTTTACTTCTTCCTTCTCTTAAGTTACCAATGACCTCATGCTTATCAAATTTCTTCTTTGTAAAAGTATGTCATGGAGTAACTAGGTGGCACAGTAAATGGAGTTCTGGACCTGGTATCAGAAGACTCATCTCCCTGAGTTCAAATCTGACCTCAGAAACTTACCAGCTGTGTGAACCTGCACAAGTCATTTAACACTGTTTGCCTCAGTTTCTTCATCTGTAAAATGAGCTAGAGAAGGAAATAACAAAGTACTCCGATATCTCTGCTAAGAAAACCCCAAATGGGGTCACAGAGAGTCAACACAACTGAAAAATGACTTAGCAACAACAACAACAACAACAAAGTGTGTCTAAGTCGTTTGCATTAAAGTGAACATAACAGAACCTCTGCCTTATAATAAATAGAAAACAAAGCCTTAAACAATGTGTAAATGCTATGTAAAAGAGCAGGCAACAGTTCCAAAGGGGTAAGGTATGTGAGGTGGTCTAGTCTCCTAAACTCACCTTACACAGGCAGCTTTCTATTACAATGACACATAAATCTGATCCTTTCTATTAATGCTTAGAGAGCTACAAAATATAGTGTATTTTGTGTGGTGGCACATCTAGAACACAGACTGCCTAAAAGAGAAAAAAGAGAAAATCTTTGCAGCTTTAATTGCCCTGGGTAATCCTGAATGCACAAAACTTCGAATCTTAAAGCTTAAAAGGGACTAGGGAGATCATCTGGTTTTATCTACCAACCTGAAAAAGGGAAAAAAAAAACAAAAAAACCACCTGGATCCCTGAGCTCGGTTAGCTGATTCGCCCAGGAATAACATAACTTGGTTTCTCTCTTCTTGGATCTACCTCACAGACATCTTTTTATCCATTTCCTTTTCTCAAGTTTATCATTAATTTCAACCTCAGTGCTATATCCTGTGGCTTTGAAGAAAGAAACACAACTTCTAGCCCTTCCTAGTCCAACCTAGGCTCAAAGTAAACACAATCTCTTAGGCCTAAATCTCTGAGATAATACAGGGTAAGCTCTTCATGCCTCCCCTTATTCTCAGGAAACAACTCCAAAGATGCATTTTATAGAACTATTTAAAAATTTTTTTAATCAGGATGAATTATCTAAAGACCAAAGGCAGTGAAGGGCATGAAGCATGAAGACAGACTATTACTCTTTTTCTGCTCCAAATGATGCTCAACTTGCAACAAGGCCTTGTTCAACAGCTCACAACCACATCTGAAAAACCTTGTGTCTGCAGCTTTTGTAGTTGTACTGAATTCCAAAGCAGACAGAACACCCGTTCCTAATCATGGGATCCTGATTGGAATGAAATTTGTACTCTGAAGAGAAATCACTCATATTCCAGGAGTGTTTTTTCTCCCCTCTGGTCAAATTAACTGTGTAAATATTACAAACAAAAAAATATATGCAGGGGCCAGTGAATTACAAAAAGGCATTTCCTTATAAATGATCCATGAGTCCCAAAGGCTGAATGGATCTAGGAAATGGGGGAAGCCTGGGAAAAATTAGGAGATGGAAACAAGGGGTTCAAATAAATTGTCCTGTGTAAAACTTAAAAATATAATTCAACATATCATGCCACAGTGTAAAACAAGGTTAACTGGCTTAAGAAAAACTAGTATAATACTTATGCCAGTTCCAATACACTAGTTTTAAAATCTTAAAATGAAAACTGGACATTTTTTAAAATGGAAAAATTGTTCAAACAAATCTAGTTTCCTTTGTTGTTTCTAACATTTTGTCTCTGGTTTATCCCCATTCAACACTATTACAACTTAGTTCTCTAAGAATTTTGCTCCTTTAAAAATTGTTTATTCAGGTTTCCCTCATGCTTTAAGAAAGGAGAAACCCAACATTTTTGAAGTTTTACATATCAATATCAAATCTGGAAGGATTCTTTGGTTTGGTATAGAGTCTTCTCCTACTGAAAGTGTCAAACCAAAACACACAAGATTAAAAAAAAAAAACATTAATGAGTACACAAGAAAGAACCACCATGTTGTTCTGTTCTTTTCCATGGGAAAACTTTTTCCTATGCACATGTCAGTATCATGAGTAAAATTACAAAAGTCTCTTCACCCAGGGGATGCCGTTGATCACAGAACACAGTTGCTCATTCTCCCTTATTTCCTCTCGCTAATAACATTCACATGGAATTTTTAAATTTGATTTATATCTCTGGGGTGGGGGGGTGGGGGGGTAAGTAAACATATCTTACTATTAAGAACATTTCAAAACTGTTTTAGCAGAGACTCTTTAATCAACATTTCTAGCCCTCCTTAAGTTTTCGTATATGAACACAGTCTAGGTTTTGGCACATTAATCATATCAATTATTTTCTCTTATGTTACATCCAAATCATGGAGTCTTAGTGTTATTCTTCCTGCTCAGAACTTCTTCTATGAAGGTCACCAAAAAAGGTAGTTCCTCTAACTTCTGATTTAAAACTTCCAGTGACAAAGAACCTACTACCTTCTAAGACAATTTCACAATTAATGAAGTCCTATTATTATAATAATAAATATAAAAAGGTGGAGTGCCTTTCTGAAAAACAAAAAAGGGCAGCTTGGCTGGAATGTAATGTCAAGGGAAGAGAATAATGGATAATGAACGAGGATAGAAATTTGGAGATGATTCTAATTGTTAGGAAGCTCTTCCTTACATCGAACCAAAATGTTTCTTTCTTCAACTTCTACTCATTGTTCCTATCTGTCCCCTCTAGAACCAAGAAGACTAAATCCAATGCATTCTCCCCATATCAGCCCATCTGCTATTACCTAATTTATTATTTCAAGAACATAGTGTATATATCTCATGCTGTGTGAATTTCCATTTTAAGGGCAAATTATAAGTAACTACACGCATTTTAGGTGTAAGGAATGTAACTATCAAAAACACTTTTTAAATGTATACAAACTATATCTCAACTCAAATTTAAAATCATTGCTTAAGTCTCCTAGTTATTCTGTTAGAATCGGGCATTATGCTGTTTACCTTAATAGAGCTATTTTAAGGAAAATGGTGGGGGTTTCATTACAGGTAGGGGACCTAGACTGAATCAAGAAGTAAAATATTCTATTACCTCTTCTGCTAATCTAGGGAATTTATATTTTTTTGTAAATATTCTTCCATTTCACTGAAACTGTTAAAATAATAATGAAGAATGAAATGAGCAGAACCAAGAGAACATTGTATACAGTATATATTAATAAGAAATTGCAATTTGTACATAATAGATTTGCAGTTTCATAAGTAATCATCTTTTTAAAATATGCAATGTTATGGAAATGTTTGTTTTATTCCATAAATTACAAATAAAATAAATGATTTTTTTTAAATAAGAAGTAAAGAAAATAGAATTTGCCTTGGTATTTGTCACAGATGTCTTCATTTTTTTCTCTTCAATATTTTTTGGGGAAAGTTCAGATTTTTACCCTAACAACTCTAAACTCCTCCCTCTGACCTTCAAAGACATACATAATATGGATAAGCATCCCTGAAAGGGACTCAGAAAATCCTTGTACCAGAGGAACTAGTCTTCCCTGAATATCCCATATCCCCCACATAGAAGCACATAGTATCCATAATAATATAGCACTAGTAAAAATTTGTTTCCTTCTTTCCTATTATTCCTGAGGAGAGGAAATCACATTGCACATCTTTTCTGTTGTATGCTTTTCTATCTTTTGAAAAGGGAAAGAGGAAAAGATAACCCAAAAAAACCTGAGTCTGCCTGTTAACTTGTCTCTATATTCCATGTGAGGGAAAGGATTCTCCTTTGATAAGAGTCCTAGTACTTCAGAGTTCTAACCAGCTAGTAATCTTCAGACAGATCCAGTAAGGGGAAGCAAATCAGGAGCTTTGGGTCTTCTCAGCAAGGCATCAGTAGTCACACCATGCTCTCCATGGTGAGGTACCCCTCCTATGTTTCCAATTCATCACCAAATAGCAAGCTTTTATTGAGCACCTACTATGTGCCAGTCCCTCTTCTAGGCAATTTCAAAGACAAAAATAAAAGTTTTTCTCTCAAGTAGCTTACATTCCACTAAGGTTCCACATCAAAGTTCACATAGTCTAATCTCTTCCAGTCAATTGGGAAACTAAAATTTATTGGAGATTCTCTTGTTCAACCCACTTTCCACATATGTTATCTTTTTTTTGTGCTACACAGATAATATTATGCATTGAAAGAACAGTGAATTTGGAGTCCAAACTGCTGGATTCAAATTCTGACTTTGCCACTTAATAGGTGCTTTACCTCAGGAAAGTCATTTGTCATCTAATTTTAGTTTCTTCATATGCAAAATTAGGGGATTGTACTTGATGTTCCAATGTTCTTTCCAGTTCTAATCTATAATCCCTATCTTCATGGAAAATTTTGAAGATAAGTACACAAGTATTATTGTACCATTTATTTAAAACAAACATACAGAAAATGGAGTAAGCAGGGAAGCTGGTAGCAACCTCACCTTGAATAAGATGAGGATAAGAGGTGACAATGAGGAGGGAAGACATTCCAGGAATGTTCAAATGGGGCAGAGACAAGAAATGAAATGTCTACTTTGGTCAGGGCTAAAGCTGTTGCAAACTTAGTCAGGCATTTCCTTTTAATGAAAGCTAATCTCTTCAGTCCTTCACAGAGAAAGAGCTTATCAGCTATTTAGTATTATTCTTTGCACCTTGTTAGCATTTCTCTACATCCATGATAAAGCAACAAGATCAACAGGGGATTGAGTCAGCCATGGTTACTTCCCCACTCTTGGGAGATCAAGAATCACATTTCTTCCTATGAAGCTGCTATTGCTGCCCTCTATACTGTTTATTTGAACCTATCAGGAAGGGCTGGCCAAGCTGGTAGGTAGTACATAATGTTGCTAACTCATCTCAGTGCGTTTAAGGAGACCCTAACTTTCCAATGAGAGTCATCCCCCAGAAGCCCTTTCAAACACACTGCTTGACCTCAAGTACGTTTGGAGGTGATGATTTGACTCCCTAGCCCTGAACCTCAAAGGATGGTTGTATTTAGAGCCAGAAAGCACCTTTGAGACAATGTAGCCTAAACCTCTCATGTTCAAATGAGGAATTTTTCTGGAATGTGGCTGTCCAGGAGGCCATAATGTGGTATACCTTTGCAAAAAGGAACCATATTTCTCCATGTGCTTAGGCATCAACCATTTCACCATATTTGTAAAGTAGCAGGCTGTGGGACCTCAATAAATAAAAAAAATAATGTGACTGCTGTTGAGGATGAAAGTGTTTAAGGTTTCAGAAGACCTAAACTTCTCCTTTGCTTGTTTTGAACCAATAGCCTAAAATGACATGGAAAAATGAGCAAATGCATGTTTTCATCAGGCACCTCCATCAGTGACTCCTTCAGTGATTCCTTCTGGGGAAAAGTGGAACAGAAACAGCTGACAGTTAACAGGGCTGTTAGGCAGTCAATCTGGGTTAAAAAGCATTTAGTGCAGGACAATCTCAGTATGATAATTCGGGTTTGATCTGACCTTTCAGATTTCTGATCATTTGGGGGAGGGGTGACCACAGAGACATCCTTTTCATTTTTTTTTCTGACCAAAAATCCCACATCCTTTTTGACTCATGCGAAATTGACAAAAAGAGAGTCAGCCAATTGACATGTTAATCCCTGTAGTCAAACTCTCTCCAGAGCATCTGGCTTCCTGGATTTCTTTGCCATTTCTTTTTATTATTATTATTATTTAATGAACTCCCTTCCCTCTGGAACAGTTAGCATTTCTAATACATCACTTCTACATCTGTCAGCTAACCCCCTCTGGTTATTGATCATTAAAGTATTTCCACCAAATGCTTAAGCTTCTTGAATATGAACAGTCTTTTTTTTTTTTTAAATCAGACATGTTTAAATATATTTGATGGGGGGGAGGGAGAAGGACTGTATTATGAGTTAGGGCAACTGGGTTCCCAACACTGCTATGAGGTTACCTGTGATCTTGAGCCAGAATTTTAACTCTGTGGTCTTCTGACTCCACATCCAGTGTTCCTTCAACTCTACCCAGGAATATGCTGGAACTCCCTTGTGAGAGTCAATTGCCAAATTTTCAGTGAATTCATTTATAACTCCAAAATTGGCAACACTGCAAATTAGGGCTCAATTTGGTATTTTCTTGATTATCTAGAGTTTAGTATTGATAATGAAAATTAAACTTCAAAGTGTATATGCATATATTTTTTTTTCCCAGAGGGAGTCTGGGAATGTGTGAGTGTATATGCATAGGTGTGGGTGAGTGTCACCCACCCACACACATATATATGGTCCCCAGCACTTGTTAGTGTAGCCCTGGCCAAGTCAGGTTGCCTCCATGTGTCACAGTTTCCTTATCTTTAAAATGAAGAGTTGAAGATCTATTCAGGAGTCAGACTGGTTTTTATATTTTTAAATAAATTGCATTTATTCAGTATTTTAGGAAATTGTATCTATAATGGAAAAAAGAAACATTCTTATCTCTGGTTTATGCATAACATTCCATTGCTTGCCTCTGTGACTTTGCATGGGCTGTTCCCTATGTGTGGCATGTGGTCTCTCTCCTCTCCTCCATCTCTTTGAAACCCTAGATCTTTTTAAGGTTCAGTGCAAGTATTGCCTTTTTCAAGATTTCTATCCTGATTTCCCCAGTAGTTAGTACCACACCAGTCAGATATATACCTTGTATATATCCTGAATGTACTTACTGAGAACATTTTCTATCCACTGGTAGAATATAAGCTTCGGATGGCCATAGACTGCCTCACTTTTGCATTGATATTCCTATCATCCACGGCACATAACAAGTGCTTAATAAATGCTTGTCAACTGATTCATTGAAATTCTTTAACCTCTCTGTGCCTTAGTTTTCTCACTTGTAAAATGAGGGACCTGGACTGAATGATCCCTAAAGTTCCTTCTAGCTCTGAATTCTATAAAGTGAACGTCAATCTAATCAAAACTGTGAAATATAAACTATCATTCTATATAAGTCCTCTTTTTATAGACTGGTTCAGTTCCAGGTTCTAGATCATTCGCTATTATTCAAAGAGGTTTTTAACATATGTACATGAAATGGGCAAGCAAGGAAGGATACCCTTTTCAAATCATATAGGTCTGCAAAAATGATTGTAGAACATATATTTATTGACTATTATCTTTGAACCTTTTTTTTTAATTTATGGAATAAAACAAGCATTTCCATAACATAGTACAATAAAAAAAAGACAATTGCACATGAAACTACAAGTCCACTATGCACAACTTGCTATTCCTTTCAAATATACAAAATAATCATGTAAATTTATTATTTTCTTCCTTTTTTCCCCTATCCCCCACCCTAGAGATGGCAACCATTAGATGCAAATAGCTATGTATATGTGTAAAATTTACATTTCTTTTACATCAGTTTCATATGCTCTATCTTTTTAAACATAGGTGATATAGAACTTGATTCTACTAACAAGCCTTCTTCTGTGTGAGGGACTAAACTTCACCTCCTGCCTGATCTCTAAATCCAAGTTTCATTTATATGGGTTGATTTATAATGTTTATATTTTCTGTAGTAGTATAGAGGTTGAAATTCTTTCAGTTTTACCATATAGACAAGTGCAAGTTCCTGTCCCCTATGTAGTAGTAGTAGTAATGATAATAATAATAATAAAGTATTTCCATAGCATTTTAAAGTTTTCAAAGTGATATATGTATATATAAGTATATATGAGATTATTGCATAATATATTATATAGTGGGATTACTATACATATATATGTGTACATGCACACAAAAATGACTGAACAAATAGGAAAAAATGCATAGTATCCAGTTGTTGCGTCATTTTTCAGGCATGTCCAACTCTTCTTGGCCTTATTTAGAGTTTTCTTGGCAAAGATACTGTAGCAGTTTGCCATGTATTTTTTTACAGATGAGGAAACTGAGGCAAACAGGGTTAAGTGACTTTCCCAGGTTCACACAGTTGATAAGTATCTGTGGACAGATTTGAACTCAGGAAGATGAGTCTTCCTGACTCTAGGTCCAGTGCTCTATCCACTGTGCCACCTAGCTACCTCATAGTCTCCAGACTATGATATGAAATTAGACAGTCTATCAAATTAGTATATCAGTACATATATTTGGGGGACAGATTTTAAAAGAATACTTAGCTTGTCTCAGAATTGAATGGAGGGGCAGCTGGGTGGTATAGTGAATAGAACACCAGCCCTGGAGTCAGGAAGACCTGAGTTCAAATCCAGGCTCAGACAGTGGACACATTTACTAGCTGTGTGACCTTGGGCAAGTCATTTAATCCCAATTGCCTTGTCTCCCCCCTCCAAAAAAAAAAAAAGAATTGAATGGAAAAATGAGAATGGATAGGATTACATTTGGGAAATTTTTTAGCACCCTGGAAAATAATTTTAAATGACATCTGCCATATGTAAAAGAATTTTTAAAAGAATTCACTACCACTTGTTGAAAAAAATTTATGTGTGGGTGCATATATATATGTATGTATATATATATATATATATATATACATACATACACACATGTATAAAGAATAGAGAAATGCAAATGAAGAACCAACCACAGAAGAATGAAGCAGTCATAAAACTACATTACCTTGCCAATAGTTTTAGTTTCTGTCTAAGAAACTACAGAAAACTATCATGGTATAGTTCTTTCTAGGGTAAGGAATATATAATAGTAAAAGGCAAGTTAGCACTATGTATCTTCTGTTATCAGTAAATAAAAGTCTGTTCTTAGCAATAAACATAACAATCTTTAAAAAAAATTTAATTACCTCAGTAAAGAAAAAAAAAGTTCAAACAGCCAAACTGATTGTTAATGTAACAATTAGTTTCTTTTCCTCCTTGCTGCTTCAGATACTGTAACTACCTTGATTTATTTTCTTTTTGGTGACATACTTTCTCCTCTTCCTTAAAAATTCAATTTCAAGAAAGGTGTATTAAGTTCCTCTGGTGCACAGAGCACTGTACTAAGTGCTAGGGGATATTTTTATTACAGATCTAGACTTGTAATTTCATAGCTATAGGGAATTCTTGATATGGACAAACCCCCTCCCCTTCACCACTGCATACTGATAGTTTGTTAACTTGTCTATAACTTATCATCTGGAGAGTTTTCTGGTACAGTGAAAGGGTAAGAGATTTTCAGGTAACCACAAAGCTGATAATATGTCAGAGGCAGGATTTGAACTCAAGTCTTCTTGATCCCAATGCTAACCCTCTAGTCATTCCACCATGCCACCTCTCATTGGAGGAGTATGAATGGCAGGAAATTTGATGTATCCCAAACTAAGGGACCAATTTAAGAAAACACAGCTTCCTCAAAGGCCAAGGAATGGCTTCTGTGACCTTACACTTTATTCCCCTCAATGTACTTTACATAACCAATATACTGACCTACTTACTGATCTTCAAACATTTCATCTCCCAGTTCTTTCACTTTGTTCTCTTTGGCCTCCATGCCTGAAATCTTCTCCCACCTCATCTCTGTCTCTTACTTTCCCTGACTTTCTTCAAGATTCAAATCTCCCATTCTGCAGAAGGCCTTTCCTGGACTCCCAGCTACTAGTTCCTTCCCCCCAAGAATACCTTCCATCTCTTCTCTAATATATATCTTGTATGCACCTGGTTACTTATCTGCATTCTCCCTCATTAGAATATAAGGTTCTTGCCACCAGAGACTGTTTTTACCTTTCTTTGAATATGCACCATTTAGCATAGTGCCTGGTCCAAAATAAACACTTCTTAAATACTGATTGTGCTTGGCCCCCAAGAAGAGATATAAAAATACACCTTCCTCTATGCCTTTGCAAAGGTAAGAGTACCCATAGGCATAGAACACTGTATCAATTTTGTTGATTTTTTAAAATCTTCCTCTTTTCCTCTTCTTTTTCTTTTTAAAGTTTTATTATACAGAATGGTTCTCTGGGAAGGGGAGACATATAGGGAGAAATTTAGGCAATGTAAAAACCAAAAAAAAATCAAGTAAATAAATTAAAAATAAATGCTTTTTGACTAACCAAATTAATCATTGTCCTAGATTCAAAGACCTAGCACACAATAGGCACAGGAGAGAGAAGAAAACTTTTTCAGTGATATTATATGAGTTTTTAACATGCTCAGAAAATGTGCTTAAATTTGACTTTTCCCAAGACTGATATCCTGTAAAGTACAGAATAGGCAATAATCAATTAGCCAAAACTCAGAAATGTTGACTATGGGAAAAACTGTCCTTTTGATCATGGCTGTCCCTCATGCCTGGAATGCTCTCCTTCCTTACCTCCTGACTTCCCTGGTTTATTTCCAGTCTTAGACAAAATCCTCCTTTCTTCCAAGAAACCTTTTCTAGTCCCACTTAATTAGAATAGCTTTCCTCAGAGTTTACCTCCTCACCTTGTATGTAGTTCATATATTCAAAATTGCTTTTTTGTTGGCTCTTCCATTAGAATGTGAGCTCCCTGAGAGCAAGAGTTGTTTATTTTTGTTATTGTTGTTGTTCTGGGGAATTGTATTGTTGTTGCTGTTTGAGGTTTTTGTTCATTTCTTTGTTTCCTTTCTTTGTAATCCCTAGTGCTTAGCAGAGTGCCTGGGACTAGTAAGGATTTAATAAATGCTTTTGATTTACTGACTAGTCATTTTTACAAGGTAGTTATTGGAAAATTTATCAAAAAACCATTACTTTCTCCCCCCCCCAAAAAAAGTACAATGACTACAGGTGTATAATCTATTTTAAATTGCCTTATCAATGGAGGAGAGGAGAGTGAGGGAATGAATTAGGAACTCAAAATTTGAAAAAGATGTTAAAAGTGTTTTTACATGCAATTGGAAAAATAAAATATTATATAAGATTTTTTTAAATGTACAAAAAAGATATTTTTGGAGGGGGGAAGGTGAGGCTAGTAAGCGTGTCGAGTCTTTGAGGTCAGATTTGAACTCAGGTCCTTCTGACTCCAGGGCTGGTGCTCTATTCACTGCACCACCTAGCTGCCCCCCCCCAAAAAAATTTTCTATTAGTCATGAAAATTCTGAAAATCATCTATAGATGCCTCCCTCCCCTTCTAGATCAAGCATGAGAAAATCAATCATTTTCCTTATTTTTAGTTGGTTATTTGGGGAGCATTTAGAAAATGTAGTGGAAGAATGCTAGATTTAGCCACATTCAAGGAATCTTGATTTTTTTTAATGGACATTTCTGCATACTAAGCAACCATATTTCATCCAACCAGATTAAGAAGCAATTAAGATTAAGAAATCCTCTCTTGGGGACTGCTTTTCAAAGAAGCTGCCCCGTGGGTGTTTGCCAACAAAGTTATCACACTCAAACTCCCAAGTTATCACACTCAAGATTTCCCCATTCCTTTTTCAGTTTGCATCTTGCATGAATATCTTGTGGTTGAGTCCATTAGTAAGTTATAGCGATAAACACCTGGAGTCTATCAAAAACAAAGAGAGGCTTATTCCATGGGTATAGACTAGCCTGGTGAGCACACTGAGCAGAAACAAACTACATAATATAAGACTTGAGAAGGAATATGTTTTTTATGATGTGCCAGCATAAGGGAGATCAAAGGCTAAAGCCAAATAAATAGCAACTGGGTACCAGCAGAGGAAGCATATTTAGACTTAAAATAATCAGAAACAAACCCAAAGAACACTAACACCCTCCAAATTCAGAGGCAACGTTTTCTCTCTCATAAATGGTTTTAAACTGGCAAGTTTTTTTTAACCTAATCACCTTATTTAAGGAAGAACACTGATTTTTCACCATCTCCAACAATAGCTAAAAAGTCAACAGTCAAGATTTTTGTTCTCTGTCCCATCCCCCATCCCTCCACATCTCCCTAGCCTCCTACTACCCCTCCTTACCACTCTGACTCCTTCCCCTTACCATCTAGTGCCCTCTTATTGAATTTACCTTGGCCGCATTATGGAATTTGCCAGCTGACATTAACTCACTTATTGAGCTTGACTCTTTCTTATCTAAAACATCTCCTGGCAAACTGAAACAATCTGTCTGGCATTGGTTGATTGGCAGAGCAAATTTTTCCAGGTGGTATGACCAGCCCCCCAGAATGATTTGCCAGCCCTATTTTGTCAGGCAGATTGATCAAAAGGAAAAGACCCACACGACTAGTGTTCAGCGTCCTGTTTAGTACCTGCAATGTATCTGTATAAGCAGTTTTAAATGATAACTAGTAACTGAAAAAAAAAGTTATATATTTGAAGGGAGAGAGACAGAGAGACAGAGAGAGAGGGAGAGGGAGGGAGAAGGTGGGAGGGGAATGAGGAAGGAGGTAGATATGAGAAAGAGTACTGAATTGACAGCCTCAGCCCTGAGGGCAAAAAGCTACATCTGTACTTGATTTGTCAGGGATTTACATTAGTGAAACTTTAACTCTGCAGATGATACATGAGATTACACTTACAGAACAAGCTTATGCAAATACAGCTTAAATGCAATGGTATGTGGGCCCAGACGGTGGATTTGGCAGTTTTCATTGAGTCTGGTGGCTGGGTTTAATATGTTCATTTACATGAAGGATTAGGACATCTGGAAAAGTAGCATGGTAGTTTATTGAAACATAAATAACATTAATTGAAAGGTTACAGGTATGCAAAACACTTCATATGTGTAATGCAACATTCCATGAAGCAAACTGCTTCCTTATTCAGATGAAGCAAAAAGAAAAAAAAAAGTCTTGCTCCCATGGAGAGAAAGGGTCATTCCTCCAGTCCAATTTAAATACCATTTCAGATAGCAAGGGTAGAGAAGAAATACGGATTTTCATCCTGCTTTCATGGTGTATATCTCTTGCATATCTGTACCATATCCTAACAAAATATCACAGGCACTGAGATAAACATCAGTAAGGTACTGACTAAATTAAATTTATTTTCAGTTGGATATCCCCAAATTGCCATGCCAGTTTGCAGATAGAAAACCATGGTTGAGCTCCTTAGTTATTTCTTCAACCAGGTTTATTTTTGTTTTAATTCTGTAATGTATACTTGCTGGTAATGTAGATTGAGGGTTAATGTCTCGGTGTATTGCTTAACATCAATATAATAACAAATTGCCCAAAGGAAAATGCACAAAGATTGATAGCACGTGATTTAGAAGTTGAGAGGAAAGTTCAGGTGGTTTACAATAATTTCAGTACCTCCATATTCATTTATAACTTGGTAACCCATTCAAATGCCCCTTCATCACTTAGCCCCAAATAAAGAGATGATTTAAACTGCCCTCAAAGTCACCAAAATATAGATTTTTCCCTTGTGAAAACTAAACCTTTTCTTTTTAAAAAGGCCATTAAAATGTGATATCAATATACTGGTTCAGTGACTGTGTACCCATGAAGAAACAAGAAGCTTATTATATTGTCAGGTAGAGAAATTTATGGAATGTATTCCAAGAGCCATCATTATATCAAACAGATATGAAGTAAACTAAATAAATTAAAGAACTGAATGACTAAAAAGTAAGGGAGCATAGCAACAACTAATGAAATACTATGTTTAGTATTATGATTAACAAAAGGAAGCAGAGATAGTAGATAGAAGACTGATCTTAGGGTGAGGAAGACTTGAATTCAAGTGCTGCTTCTGATACATACAAACTCTGTAACCATTGGCAATGTACTTAATGTCTTGGCGATCTCAATGACATCTAAGACTAAAAATTATAGACACATTGCTAACTTCATCCATAGAAGAAGTTTCCATACCAATTACAGGCCACTGGGTTTGACTTCAATTCCTGAGAAAATCATAGAATTAATAAAGTAGGCCAACATCTACAAACAGTATAAAGAGCGAACATGAATTCATCAAGAACAGATCACGTTAGACTGACTTCAGGTCCCTTTTAACAGGCTTACTATCCCAACACATAAGAAGAAAGATATGGGGGTGGCCAGGTGGTACAGTGAGTAAGAGCACCAGCCCCCAGAATCAGGATGACCTGGGATCAAATCTGGGCTCAGACACTTAGCACCCACCCAGAAACACCTGGCCATGTAACCTTGAGCAAGTTACTTAATCCCAATTGCTTAAAAAAAAAAAAAAAAAAAAAGAAAGGCGTGGATATACTTTACTTAGATCCTGGCAAAGCTTTTGATCAAGTATTTCATATAAATCTTGTGGAAAAGATGGTGAGATATAGATAAGGTGATAATATCTTAATTTGATTGACAGATTCAAAACTAGTTGGATGACTTAATTCAAAAGGCAGTTGTTAATCATTCAATGTCTCTATGGTAAAATATCTCCATTGGTGCACCCCAGCATTGTAGTCTCAGTCCTGCACTGTTTAACATTTGAATCAATGACTTGAATAAAAACATAGACAGCATACTAATGGTAACACAGTCAAACGTTCCTTCATCACTTAGCCCCAAATAAAGAGAAAACTTAAACAGTCCATGATCACCAAATGATGACCCCTCCTCCCAAAAAATGGGAGGGATAGCTAACACATTGGATGATAGAACTAGGATCCAAAATGATATCAATAGGCTAGAGTATTATACTGAATAGAATAAGAGAGAATTCAATAGGGACAAATGGAGTTGGATAAAATAAATATAAGTTTCACAAGTTTATGGTTAGAGAGTCAAGGTTAGACATTAGTTGTTATTTAAAAGATCATATTTTTTAGTGGGCTTAACAAGTGTTACTGGCAGTTTCCAGGAATAGAGAGGTTATATTCCCACTGTCCACTGCTCTCATCAGAGCTTGTCTTAAATATTGTGACCACTTCTGGGCACCATAGTTTAGGAAGGACATTGATAAGCTAAGAATATACAGAGAAAGAAACTGAGGTAGTGACAGGCCTTCAGTTCATGACATAGGGGATTGGTTGAGAGACTGGACATTTTAGCATGGAATAGATTCAATAGAGACAGGTGATCCTACTCAAGAATATGAGAGGCTATTTTGTAGAGGAAGGGCTTAAATTACACTATTTGGTGCAAAACCAAAAGAAATGAACAGACGTTTCAAAGATGACAACTTTAAAATGAGAAGTTGGAAAAGGTTAGGACTATCAACAAAAAGAAAACTTTCTAATAATGGGAGCTTCACAAAAGTATAATGGGGGTACTTCAAGGGGTAATAGCTTTCAACTCCTTGGAGATCTTCAAGCAGAAGCTGAATGATCATTCTTCAAGAATGATATTGTAAAGATTCCTTATGCATATGGTTTGGACTTAGTTCAAATTCTGTAATTCTGTAAGTTGCTCACATTGATGAGCTCACAGGTCTAGAATAACAATAATAATAACAATGATGATGATAATAAATGATGACAATAAATAAATTCTAAGTGTTTTAACAAGATAAAGTGTACTGGGAGACCAGTGACAATAACCATCTTCATAAGCATGAACAGAAAGTCATTGATGGAATCGTCTACATGGAACAGACTGGAAAGACTACTTCTGGGAGAACTGTGAAGATGTCTAATGGTTATATCATGGAGAGGTTTGGATCATGTGAATATGTTTTGTAACTACATGATAAATAGGTTTGATTGATTGTGGCTACATAGCCAAAATCAGGGAAAATTTAAAAGGCATTAGTTCTTTTATGTGATTGCACATATATAACCTGTATCAAATTGTTTATTGTCTTAGGGAGGAAATAGGGAGAAAATTTGGAACACAAAATTTTATTTTAAAAATGAATGTTAAAAATTGTCTTTAATTAAAAAAAATAAACTACTAAAATAAAAAAACAAAAACACCAAAAAAAAAACAAGAATTAATCAGCCTCATCTTCTCTCTTGGTTTGACTTGTTCAAGTCTGGAGCCATTTTACTAAGAGATATTGTTTGCTTTCTCATAATAGGTAATAGAATTTTTTAAAGAATTTTAAGCAACTAGTAGCTATGAAGAATGTTCACTGAACATCCATCCATCCTTGTCCAAATGGTGTCCAACTAGAGGAATTAAAATTGCTCAAGGAGGAGAATCCAAGTCAACAGACATATATTAACTATTGAATTTAAGTCATTATACTAGATGCTAGAGATGCAAAAGGCACTTTAACACAGGCCTTGCCAGGCAAATGATATTAGCTATGAACTCAAGGACCCACTGACCTCCCATTTAAATAAAGAATTACCTAATACAAGCTTGTTAGCAAAGTAGTCACAAGGGTTACTTAGAACTGACAGAAAGTAAAGTAATTTGAAGAAAGAGATTGAGTGAAACAGTTACATTGAAGGGAAATAACCAGATCTATGTTTTATATTGGGTGTGGTCACCAAAGGACTGAATATTTCGCTATCTCAAGACTTTTGGACAGGCTAAATAGAAATGCTATTGGATTAAACACAACTGGGATATGGAAAATTAGTAAAGGAAACTATGTCAAAGCAGATTTCCCTCCGAAAAGATGTCAGAACAACTTATCCCGCAGAACCTGTTACTGTTGTTCATCATCTGAATTAATCTAGATATCTGTAATATGTAAAAATAGCTCTGAGGTTTGCTCAATTTGGGGGAAAAAAAGTATGACCAACCAAAATTGTACTATATTTTGGGATTTTTGACTACAGAAAACATTAACATAGTTATCAAAATGTTCTATTGGGTTTATGTGATTACGGTGACCCATAAGGTTCCTACCAGAGTCAATGAAACTAAATGTTGTGAACTATAACAACTAGATCACGGATATCTAACTGACTCCTTTTCCCAAACAATGCCAAGAGTGAAAAAATAATGTAACCATTATACATTCTACACAGTATACTACAGATTATGAGACCTCAAGTATTAATTGGTAATAATCAGTATAGTATTGTGGTAAAGACTCTAGACTTGGAATCAGGTTTAAATGCAGGTTCTGCTTCTCATTAGCTAGATGTACTTGGGCAAGTCTCTTCAGTTCTACTGTTATAAGCCTCAATGTCCTCATCCAATCAAACTGATCAATTTTGATCAAATGAGATATTTGTTTTTTTAAAAGTGCTTAGCACAGTGCTTGGCACATAGAAGCTATTCTCTTCCCTTATCTGTAAAATGAGAAAAAGAATACTTGGAATATCTACTTCATAAGGTTGTTGTGAAGGTCAAATCAATTAATTTTAAAGTTTCTATTAAAAACTTAACTATGAGCCAAGCATTGTCAGATTACCTGAGGAGGGAAAGAAGGAGGGAAGGAAGGGAAGAAGGAAGGAAGGACATGTAAGGGAGATCCATTACAGCTATAAAAAAAAAGTTCTCACAGTATAACCTTGAATAGGTGATGATAAGCATAATAGCCATTAGAGCCCTAAAATTATAAGAATGGAAGAGAATCAAGCATAAGGTTTGTGAAAGCTAGGACATAAGTGAATAGGATAAGAAGTAGGTCATTAAGAAATAAAGATATAACAGAGAAAAACTGAATATTAATAAGGGTTTTAGAATCAGAAGACCAAGATTTTAATGCTTTGCACTCCGCTGTCCCCTCTCAGGGGACATCGGAATTCTAGCATATCACTCGGATGTCCCCTCTCAGGGGATATTGCAGTTTATTAGTGATTCCGGGGAATTGAGTTATTTCAATGCAACTTTTTGAGACATGCATGTTTCCCTGAAGTTTTATCTTGAAATGGCACAAGAAATTAAATCAAAATATCGTAAAATTACTAAGATATATACAAGAAATGTCAGTGGGTTTTGTGTCGGACAAGAATGTGAGATGCGTGCTCACGACGGTCCGAGCACTTCGCTACGCCACTTGAAAAGAGCGATAAGGGGAGTTTGTAGAAGAAAGGTCGGTTTTCGAACATAGCACGCACTGTATAGTGAGATATATAATTACAAATAAACAAGTCTACATCTGGAGGAAAAGATTTTCAAAGCTGAGCTCATTTTGGTTTGAAGCTTCCAGCAGTGCACATAGATCTAACGAGTGAGAAAATCGGAAAAGTGATTCTTTTCTTAGTGAACAAATTGTTTGGTGAAAGCTATTTTGGTAAATATCATCTTGCCAGTAATAACAATTAGAAATTTTCAACCCATGCATTTATTCATATTTTTTATTAGAACAATGGCAAAACGTCCAACCACGAATGAGTCTCATGACACAAGTAGTAGTGAAGATGAGCTCCAGATAGACCTCTATACAGACACGTTAGAAAGACTAACTGTAGAACAAAACAACAGCAGTGATAGTGATATCGTTCAACCTAGAAGGTGACGAATTGTTCACATAGATAGCGAAAGCGGTAATAGTAGTACGGAAGAAAACACACGGCAACATGACAACGTATCGTCAAGTGAAGAGTGGAAAGATGTTACCGAATCGGATGTTCCTCCAGCCACGATAAATTTTGATTTACACGAAGAAATAGCCGGACCACAAGTCCCGAGTAACATAAAAGAGCCCATAGACTATTTCACATTATATTTTACTGAAGAATTAGTAGACAGCATAATAAAAGAGACAAACAATTATGCCAAAGAAGAAATTGGAAAGAAACAGCTTTCCCAAAAGTCAACTTAGCACAAGTGGTATTCCAGGATTCCGCTACATTTATTCAAGAAATTATTAGAAAGAGTTCCTGATGCAAAAGGATACCACATGTTCACCGACAGGTACTATACCAGCATCCTTTTAGCGGAAGAACTGCTAAAGATGAATTGTCATCTTACTGGCACTATAAAGATAAATCGAAAAGGCGTACCAACACAAATAAAAAAAACCAAAATTTTCAACAAATAAAACAGTTGCATACAGAAAGAATAATACTACACTTCTTGCGTGGAAAGATAAAAGAATTATTACCATGCTCACCAATTATTATAACACAAACCTACAATCTACCCAGAGAACATTACGTGGTGGACATATTTTAACAGTCAGTAAGCCTGAAATGGTGTTAGAATATATGGCAAATATGGGTGGTGTGGATCGTGTGGATCAATACACTTCGACGTATTGTTTCCTCCGTAAATCGCTCAAATGGTGGAGGAAGTTATTTTTTGGGGGGTTGGAAATGTGTGTGATAAACTCATACATAATGTATTGCATCGAAAAACAAACAAGTAATGAAACGCCAATGACACACCACAAGTTTGTCAAGACACTCGTTGACCAATTAAAGGGCGATTTTCGTGTATCAAGAACACGTCCATCCACATCTTCTGCAGACAATAGATTAAACAATAAACTACATATTCCCGATGTGGGACAAAGAAAACGGGACTGCATTGTGTGTTCTAACAGGAAAACACCTGGTGGCAGGCATCAAACCACTTATTACTATCAAACATGCACTAGCAGCCTGCAATGCATATTGGGGAGTGTTTCAAAACTTATCATACTGTACAAAATTATAAACAATAAAATATTGGTTTTTTTGCAAATATACATTCCTCGATGTGACCCAATTCATATAAGTCCAATATCATTATAATAAGTTACTTGGTTCCAAAATTATATTAAATAATACGAGGGTCTGTAAATGCACGTTTCTGCCACACATCGAGTAGCTGGTAGCCAATGTCCAGAATGGTTCAGAGTGCAAACTATCTTGTCGTACTAATATAGTTAATATATGATATGGCAGAAAAATGATGAATATGAAATTTGGAGTCAAAAGACTTAGGCTTAAATTCTACCTGTGCTACTAATTAGCTGTGTGTCTGAAATTAGAAGAGTTTGGCTTCTTGATCTGTAAAATGAGGTTGACACATCTGCCCTACCTACCTCAGAGTTGTTGTGAGGTTAAGATGAGTTATCACAAAGTAATTTGTAAACTTTACAGCAAATACAATTGTCAGATTTTATGAAACATATGGTAGGATAGAACTGGATGTGTAATATCATTGGCATAGGCAGTTCCAGTCAAGAAAACTCCCTCTCCCAACTGAAAATCTAAGAGAGTCTAGGGTCCTTGACCTTGCTCATTGACTTATCCAGAGTGACCCGGCCAGAATGAGTCACAGACAAGGTTTGAGCCCAAGTCAACCCAAGTGATGCCTGTTCTTAATCCACTATTCCATTCTGTCATTGCATAATAAAGCACTTTAAATATTAAAAATATAATATGGATAAACATTATATAACAACTATAAAGAAGAAACATATCTAAAGAGGTCTTGTGGAGAAGTGGATAGGAATTACTGGTATATCATCATATCAAATCATGCAGAGTGAATGCAGGCAAACCTCAGAGATACTGTAGGTTCAGTTCCAGACCCCACTGCAATAAAGTAAATATTGAAATAAAGCAAGTCCCATGATATTTTTTTGTTTCCTAGTGCATATAAAGTTATGTTTAGGAGCGGCTAGGTGGTACAGTGAATAGATCACCAGCCCTGGAGTCAGGAGGACCTGAGTTCAGATCTGGCCTCAGACACTTCACACACACACACACACACACACACACACACACACACACACTCACACTCACACACACACACACACACACACACACACACACACACACACCCCTAGCCGTGTGACCTTGGGCAAGTCACTTGACCCCAACTGCCCTCTAAAAAGCAAAAAAAATTTAATTAATTAGTTATGTTTATACTATGCAGTAGTCTACTAAGTGTGCAATAAGTTTATCTAAAAAGTATACATACCTTAATTAAAAAATACTTTATTGAAAAAAAATGCTAACCATCTTCTGAACCTTTAGTGAATTGTAATCTTTATGCTAGTGGAGGATCTCGCCTCAATGTTGATGGCTACTGATTCATCAGAGTGGTGGGTGCTGAAGGCTGGGGTGGCTATGGCAATTCTTAAAATAAGACAACAATGAAATTAGCCACATTGACTCTTCCTTTCACTTGAACACTTTGAGGTCCTCCTAGGTAGGGCTATTAATTAGCTAAATATCAATATTGTTGTTTGTCAAGAATAAAGGAGGCCCAAGGAAAAGGAGAGAGATGGGTGAACAGCAGGTTGTTGGAGCAGGAAAAACACACACAACATTGTAGCAGCAAACACCCTAGCATCCCCAGGGTGGCTGCTAGCATAGGTTCTTAGATCTGCTTTTTTAAAGGAAAGCAACTCAAAATGAGTTAACAATCTTACTTTAATCAATCAAACATCAGAGAATACAAACAGAAGTTAGAAGCAAACAGAGAGATAGATCAGCAGACAGGGCTTCCCACTATCTGACCATTACATCCATACCTAGTTAGTTACCAGAGGGAAGCACCAACATCTGAGTTTTCAAAGTGGGAAGGGGGGGGGGGTTGCTGGCTCAATGGCTTCTCAGAGTCTTATCTAGCCAAATCACACAGCTCTTCCCAAAGTGAGCCCCAATGCAAAATCTCACATCAGGGTATATATAGCCTTCTCCTGGGTCAGGGACCATTACAACCCTTGTGACCCACTGCCCAATCACAAAGTAACAAAGTGTGGGTGTTCCTGAAGAACAAGCCTCCCACCACAGGCTCCAGGTGACCACATTCAGCCCATTAGGGGGCAGAGCATATTCTCACATCAGGGAAGGTTCTCAGAGTCACCTAAGCCTATCAAAGGGCCTAGGGGAAGGGAAGATCTTCAGATTCCCATTCCCATAACAAACATTTATAGATTAAGTTTACAGCCTTATATAAGCACAGTTTGTGGTGCCCAAAACAATTATAATAATAACATCAAAGAGCACCAACTGCAGATCACCATAAGAGATATAATAATAATGAAAAAATTTGAAATATTGTGAGAATTAGCAAAATGTAACACATAAACACTATCTGAGTACAGGTTGGTAGAAAAATGATGTCAATAAACTTGCTCAATGCAGGGTTGCCATAAACCTTCAATTTGTAAAAAATAAAATAAAATAAATTATAATCACAATATCTGTGAAGTTCAATAAAGCCAAGTACAATAAAATGAGCTATGCCTTGAGTTGGATTTTGAGAATAAGGATAGGAGTCTATAAAATGGATAAATATCACCTCACTTAAAATAAAGCTGGGTCCAATTATTTTTGCTAGGAGAAAGTGGTTTAGTATGAAAAAGAAGTTGAGTCATCGAAAGGTGTCTAAAATGCCAAGGTTCTCAGAGGTAGTTGACACACAGAAGGAGTCAATTAAAATGGTTCTCTTTCTAGACTGATGGCAGGAAATCAGCCAGGCAGGAAATGATTCCCAGTAGATTTGGCTGACAACAAAGCTAAGCTAAGAAACAGTGAGATAGGAAATTATCAGAACCTTTCTCAGGCAGCCTGACCATTAGTTACTTTTTTAAGGTAAGACATATGAAGTCATACAGAAGAGGTTAACACATTCCCATTGTTGCCCTAGTACAGATTAGTTGTCACCAGCTAAGGCTCTGAGAGTATGTCAGTTCTCATGAAAATGTAGGTCAGGGCCCAAGGAAATGGCCAGTGACTGTAGGGCCCTGGACATGAGAATACCAATGGCGTGGTAGGATGTGATGATTCAGGTGTTGCAAATGGACCTCACAGTTCTGTTTAGAATCTGGCCTTGGATAACTCTTCAATAGGTTTCCTTCCCTGACCCTTCTTTCAAGAAGCCTTGTCTCCTGTCAAAATTATTCTCAGAAAAAGTCTGCAGGTTGAATTTGGGAAGACACCTGGGCCCCAAGTTGTCAAAAATTCCCTGTCCCCCGCCCTCAGTTACAGTTAGACAAGAAGAACCATCCAGTTTTTTCATCTCTCCTCACACTGGTTTTAGAGGTCAGAGAGGAATGAAAAAGAGATGGTCTGACATCTCTCATGGCTAAGGTACCGGCCTGCAACCATGTAGGGGTTTTTAGGGTAAGGCTGGGTCACTGCCATTGCAAATCAAAGGAGATGGGGGAGGGAATGGACCACCATTTTTCCTTCCATGGCTGTATTGCAGTGTGCCTCTTCTTCATAGAGATTCCTGTTTTCACCCCTCATCCACAAAAACAAAAAAAGTCTTTTCTCTCCTAACTCTCCCACGCTTTCATCCCTATCCAGCTCAGGCCTATCACCACCCACCTTCCATGTCCTCATCCGACTCTTCCATTCTATTCCATTATGTCTTCTGGAGACCTTCTCTATTTTTAACAAACTCCCTTTCATCTTAAGATTTCTTCCTCTCACACTTCTTCCATTTACTGCTGCTCTCAGGAACATATCTTTCTCCCGAATATGTCACATATCTTAACATTATCTCCAAGATAGGCTGTTTATATCACAACTCTGAAATAGAAGACTAGAAGGAAGAGATAGCATCTTCCTTACTCCCCAATCCCTACTCCCTCTCTCACCATCACTCAATAAATCCTCTCCTCCTTCAAAGTGCACTCCATGTTGTCCAGATCCTTTACACTATCATTATGGACTTTCCAGTCATTCTCCCTTTGTTCAAATTAGTTCAAAATATGAGTCACAGGCAACATATTCTCTATAGCTCCCTTAGAACACCTTGGTTTCTTCTGTCATGATTCATGTCTCCAATTTGCCTCAACTAAAGTATGAATTCCTTAGAATCCTGACCCGGGTGCTAGAATTTGCAGCTATGCTTTTGGCCCAAGGGATATTTATTTGGGAAAACCAAAACAGTTATCTCAAGGTATCTTGAAAATAAGTTGTCTTTTATTCAGAATACATAAGGCAAAGGAAAAAGGTAAATGTTGAACCTTTATATGTACACACACATATGTATGTATGTATTTGTGGGTATATATGTGCGTTAGCACAGTAGCCATAAAAACAATGTCATCCTTTACCTCAAAAAAAAAACGAATAATGGGTGAGTGAATGAATGAATGAAAAAAAAATTATTAAATAATTATTCTGCCAAGAACTGTGCTGAGTGCAGGGGATATGAATAGAAAAGTAAGATGGTCCCTGAACTCAAGAAGTTCACATTTCTAAGAAAAATAACACATATAAGAGTAGTTCAGTTGCAGAACAGATTGAAAAGTACAGTGGTCCTTAGGAACAAACCAGATGGTAATGTCCAGAGGTACTTAAGGTACATCAGCAAGTCAGATGGCATGACCCAAAAGTCTGGCACACGTATCAACTAATCAGATAGAAAGGGCCAGGGCTCGGTGGAGAACTCAGTCTCAAATCACATAAATGTTAATATATTAGGTGGTGTTTCCCTGCTCATCTAAGGGATGTGAGCAGCCATGGTGTGTTGGGGAAGGGGGATAGGGAGGGACCCAGCCCACAACTTGTGGGAAGGGAAAAATGGACTTGAGTGTTAGAATGGAGCAACTGGATACTTAGAATTATTTTATGGGAGTAGTGATAAGGGTTAGTATTTATTTAGTCAAGAAGAAGGAAAGGAAAATGTGGAATTGACTGTTAAGTTGAGAGGAAGGGCTCCCCACAGCAGTTGTTTCTTATAGGTCCTTTAGTGACTGTAAGATTTGGGTGGCAGAAAAGGGAACTCTAAATACTATGATACTATTTTTATATACAAAAAATTGCCATGCATAATTATTTGTATAAATACATATAATTTCATGTTTGATCTTTTAAATGGAATATTGCTAAGATTCAATTTTTCTTTCATAACTCCATTCACATGATCACATAGAATACTCAGGAACCACAAAACATAGTTCAGGAAATATTATCTTAGGTTATTTCATCACCCAGGTATAATTATTTAGTAGCTAAATGTGTGTTTGTGTGAGAGAGAGAAAGAGAGACAGAGAGAGACACAGAGAGAGAGACAGAGAGAGAGGTAATGAAATTCTGGAGACAGTTTTCCTTCAAGCTAAATCTTTGTACATTATTCTTTTTCTATAAGGTCATACCCTCTATTTTACTATTTTCTCTTTGAGGGTAAATACAAAAGATTTTTGTATAATAACGTAATACTTCTTCTAGGACTCCTCCCTTAATTCTCACTAGAATTCACTGTTTGTAGTCCAAAAGAAAAGCTACTATTACTCTCAAGGTTCTAGAAATAACACAGAAAGGTTAAATTTCTTAACACCATAGTTCCCGAACTGCAAACATTCTCAGTCAATGGACTCAACTAATTTTTAGCAAAGGCATAGCAAGAACTACAGTAGTACAGGATATTCCCCACAAAAAAACTAGGATTCAGTCTCACAATGAAAAGAATAATATCAAGTTTATAGTACAATGACAATAAGGCACACAGGTACACACAACATGTCAACAAGCAAGTACTTACTAGGGGCCAGGCACTGTACAAACACATGAAGCAACTTCTGGCACCAGAATTCCATTTCTATCTTCCAAAAGCCCTCAAAAAGTTTCCTTTTGATGGAGTTCTCTATTAGAACGCTTATTCTTTTCTGGAATATAAAGCTGGCACTTTCACCTATAAGAGGTCATCTTCCCTGAATCTGCCTTCTCTCACAAATTCTGGTAATGCATATAGTTGTTCTCTTTGAAGAGTCCTCACATAGCTCCCCTTGGGTGTCTAACTCTTCACATCAATTGGGTCTTTATGTGTCTCTGATCCCCATGTAGAAGCATTGTCTCTTTTTCATCCCAGCTCTCTGATAATATGAAGGAGGGAAAAGTAGGAGAGAGAGACAGAGACAGAGAGAGTCAGAGACAGAAAGAAAGAGAGCATCTCCTCCCATACCCTCCCCTACCAAGAGCTATTCCCTCTGAAAGCCCTAACTGAACTGGAATCCTCAACTCCCCAAAACAAGTCCTCCATCTCTGAACCAGCTATATGTATGCTCAGTGGCTTATCTGATTCTCTTAGGCTGTCAAAGGGTATTTCTTCCGTGGTTCTAATAGCCTTTCATCTAATGAACAAAGCTCTATCATCCTTTCAACTTGATTTAAAGTTTGTTCATACATTGTGGTGAGACAGTAGGAAAATCTCTCAACACCACCCACTTGGTGATTACTTCCTGAGAACTTGAGAGATTGATTCTAAGATTCAAAGAAGTATTTGCACCTGATAAAGGTATGAGATCATAAAGCATCGTGTTTACATATTAAAACTTCGTCATGCCCTCCCACTGATTAATCACAATTCTTAGGGCAGTCTCTAGTAATGTCTAGTTAGGAAGAGCTGTCATAATGCTTTCTCCATTGCTTTTGTTGTTTTCTTCATAAAGGAAATGATTAAAAGTCAAATATACATCTACTAAATGTATTGGGCAGTATGGGCTTATGCTTAGCCTGAGAACTAGTTATTTCCTCTTGGCTGGCATAGACATTTGTGTGGTTTGAGGAAGAGTCAATTGTTAAGTTTTCAATGTGAGCATTTACACCTTGGATGCTGGCAAATGCTGTTACACATCATGGCTTGATTGGCATCTAGACTTAAGAAAGCGATAGAGAAAATATTAATAATGCAGGTTAAACTTAAAAGTGTATTGTGGGTACATTTTTGGAGGATTGTTAAACATTTACCAGCACACCCCTGTTGGCACCTCACATTCCAAATACCTCCCAACCTGTGGAGTTTTTTTCCTAGTCTCTACCCAATGCTCTACCCTTGGGGGAAGACTTTCAATAAACTTAACTGGGTAGAACACATTGACCAAATGTGCCTGATGCCACTGGTCTCAAAAGGGAAAGTCTCTACTTCTGTTTTCCTTTTCTCTATATGGACTGTGCTTAGGTTCATTTGGTCTGAATTCTTGTACTTTTTTTCTGTGCTATTAGGGAGTTTTAAAACATAACTAGAAGTCCCGTGTTTTTGCCAGGAAATAGCTCCCAGGTGCATTTACTCTAATCTCTCAGCCTAGGTTTCTCATCATATAATTGCTCCCCTCTCAGCTGTGTTTAAAGCTCTAGGACAAACATACAAGACATTAATACACTAAGCAAACAGTAAGCAAGTTTAGAGAAACCTAGTTTAGTTTCTTTAAGAGAAGGTGGAGAAAAAACAAACAGAAAACAAATAGACTCTTGAAGAACAAAGACTGGGAATAGACTTCACTCTTCCAAGACAGTGAAAGTGGGGAAACATTTGCATGTTACCCATTTTTGTTCTAGGCAACAGGAATGGTCACAGCCTGCTTAGCACTGTTCTTTGTTTATCTATAGACTATTCTTTGAATGATTCTCTCTCTTGACATTTTTCTTGTTGTAATAGCACCAGCAGCAATATCCAGGATACCCTCTACACACACACACACACACACACACACACACACACACACACACACACACACGCATATAGACACACACATTGTTGTATGTTAGGAAATTTTTTCTCTTCCTGAGCCTCCATTAGGAATAGAGGAGAGTCAAATTCTCCCAAGCTTACAAGATAAATACAAGCCTTCCAAGCCCCAGTATATAATAATTCATCCCATGAATCTGTTAGGAAATTGGGCAATATATAGTGTATTACTATTACAGAGTCTAATGCAAAGACTGACAGCTATCATGTATACGTGGTTGGGAATACAACTACAAGAACCTAGAAGACAGAATTTAGAAAGTAAGCCTTTCTACTAATAGAGAGATTATCTCCAAATCATACCCTAAAAGTCTGGTTTAAGGGCCTCATAAGGATCTCACTGATTTTTTTTTAAACAAGGCAAAGTTCAACACTTACTTAAGTCCCTTAAAAAGCTTAAATAGAAAGATTTGAGGCTTTCACTGTGACTTCCTGATAATAAAGCTTGCCTAAAATCAAGAGACTTTCTCACACTATATATATGAAGTCCAACACAGAAACGTTGCAATGATAATAATAGTCAATTGTAATTGTTGGCTGGAGATTCTAATGAAGGTCAGATATACAAACAGTAGTAGGTATTTTTATACAGACTATTTCATTTAGCACTTCATTTTCTATTCTTACAGCTGAAAAGCACTTCCTTTTGAAATAAAATCCACAACTCCAGCTTCCTAGTCATAATTTAAGGCATCCTTTTCCAAAAAATAGAATTAGTATTACCCTCTTATTACCCTGAAGTTCATTGTGCATTTGTTAAGAATAATAATTTTTATAATTAAAAACAAAATAAATAAGAAGTGAGAGAAAATGGGTAGAAAAATTCTGATTATTCTATCTCATTTCCTCATATAATCGCACAGATTAAGAATGATTTTAATAACAGCAGAAATTCAGTAAGGATAATGTTCATTTGGATTTAATAGGAAGGATAGGAAGGAAATAAGTATTCATTAAACACCTACTATATTCCAGGCATTATGCTAAATGTTTTACAAATAAGTCATTTAAAGGAGGTAGGTGCTATTATTATCCCTATGTATAAATGAAGAAAATGAAGCACATAGTGGTTAAGAGATTTGCCCAGTGTCACATAGATAGCAAGTATCTGAGACCAAATTTTAACTCAGGTTTTCTTGACTGCAGGTCTATATATCCCTTATGCCAACTAACTGTCCCTAATATTAGTATTTTAGAATTTGAATAAGTTGTAACTTATTAGGATTTTAAATTTTCCTTGAGAATAAATATACATAATTAGCCCCAGAAAATGCTGTTGTCTTTTAATAAAATATTTCTCAAAAGTGGAGCTAGGGGAAGGTTGGAGGTTAGTGGTGAAGGAAATAGATTTCAAGTCTTTGGCTACCTTACCTGTCATTAGAGCAAAGAAGAAATAAGACACTATGCATATTGATATTATCTTCTTTTAAACTGACCCAATTTCCTGCTTCTTTTACTTGTTTTGGCTAGCTTATTTATCTTCTCACTAAGATGCTGATCTTCTTCTTGGTTACATATTGTATGCAAAAGTTCAGATCAAAAATAATATTATGAAAATTAAAATGTCTACTATCAGTTTCATTGCACTGTCTCAAAAAACTGTACAACTAAAATTGGTATAGCAATTTTAAAAAAAATCAACACCTCATACCAAAAGTACTTTAACATGATAGGTTTTTTTGTTTGGTTTTGTTTTCATCTTTAATTTGATGACTTTTGCTCCACTTCCCCATAGTAGAGCATAAAAGATAGTTAGAAAACCTCAAGGATTTCATATGGATAGTTTTGGACTAACTTGCATAACTAGCAGTCTAGCTGGTCACCTAGAATCTTAAAGGTCTATACCAGATGATCTTGTAAAGCAAAGTAGAAAGAAAATGGAAAAATCTGATCAGTGATACAGCCCCTCCTCCATAAAGATAAAAGAATGAAACTTGATTGATTTGGGAGACAGATCAGGCAGAGCCAACAACAAGAAGGAATTTCTAATCTTGTACTTCCCTCATCCCCTCTTTTACAAAGTATTTTTAAATGATGCAGGTTGAGCATTTGTAAGAGGATAACTAGAATTTTAAGTCCCAGAAGGGATAAAATTATACTAATGAGGAGCACTGGATTAAGTGTCTGGTCTTACTAGTCATTAAAAGTCATAAAATGAATGGCTTGTGAGAAAGATAAGACAGTTTTCCTTCAGTTTATTTTCCTGTCCTAGTCTCCAGAGAACTGATAAGGAAATTGCATGACTTTTCTACTTCTTAATCTTCAATCAGTGATTTTCTTCCTTTTTTTTAAACAATTGTTACAATTTATTTTGCCCAATAATGTCAATAAACCTGACAATATAAGTAAAAAAGATGAATATTTAAAAAATATAAAATTTCCCATTTAATAGAAGAGGAAATAGAATACTTAAATAACCCCATCTTAGAAAAAGAAATTGAACAATTCTCCAATGAAGTCCCTAAGAAAAAATCCCTACGGTCAAATGGATTTACAAGATCTACAAAATTTGAAGAACAATTAATTTCTTTTTTTTTTCATTTTTCAAATGCTTTATTAACTTCTGATTTACATCATTCATTTCCGCCAGATTTTGAGCTACAAATTTTCCCCCTACCCACCGCCCCCAAAATAGCAGTCCCACAGGATATCCCCTCCTCCAATCTGCTCTCTCCCATATTTTCTCCCATACCCCTTTAGACTTTTCCAGTAGGGCATGGTAGATCTCTATGCCCCAGTGCCTGTATATCTTATTTTCCAATTACATGTAAAATAGCATTAATTATATATATATTTAAACATTTGATTTTAAAACTTTGAATTCCAGATTCATTCCCTTCCTTCCTTGTCACCCACCCTTACTGGAAAGATAAGCAGTTCGGTGTAGGTTGTACATGGGTAGCTAATGCAAAATATTAACATAGTAGATATATTGTAAAAGACTCACTTTCCCTCCTTTCTATCCCACCTCCCACTTGTTCTATTCTCTACTTTGATCCTGTATCTTTTCAAAAGTGCTTGCTTCCAATTTCCCTTCCCCAGAGCCTGCCCTCCCTTCCATCATCCCCCTCTGATTCCCTTCCCCCCTACTCTCCTGGAGGGTGAGATACCGTATTTAGTGTGTATTTCATTCCCTCCCCAAGTCAAATTCAATTAGAATAAGGTTGAGCCATTCCTTTTTGCCTTCCTATTCTTCCCCTGCATTGTAAACATTTTCCCTTGCCTCTTCTATATGAGATAGTTTACCCCATTCTGTCTCTCCCCATCTCCTCTCATTATGTACCTCTCTCACCTCTTAATTCACCTTTTAAGTATCATCCCTTCCTATTAAATTGGTCCTGTGCCCTCTATCTATGTATACCTTTAAACATATATACACACATTCACAAATGTATTCGTATGCCCATATACCCTCATATATATATATATATTCCATTCAACTATTTTCATACTGACAAAAGTTTCATCATTTACAATTATTATTTTTCCATGTAGGAATGTTAATAGTTCAACTTTGATAAGTTCCTTATGATTTCTTTTCCCTGTTTACCTTCTCATGCTTCTCTTGCTTCTTATACCTGAATGTCAAATTTTCTATTCAACTCTGGTTTTTTCATCGAGAATGCTTGAAAGTCCTCTATTCCACTGAATGACCGTATTTTCCCCTGAAACATTATACTCAGTTTTGCTGGGCAGGTGATTCTTGGTTTTAATCCCAGCTCCTTTGACCTCTGGAATATCACATTCCAAGCCCTTCTATCCCTCAGTGTAGAAGCTACCAGATCCTGGGTTATCCTGATTGGGTTTCCACAATATTCAAATTGCTTCCTCCTGGCTGCTTGTAATATTCTTTCCTTGATCTGGGAATTTCAAAACCTGGATATAATATTCCTAGGAATTGTCTTTTGGGGATCTTTTTCAGGAGGTGATTGGTGGATTCTTTCAACCTCTATTTTGCTCTCTCATTCTAAAACATCAGGGCAGTTTTCCTTGAGGATTTCTTGGAGTATGATTTCTATGTTCTTTCTTTGATCATGGCTTTCAGGTAGTCCAATAATTTTTAAATTATCTCTCCTGGATATATTTTCCAGGTCAGTGGTTTTTCCCATGAGATATTTCACATTGCCTTCTATTCTTTCATTTGTTTGGATCTGTTTAACAGCATCTTGATTTCTCATAAAGTCATTAGCTTCCATTTGCAACAATATAATTCTGAAGAAATGATTCTCCTCATTGAGCTTTTGAGATTCTTTTTCCATCTGGTAAATTTGGCTTTTTAAGGCATTCTTCTCCTCATTGCCTTTTTGAGCCTCTTTTGCCATTTGAGTTAGTCTATTTTTTAAGGTATTATTTTCCTCAGTCAGGCTGTTGACTCTCATTTTGTAATTTTCTTGCATCATTCTCATTTCTCTTCCCAATTTTTCCTCCACTTCTCTTATCTGCTCTTTAAGGTTCTCTATGGCCTGTAACCAGCTCATATTTTCCTTTGAAGCTTTTGGTGCAGGAGTTATGACATCACTGTCTTCCTCCTGTTCCATGCTTTGCTCCTTTTTGTCCCCCAAATAGGAGTCTAATGTTGGGTTCTTTTGTTTGCTTTGTTTCCTTTGCCTGGTCATGTTTCCACTCAATTACTTGACTTTTGGGCTTTTTGCCCCAGTAGGACTGTGCTACCAGACAGGGGAGCTTCATACCATACACTGGAGTTTTCTCAGCTGCCAGAGGTATTAGTTGGATGCCCTTGCTAAAGCCTCCACACACTATGGCAAGCTGGACACACACCCCAGGACCTCCACCCTAGACCACAATCCAGATCCAAGCAGATTAAAGCAAGAGCGATTACCCCTCAGACTGGTCGTTTGGTCCTCCTACACTCTGCAGTCCAGGAGCTGAAGCTGCCACATGGGGGTGGCTGCACAGCCATGGCTCCTCAGTGGCTTCTCACCCCCATGGGCAAAAGCCAACACACTCCTAACTACTGGTCCCAAAGTCCACACTGCACTGACCTCTCACTTTCTCCTTTGCATCTATGTGTTGATAAATCTGGAAATGGCCATAGCTGCTGGTAATCTGGAGTCCCTCGGGCTGGCGGCTCAATTTTCTTCCTTTTAAAGCAGACTTTTTCCTCTTCCAAAAAGAAAATGGGCCCAATTTTTTTTCTTTGAAAGAAAATTTTAATGCATTATTTGCATAACAATTGTAATTTTTTTTAATTCCAAATTCTCTCCCTCCAGCCTCTCCCTTATTGTTGGAGAAGCAAGCACTCTAACTATTATACATGTGAAATCAAGATATGTTTCCATGTTAGCCATGTTACAAAAAATAAAAAGCAAGGAAAAAAAGAAGTGAAAAATTATACTTTAATTTGCAATGATAGTTCAGCAGTCCTCTCTTTCTCTCTCTGAATGTGGACAGCATTTTTCAGTATAAGACCTTGGGAATTGTTTTGAATCATTATTGATCAGAGTAGCTAAGCCACAGTTGATCATCATTACAGTATTGTTATTACTATATACAATGATCTCCTAGTTCTCCTCCCTTCACTCTGCATCAATTCATATAAGTCTTCCAAGGTTTTTCTAAAACTATCCCCCTCATTTCTTATGGCATAATAGTATTCCATCACAATGATATACCACAACTTGTTCAGCTGTTTCCCAAGTGATGGGTATCCCCTCAATTTCTAATGCTTTGTAACCACAAAAAGTTGGTATAAATATTTTTGTACATTATAGGTCCTTTTCCTTTTTCTTTGATTTCTTTGGAATACAGACCTAGTAGTGCTATCACTGGGTCAAAGGGTATTTACAATTTTATAGCCTTTGGGGCACCAAATTGTT
>NW_027187391.1:13234492-13239953 GCF_028583685.1 Petaurus breviceps papuanus
TCTTTCTTTCTTTCTTTCTTTCTTTCTTTCTTTCTTTCTTTCTTTCTCTCTGGTTCAGAGCTGTGATACAGTGTTAAGCTCAAATAGAAACAATGTCACCAAAACATGCATGAGAATCACTGTGGGCTGAATAGTGACTTAGAAACCCACATTTTATCATTATCTATATTCTGTTATATTTTTATTTTGTGAAATATTTCTCAATTGCATTTTAATCTGGTTGGGGCAGCACCCCATAGTGTTGGGAGTGACACAAGGAACACCTGATAAGAAAAAAGTTTTCAGTCATTTTTCAGTTATGTCTGATTCTTTGTGACCCTATTTGGAGTTTTCTTGGCAAACATATGGGAATTGTTTGCCATTTCCTTCTTCAGCTCATTTTACAAATAAGAAACTGAGGCAAACAGGGTTGCCCAGGGACACCCAGCTAGTAAGGAAATGTTACCAATGTATATCTGCCACTGTTCTGTAATGTATAGTCTTAGAGAGTTGCGTGGGCACTAAGAGGTTAAGTGTTTTCGTCAGAGAGTCACAGATTCAGTATGTGTCTACAAGGCAGAATTCCATCCAAGGTCTTCTTAAGTCCTAGTTTAGCACTCTCTATCCATGGTACCATCCTAGATTCAAATTCTACCTAAGGTCACTTCTAACTCTATATCTATAATCCTATGGTCTTCCTAACTCTGAAACCCTCCCATTATCCCCTATGCCTCTGATCTCCTAAGTGAGAACTATAGCCTCACTCCAAGGGAATTAGGGATTGATTCCAAGTCATATGGCATCAACTAATCAGGGACTGGAAAGATGAGCCAAGTTAGTCATGGGACTTTCTCCAGCACAAACACCCCTATCCTTAATCCCAGCCCCCAATTTAGATTTCACTTTGTGGCTCTGGCAGGTGATCCACAGAGGGTGGGCATTTGGGGGCATTAGTCACTGAGTAGGAGACCTACCTCCCTGATCTTCATTTTGGGTTATACACAATAAGTCACACAGAATAAGTAGGTAAGTATGGTTTATAATATGCACTTCAGGTCTCCTTACAGTATCTTTTCCACCAAATCCACATCTTTTCCTTATTGTCATTATCCTTCCAGTCAGCTGGGTTATCACAGCTTCAGTGTTATCTTCAACTTATCTTTTGTCCTATTTATCTCATCAGTTGCCCAAACTTATTTCTATCTCTATTTTTATCACTTACATCCCCTTCTTTTTATTCCCATATCCTCATTCCCAACAGGACTATTATAATATCTTCTAATTGGTCTTCCTCCCTCAAATCTCTCCTTTCTCCAATCTGTCCTCCACATATTTTCCCATCCCTCCTAGGAAACCTTTCCCAAACCCTTAACTCTAGTGCCTTCATTCTGTTGGTTATTTTCTACTTGTCCTGTATATAGCTTTCTTGTACATTGTTGTTTACATGTTGTCTCCCTCCTTTAATTGTAAACTCCTTCCGGGCAAGGAATGTCTTTGGCCTTCTTTAAATTTTATTTTATTTTATTCCTAGCACCTAGCATGAGGCCCATTACATAATAGTAGCTTAATAAATGCTTATATGACTTTTCAATCAATTTGCCCAATAACTTAAATAGTCATTTCCATTTCAAGTGTCCTTCCCTAGCTACCACTCCTTCATTTATGGTGTCTTCCTCATTAGACTATCAGCTCCTAGATACAAAACAGAGATATAATATCCATTAGTACTTAGTTCATGGGGGTATTAAAGGATAATGTGTACAAAGAACTTGGTAAACTTTAAAGTTTATATATATGTAAATATATATACACACACATATGTGTGTACATACATATATATGTATGTATGTGTCTGTATATACATCTCAGTTATTGTTATCACAACCCCCATCTATTTAATGTCTTCCAGCCCACATTGTGTTGTCTATGAATGTTGCTCTAATTATTCATTTGTTATATAGATATAAGGAAAATTTCTTGAGAATGTTCCTTTTTTTGTCCCTGAGACACAACAAGAGAATATAGTATTTCCCTCCTATGAAGAAATTGGTAGCATGATGGATGAAACTTCAGGAAACATTACACTAGCTGGTTGTTTAAGCTTTAATAAAAAACATACTTGCCCCTTCTTTGCTTGACTTGAAACATGTTTCAGCCAACCTGAATTATTACAAGGAACTTTTATCTACTCTTCTTTGGTATAATAGGATTTTTATCTTTAGCAATTTCTGGGAAAAGAAGAAGAATGTTCTAATTGCATGCTATTTTGAAGATTCTACAAGAGCTTAGAAACAAACAATTAACTTGTTCCTGAAATGATGGCCTTCTAATATGATGAATTCTTAGTATAAAACTAATCCTTATTCTAGATTGTATCTCACATTTCTTCAAATATGCACCATCCAGAGGTCATCCCCCTTCCCAGCTGCAGTTTTGCATAATTGGTGCAAGTCATGTCTTACTCCAATTCCCAGATCTCTTCTGTACCCCTATTTAAAATTACTCCTTGAGGTGACTGACTATATATACAGAAAAGTAGAATGTTAACTGCATTTAATTGTCCTAATTGCAATTAGTGGAGCTGTGAATGGAGCCAATCATTCCAGATAACAATTTGGTATGTGTGTGTGTGTACATGCACACATACTTTTATACATGTGCATATGTGTATGTATGTATATGCACATCACATGCATGTGTACTTACATAAATATGTATACATATATGTATATTGTCTATATGTAGATAACACCTTTTAAATATAGTTACAAATATATGACCTTTGGTCCAGCAATATCTAACAAATATATATCACAAGGAGATTAAAGACATAGGGAAAGTCTCATATATGTGAAAATATTTATAGCAGCACTATTTATGACAATGAAAAACTGGGGAAAAATGTGAGTCTATTAATTGAGGAATGGTTGAACAAATTGTGATATACAAATATAATACAGTATTACTGCACTGTAGAAAACAATAAAAAATGAAAAATTCAGAGAAACATGAGAAGATTCATATAAACTGATACAAAGTAAAATAAGCCAAGTCAGAAGGAAAATTTGCATGGTGACCACAATAATGTAGAGGAAAACAGCCTTGAGAAATTTCAGAACTCTGATCTTTTTGGTGACCAATTGTAACTTCAACTTGATTCTGCCACTTAGAGGCAAAGAGATGGTAGACAATACATACTGAATAAGACATACATTTTCAGATGTGACTCATTTGTTGATGTACTTTGCCTGACTCTAACAGTTATAAGGGAAGATTCTGGGAGAGGTTGTTGGAGTCACTAGAAGAGGACAATGATGTTAAAAAAAAAAAAGGAAATGAGCATCAATCAACCAACAAAAATTTATCAAACACCCACCATAATGCCAAGCACTATGCTAGATGCAAGAGATACAAGTACGAAGAATAAAAAGATTCCTACTAACAAGAAGCTTGCATTTTAATGGGAAAGAGAACACATGCCTATATAAATGTATGTAGAAATTTAAAAATGAATAAATACAAGGTAGTTTAACACAAGATAGTTTGGGAGGAACAATACATTTTTCCATCAGCAGTTCTACTTGTTTCAACTCCTGGAACCTCATGATTTGCCCAGGACAAGCTGATCACCTGAAATCATGTAAATGCTGATCTAAAAGCACTTAGCACAGCAGCTGGAATGTAGTAGGTGTTTAATATGTGTTTATTGATTGAATGAAATCTCATCATCATGCAGATTGACTTAGCCTTGAAAATGCAACACTTTCTCAGTACCCTTATTTGCCTCTCTGCTTTGGTTGGGAGACTGTAGGATGGAGCAATAAACTCCTCCCAGATGCCTAACTTTGTAGAGATTTCAGAACTTTTCAGGTAACTCTCCATTTTCCATCAGTAGCTCCACCTACTTCATTTCAACTACAAGGACCATCAGGCCCCCTCACCAGGTACTCTCTTCCCCAGCTCCCTTCTCGTTTCAGGTTCCTTTTGTGTGTTGTCTTCTGCCAACTAGATTGTAAGCTCTTGAAGTCAGGAACTGTCTTTCTTTTTCTTATTTGTAACCCCAGTTTTTAAAGGTACAGTACTTGACATAGTAAATACTTAATAAATGTTTGTTGAATTTGAAATGTAATTTCACCCATTACATCTCAACGTACTACAGATTAAGGGTCACATATAAGGAAGTTGCATGCTGTACTATTATTATAATGAATAATGCTTCATATTACTTATTATTAATTTAGTAGTACTAAATTAATTTAGTGGTCAACTAGTTAGATGAAAATTCAGATCCATTAATGCCCTAACAACTTTTATAGTAAATAAGTATAGAGTTAAAATATCATTGCTATTAGTTTTTATCCTGAAGAAACTCTTGAAAACTATTACCACATTCTGCCAACAGTCTTTCCACCTCAAATCTCTCCTCGCTCAAATCCATCATCTACCCAGCTGCCTTACTGATTCTCCTAAATCATAGATCTAGCTATGCAACTCCCCCTATTCAGTAAACTTAGTGACTCCCTTTTACCACCAAGATCAAATATAAAATCCCGTTCTGCATATATTCCATATCTGCAGGAAGTGATCCCTTCCTGCCTTGCCAGTATTACATTTGCTCCCCTGCACGTACTTTAGGGTCAGTTAGGTGCCACTGTGAATAGAGTTCTGGGCCTGGAGTCAGAAAGATTCATCTTCCTGATCTCAAATCTGGCCTTAGACACTTACCAGCTGTGTGACCCTAGACTAGTCACTTAAACCTGTTTGCCTCAGTTTCCACATCTGTAAAATGAGCTGGAGAAGGAAATGGCAAACCATTCCAATTTCTTTGCCAAGAAAACTTCAAATAGGGTCATGAAGAGTCAGATACAACTGAAAACAACTGAACAACAAGAATAACAAATATATTCTGTAATCGAGCTCTACAGGTCTATTTCTTTTCCTAATAGGTGACATTCTATCTCTATATCATCTCTGTACCTTTGCACTGGCTATTTCCCAAACCTGGAATCCTCTTTCTCTTCATCTCTACCTCAGTTCCCCTGGCCACCCCTAACTTCATCATAGTGCTGTCCCTCTGAGATTACCTCACATTTACATTGTATATATATTTCATGTATGTAGATATTTACATTTCATCTCCCTCACTGGAATGTGAGCTTCTTAATAGCAGGAGTCATATTTTTGCCTGTATTTCTATTCCTAGCACTTGGCACCATGCTTAGAACATAATCAATGTTTAATTAATGTTGTCTGACTGACTGATAATGGTCTGGATTTGGCGGTGGCTGCATCATAGTCTTTCATAGATTTTTCAAATTTCCTTTTTATTTCCCCATGACAGATGACAATAATAGTTCCATTTTAATATAATACTTATGGTTATAAAGTGTTTTCATATGTTATCTTTCTAGGAAAGAAGAAAGAGAGGGGGAAGGAAAAGGAAGGAAGAGAGAGAGAGAGAGAGAGAGAGAGAGAGAGAGAG
>NW_027187391.1:13240053-13256232 GCF_028583685.1 Petaurus breviceps papuanus
GAAGGGAGGGGAGGGGAGGGGAGGGAAAATATTAGCATCAGGCAGGGAGGTGGACTACATGGCTTTTCACTTAGAACTCTGAGATACTCCTAAAACATCATTGGTCTCATTTTATTCTCAGGACTACTGTTACTCAGGATTACTATATAGTTACTTTGGGGGGGAGGGAAGCATATTTTCATGTAAAGATGAGGCAACTGGGACACAGAAAGGTTAATAACTTACACATTGCAATGTAGGTCTTTAAGTTTAGGATTCTTTCCACTATTCACTATTCTACATAATTAGTAGAGCATTTTTTTTTTGCTTTTTGGAGGGCAATTGGGGTTAAGTGACTTGCCCAAGGTCACAGGCTAGTATTTGTGTTAAGTGTCTGAGGCTGGATTTGAACTCAGGTCCTCCTGACTTCAGGGCTGGTGCTCTATTCACTGTAGTAGAGCATTCTTAAGAAAGAAAAATATATATATATATATATATATATATATAAAATGAATATATGCATGAAAAAAGAATATATATATGAAAGAATATATGCATTAAAAAGAAAAAAAGAACAAATAATCATACAAAATCTGGAGATCCAGAAATGATTTTCATTAAATTCATAATTTTGCTAAGTATTTGTTCACTTAAAAAAAAACTTTATCCAGATAAATTTGCCAATGCCTTAAAAATAAAGTAATACAAGGTATCAGTGATAACAAGGTCACATTAATCTTGCTAAATGATAATAAATGCATTGTCCATCAACCAAGCCAACTCAGCTCTGTGGCTCTGGTTATTTCTTTCTAATCAGCAGCTCTTTCCAGGAGCGGATTATAGCAACAGCAATTTGTTTCAGATTTACTCTGTCAGATCAGCTACTGATGACTTTAGATCACCCTAATCTGGGGTAGAAAATGGAGCTCTTTGTTGACAGAAGAAATGTTTATGATTTTTCTGAGACATTCCATTGTTGTTTCTGATGTAGTGAAGTGACATGGGTATAATTCTACTGAGTCACATTTGTATTTTAGTGTTGTTTCTACAGGAACACTTTTTGTATTACATTTTTGTCTCAAAAAAGTTTTTTTCCTGTGACTACAATGCAAAGAAAAAACAAAAAGGAATTACAAACATTTTGGTGCCCACCAGGTGGCATTCATAAATGCAGTGGGTTTATATTTTAGCAACAAAGAGAAAATTAAGTGTGACACAAAAGGTTTTGTTTTTATCCCTGGGTTTGCTACTCTAGCTGACTTTTTTGTGAATCTCACTTTTTTTGCTCTCACCAAATTCTATGCAAGGGCAGTGTTTAAGTGTTCATCATGTTATACCTTCTTTGGAAGCACTATTGAATCTATGGCTTCATTGCAAATGACAGTTACACACATATTTGGGTTAGTCTATTTTTTAAGGTGTTATTTTTTTTTCAGCATTTTAGGGGGTCTCCTTTAGCAAGCTGTTGACTTGTTTTTCATGATTTTCTTGCATCACTCTCATTTCTCTTTCCAATTTCCTCTGCTTCTCTTACTTGATTTTCAAAATTCTTCCTGAGATCCTCCATGGCCTGCAACCAATTAATATTTTTCTTGGAGGCTTTTGATGGAGGAGTTTTGACTTTGCTGTCTTCTTCTGGTTCTATGTTTTGATCATCTTTGTCACAAATAAATGATTTTATAGTTTGGTTTTGATTCCTCTGCTTGCTCATCTTGCCAGTCAATTATTTGACTTTTAAGATCTTTGTTAAGGTAGGGCTCTGCTTTTAGAGTGGAGGGTGCTGCCCCATGCTTCAGCTGTTTTCTGCAGCTGTTGTCACAGATATTTCTAGGAACCTATAAATTTTCAGTTCTTCCAAGGTTGTATGATCAAAGGAGAGATGTTTATTCCTCTCCTGGTCTATGCTCTGGTCTATGAGTGACCACAAACACTCTTTTCAGTCTTGAAAATGTGAGGAGGATTCCTTCTTCACTGCTACCACAAGCTATACCCCTCCAGTGTTCCTCCTTCCCCCAGGACTGTGACCCAGATCCGATCAGGGCAAAGCAAGAGAATCCTGCCTCAGCACCACCAAAGATATCCCTGCAATCCACCTTAATCAGCCACTCAATCCCTCCATCATCTGTGGGCCTAGAGCTTCGGAAGCAGACACTGCTGCTGTCACCAACTGCTGTCACCCTGGGGCTGGGACTGTGACTGGATCATATTCCTCTCTCACCCAGATCTCACAGACCTTTCCTACTGACATTCTAAGTTGTCTTTGGCATTTGTGGGTTGAGAAGTCTGGAAACTGCCAAAGCTGCCAGTGATTCAGTGCCCTGAGGCCTGCTCCAGTCCCATCTGTGCCAACGTGGCACATGCTAGTCTGTACTCTTCTCTCAGCCTGGTGCAAGAGACTTTTCTTGTCAACCTTCCAGGCTGTCTTGGGATAGAAATTTGTTTCACTCTGGCATTTTGTGGCTTCTCCTGCTCTAGAATTTTTTAGAATAATTTTTTACAGGTATTTGGAGGGATTTGGGAGAGAGCACAAGCAAGTCTTTGTTTTTACTCCACCATCTTGACTCCACCCCCACAATCACATGTTTTACACAACTGGCATAGAGTTCACTAGATTTTGTCACATATTTTTTAATTTTTCGTCATGAAATCACACATGACATTGGATACTAAACATACCTTCAATGAACATTACATTTGTCCAAGTATAGCTTTAGACCCTGGTTTTCAATGAGATTTAAATCATGTGATTTCCCAGACCACTAAAATGTTTCTCTCCATCTCTTAAACATTTTAATCTTTTGTGACATATGGCAACATGCAAGGTCCTCCTGTAGTATTCCATCTCCATTTGGTAACTTCTGTCATTCTAAAACAAATTCTGCTTTTGGTTATTTCAGTGAATTTATTAGAATTCATCATTTCCTAAATGGGGACAAGACTTTAGGGTCCACTGGATTTTTTTAATCCCCTAAAGTAGTTTTGTTTGGAGGTGTTACAATTTAATGAAGACACTTAGATATTACAGGCTCACCAAGACTTTTCTTTAGTATAGTTTTAAATTTTAAAAACAATCCTCAGTAAAAATATTACCCTTTTCCAATTTTGTCTTACTATAATCTTAGTATTATCTTGTCCATGGCCAGTGTTTTTTTTTCATAGAAAAATGGTTAGCAGCTCTTTTTCTTTTACCAGTCTTGTTCTTCCAAATTTATGCCACAAAGTATGACTATCCCATACAGTAGAGCAATCAATAACCCTTCCATTTGCCAGGTATCTCTGAAGGTCTTTGCTTATTTTTTGAGGATTAATTATATTTTGTAACAATAGTTTGTCAGTTCTTGGTGTTGTTTTTCATTTCAACATTTCTTGATCAGTGAAACTAATCTTGTTTCATCATGGGCTTTGAATGATTCTTGAACATGTCATATACCTATGCCAACAATTGCTAGTTTATCTAGAAAGCATTGAAGTATTTTCTTTAAGAGATACAAAACCTTTGCATGTTTTCTTGGAGAAATTGCTTTTCCTAAAAAAAACACAGAAATAGACATACAACAAAAGAAAGCAATGAAACATGTATGGTATAAAATCTACCACTCAACTGGCAGAGGACTAATTAAAAAGTGAAAAAACTAACTGAATTTTATTTCTGAGTTAGCTAGTATCAATATAAGCATATATTCATGACTATTAGTGTAAGAAAATTAATCTATATAAAATTTTTTGCTAGTCCCAAATAATTTGCACATCACTTTACTTGTCAGTCCTTGCAGTACATTAACATACCATTATATTCACATACTATAGTTTGGGTGACTTTTTCAGTCCTTTTTCAATTGATGGACCACCACTTTGTTTTTGATTCTTTGCTATAACATTCAAATTATAGAACATACTGGACCTTTGTTTCTTTCCTTGACTTCCTTAAGGAATAAAATCAGTAGTTAATCAGTAAATTAGCATTAATTTAAGTTCCTACTATGTGCCAGGCACTGTGCTAAGTGCTAGTGGAATTATTAGGTCTCATCTATAAAGAAGGAAATAGCAAACCACTCCAGTATCTTTGCCAGGAAATCTCCAAATGGGGTCATGAAGGGATAGACACAACTGAAATGACCAAACAAAAATGAATGCTTTCAAGGTGATAGATACCCCTCTCTTAGTATTTATATTCATCTGAGAAACCAATGATACATTTTTTTCTTTATGTGTTAGTTCAGAAGTTTTTCTAAAACTACTCACATAGATATTTGAAGAATTCATAAGTGTTCCTTCAGATACCAAGTGTTCCTTTCCATCTTTGAAAGCATTATAAAACAACATCAGTTTTTAAAATAAGCACCATTTCTAAGATAATGGTTCCCCATTTTTGGCATATAGATCAAATTCAAGGTAATCTGTGATTTACAAAGCACCATTTTATTGACTACACAAGCTGAGGATGAACGAATACTTTAATGAATGATATCTCATTAAAGCAAATAACTTCTTACTATTTTTATACCCTGATCATTCTAATAAGTAGATTATTTTCTTGTCAAGAAAAAATGACAAGAAAACTCAATTTAATTCATAAAAATTTGTCAGATGTTTGCTATATGCAGAAAACCCCAAACTGATAACATTGCAATAAGTAAAATAGACAAGTAAATAAATGTATGGAATTTAAAATCTCAGGGTTGTAGATCTAGAGCCAGAAGGAATTTTACAGATTAAGGAATAAAACCCCCTCATTTTACAAATAAGCAAACTGTGGTTCAAAGAAGTTAAATGAGATCTGACTCTAAATTGGTACATGTTCTCTTGACAAAATGCTTAAAAAACTCTCTCAAGATTTGCTTAGGAAGATGTATGTACTTCAGTTATAAGTCTATTTTAGATCAAGTCTCTTAAAACACAAATCTAGTTGGTCATCTCTGTATTTGATTTTGCAGATTTATGTGGTAAGGTTTTTTTTTCTTTTTTGGGGGAAGGAATTTATAATTTACCATTTTGATCCCAACATTAGCAAGGAGTTTTATATTTTCTGAAGTAAAATCCAAAGCACCCAGTTTCTGTGTCTGGCAACAGTGTATGAGTATCTGTATACACACTCATTCAGTAAAGGAGTATACAAACACACATACCTTGCATTTTAGCAGTGCTTGAACTTAATACCAAATTTTGGATTAGGGTTTCATTTATTGGCAATTCTGGGAAAGGGTTTTAGTCTAATCCCCAGTTAATGAAACCCTTGCTAGTGAATTTCCTTTGTCAACACTGCATTTAATGTAAAAGTGCTTTATACCTACTAGATCATCAAAACCTGCAAAGCTAATAGGCTCAGTCAGAATGTAAAAAGCAGGGAGGACTTTTGTAAAACTTTAATGAAAGATTTTGGCCAGAAATGATGGGATGATTCTATAAAAAAACAACTAACTGTTCCATGGTTTCCAAATACTTTTGCCATGAAAAACCAATAAATAGTTATAGTAAAATAAATACAAAATACTTTCTAATGAATATTATCCAATGAAAATATATGCATACATATTCCTATTAGAGATATAGGTTTTTTTAATATGTACATATTTATATTCTCCACTACAGTCCAATTGATGCACAATTGTGCTGTAGAGGTGACCTGGATTCTCAAAGACTGCGAATTTCACATAAATTCTGACAGGTCTTCCCTAAATCAGTCATTCAGTCAAATAGCATTTTTTAAATTGTTAAATATATGCTTTGCACTGTGGATAAGAAGAAGAGAATGGGGGGGTAACCCCTACTCTCAATGAGCTCAAAACATACACACTGTGGCCAAATGAGATCTGTTCAAGATAAATGGCCGGTGGGGGGGGCCAATCACATTTAGATCTCGAAAGTCAACATGGAATTGAAGTGGGGGGGGGGGGGGGGGGGGGGGGGGGGGGGGGGGGGGGGAGGTAGTCTCAGATGAAAGGCGCTAAGATTAAGGAGGACTAGGAGAGACTTTCTTGCCGGAGGTGGGATTTCCAAGTAGGAAAGACTTGAAGAATGGGCATGGTGGTTCAGAGAGGCTCATAACCAGAAGACTGATCATGAAGTATGACATTTCTTGGGACTCGACAACTCATAAAACTGCTATAATTGAAATCAATGAAGGAAGTATCTAGACTGATTAAATTGTCAGCTATTATGTTCTAATATCTGTATTATCCTCCAAAACAGGAAATATTTTAAATTTCAGTGCCTTCTCTCTGGAACTAAATAATCATACTTTGTAGAGGCTTTTAGTACAGTAAATTCTGTTATTTATCACATTTGTGGAATGGAGCATTTTGGTTATTCAGATATTCTGTTTTATAGAGTTCCCCTTCTGTGATAGATGATGGATGGATAAATAGATAAATATACAGACAGATAGATAGAGCAAGCGTTTACTAATCATTTTCAATGTGCCAGCTTTGTGCTAAGTGTTGAGGATATGAATACAAGAAAACAACATGCTCCTTTTACATTTTTATAGCGGAAGAAAAAACCTAAAAGGGAGCTAGAAAATGGAAGGGGTAGAAAGTCAATGGGAAGTTGGAGCAGAATGCATGAATTACACCTTTTCAAAGAGTTTAGGTACAATAAAGTATACTTAATACTAAAATTCTCTTAAACACAAATTTAATCTTCCTCAGATAATTCAAAAGGCATTTGCAGATATTATAGTGCCTTAGAATCATCATGATAGTGAGCTATAAATGAAACAGAAATACTGATTAATAGCAAGTTCCTATTAGTAGAATGAAAGACCACAGGCATAAGAGTAGCATTGAAATGACACATTATAAGAGCATTTTCATTAATAAAGTCTCCTCCCTGTTGGTTTGAAAAATCCTAGGTGTGCTTTACAGTATTTCAGAAGCACTTTGGCTCCGGCTCTTGCTAGCTCTGCAACTCTAAGCAAGTCATATAACCTTTTTGAGCCACAATTTCCACAAATATATATTTACCTCACCAAGTTGTTGTGTTAAATCTCAGCATTATATACATATTAGTTGTCATTATCATTGTGATTGATGAAACAATTTTTCCTCAGGAAAAAGGGGGAAATGCCTTTCAGCTTTTTCTGGTATTAGGCCTAACCTCTTCTTCTATGGAACATGGCTTGATAACCTTATTTTGGCTTCCTCAGAATTTTACAAAAACATTCCTTTAGTCATGAATTCCCCAAGCTATTACCACAGTGTGTACCTTTGACTTCCTCTAACTTTACTCCTCATTAAAGGAAGCAAGAAAACACAATTCTATAAACTCTGAATTTCATAAAAGCATATGGTGATAAATTTGGCTTGTGGATTGACAAGTTGGCCTAATATAAAATATTGCCCCAAAATAAGACAAAATGAAATAAATCTTATATTTCCTAATAAGATAATGAAGAAATAAGATTTTAGAGAAACTTGTTCATCAAAAGAGAAAACTGAAGCAGACCTTTACGATGAGAAAGTGGGGAAAAGAGACTGTAATACTCCTTTCCCATGATATGTAAATAGTCTGTCATCACCTTATGTAAATGGCTTGTGTTAGGAGTCAGAATGGTCTGTTATGTGTCAGGAGATTTTACTCAATATGACTAAGAAATCCTTCACTCTACCACAGCTGTTTCATCATAGAATAAAGTTCTCTTTTCTCTTGCATTAGGAAGGTAGAAATAGCATACATCCCTTCTTTATAGTAACATTTTAAGCATTCAATAACATATTCATTTAACTTTTGGAGATAGGTGCTAGGATTCACTCAAACACTTTTAGCTTAAAATATCTGTTTAAAAGCACTGAGATGAATTCACCCTAATTTTAAAGGACATGTAGGTCAAAACATTTGGGTTCTGGGGATCCTGTGACAAAATGTAGCAATTTACATAGGCTCACAAAGCTTCTTTTCCATGAAATACTACAAAGATGAGTGGATGATCTCTAAAGTACAAGAATTAGACTTGTTACTTTCATGTATCTTCTGTTCTTTCTTTCTTTCTTTTTTTGTTTCCTGAAGTCTATATGCTACATATGAATATGTATCTCAGAAAGATAAACTAAGTCTTTGCCAAAATGCCATAAGTGATTCCTTTGGAAAGGCAGCATAGAAGAGTGTAGTTAAAAAGAGGTATTAGGCTGCCTACCAAACCGAAGGTCTATAAGAGATGTTGTGCTGCATGCCTGTGAAACCTGGACAGTCTATGAGCATCATGCCAAGGAACTGAATTGCATTCATTTGAATTGTCTTAGGAAGATTCTGAAGATCACCTGGCAAGATAAGTTACCAGACACCAAAGTACTTTCTCAAACTAAACTTCCAAATGTCCAAACTCTACTGTAGAGAGCACAGCCCAGATGGATCAGCCACATTGTTCTCACGTCAAACATACATTTGCCTAAAAGACTATTTTATGGAGAGTTCATGAAAGCACTCGAATGGTGGTCAGAAGAACGGACACAAGGACACTCTCAAGGTCTCTCTGAAGAACTTTGGAATCAACTAAGTGACATGAGAGACTGGCAAAGGATTGCCCAGCATGGTATGCTGACATCAAAAAAAGTGCTGTGCTCTATAATCAAAGCAGAATTGTAGTAGCCCAAAGGGAATGTGAGATACACAAATTTAGAGATACCTGCACTCCAAATGCTCATATGGGTTATTTGTGCCCAATCTGGGGAAGACTATTCCAAGCTCTTATTGATCTGAACAATCCCAGTCAAACACACTGTACCTTGACTCCAACATAGTTAATGTAATTTTGGTTCTCTTGAAGGATAACAGTCAACATAGGCATGATTAGGAGACAAATAGATCAATGAGTTACAGAATTTTTAGTGGAATGAAACAGGCTATATATTAAAGATAGGGATCCAATTTCAAACCCCAGGGTCATAGGTTCATATATTTAGTTCTGGAATCGACCTTAAAGCAACCAAATGAAGAAACATTGTCCTGGATCATGCAGTTAGTATTTGAGGTAAAATTTGAATAAGCCTTCCTGATTCTTGATTCATTGCCCTACCCAATATGCAATGTTGCCTCTAAAATATGCTGCCTAAGCTTAGGTAGAAAATTCAAGAATCATACTTATGATCTAGATTTTAGAAAATTCAAGACTCATACTTTCCATCTAGATTTTATATTTGAGCAGAAGTTATAGGAAGAGCTACTCCTTTCATTAATTCCACTTCTTTACACTTCCTTCAAGTCCTTTTCTGCACCTAGAATCAACCCTTGGATCTACTCTAGACTCACGTTCAGCAACAAAGTTAACCAAGAACTAGCTTTCCACAAAAAGAAGCAGAAAACTTAAAAAAAAAAACAAAAGTAGCAGAAAATATGATGCACTTTTTTTTTTTGGTCCTCAGCTGGACTAAAACAACATCAAAAAGAAACCTATGCAATTCTCGTGTAATAATTCCTGAAGAAACAAGTAAAGCTTCCTTCCTTTTTTTTTTCAAAAACACATTTTAAAAGTCAGGTTTCAAATTTAAATATTTTCTCCCAGATGCCTAAGATGATATAGTCACTGATCCTGCTAAAATCCCTGATAATGGTCTCACATATCTAAGAAGCACTTGTCACTTTGTTAATTCCCCAAAGTGATTTCTGAATCAACTGTTTTTGCAGAGTCAGCTCATAAATTGGTTAGAATAAAAATCAACACCAAATTAGGAGAGAGGAAAAGATAAGAACACTTGCATGTAATGAACACAGCTCCAGTCCAAATTCTTTGAACAAGCTATTAACTCTGAAAAATGGAAGATAGAGAGTAATAATGACATTGACTTTGATCATCAATATTTATTATAATAGTTTAAACTAGTGTTTTATACAGGATATGGATATATGGAAAGGTGGAAGGGTGGAAGGGTGGATGGGTGGATGGGTGGTCTAAAGCAAGAAGATCTATGCTCAAATCTTACTTCTGACACTTAGAGACTGTGACTCCGGGAAAGTCAGGCAACTCACTAAGATCATAAATTGCAGAGAAGGTAACTTACTGAATTGGAAGGGGAAGTTATTCACTGGGAACTTCATATGCCAATGAAATTTCAGGTTCAGTAAAAAGAAAAAAATATATATATATACATACATACATATATATCACATAAATAAGGAGAACAAATCCCTAACACAAAAAACATTTTTAAAAATTATGTTTTTATTTCATTGGGTTTTTTTTTGCTTTTTGGAGGGCAATTAAGGCTAAGTGACTTGCCCAAGGTCACATGGCTAGGTGTGTGTGTGTGTGTGTGTGTGTGTGTGTGTGTGTGTGTGTGTTAAGTGTCTGAGTCCAGATCCAAACCCAGGTCTTCCTGACTCCAGGGCTGGTGCTCTATTCGCTGCACTACCTAGCCGCCCCAAATTCATTGTTTCTTAATTACATGTAAAAACAATTTTTAACATTCAGTTTTTATAATTTTTGAGTTCCAAATTCCCTCCTTCATCTTTCTTGAGAAGGCCAACAATATAGATTATACTCATGCAAAACAAATTTCTATACCATATTAGCTATGTTGCAAAAGAGAACACAAACCAGAACCAGAAAAAAAGAAGTTAAAAAAATTTGCTTCGACTTGGATTCAGACCTCATCAGTTCTTTCTCTGGGGGTGGACAGCATTTTTCATCACAAGTCCTTCAGAATTGTCTTGGATCATTTTATAGCTGAGAATAGCTGTCATTCACAGTTGATCATCCTACAAGATTGTTGTTACTTGGTACAATGATCTCCTGACTCTGCTCAGTTTACCTTGCAGTGATTCGTATAACGCTTCCCAGGAAAACCACCATATTTTTAATATTAATATTCTCCCATAGTCATTATATGGCAGCAAATGATACTACATCATGACCTCCAAAGAATTAAAATTGTAAGTAACCTGAAGGGGAATAGAGATGCTTGGTAAATGTAAGTAGGTTACAGCAGATTATCAACAGTGACTTGTGTATAAGAAATGCCTTGAAATTCTAAATCAAGGATATATATCAGAATAGAAGGTGGGTACAATCATATAGATGCAAGAATGCATGAATAGTCCATGTACTTCATTGGTACCCATGGAATGTTAAGAGGCCTACAACAAGGCCCTTGGTAGGTTGTGTGTGTAATGCCCCCCAGCATCATCCTCTATAGAAGATTTCTAGGAAGACATTGACCAAGGATGAGAAGGCGTGGGTAAATTGTAATTGCGCTGATGGAAATCATAGATCCATCAAGGAACAGATGTATTATCCTGCTCTGATGCCTCACTGAGGTCTGGAAATGATCCTAACTCTTAAAGCAGAGTACAAGCTTTGGAAGCTCCTACAAGCTTCAGAGATTTTCTTTATGGGCCTGATGAAGATTTGTGTGTTTATTGGACTAGATCAATCAATCAACAAGTATTTATTTAATAAGACTTACTGTGTGCCAGGCATCTCTAACGTCCCTTCCAGCTATAAATCTGGGATAGTGATCTATAAATAATGGAATGACAGAGTTGGGAAGAACCTTGTAAGAATCACATAGACCAGTCCTCTCACTTCTCATATTATGTAACTAAGGCTCAAAGAGGCGTTTTGCTCAGGATAACACACCCAATAAATGGCATTGCTAGGGAACGAATTTCTACTCCTCTTTTGGATTAGAAACATTAATTCAAACATCTCAAAACTATCCCAGCATCATATATTTAACAGTCTTTAATATGGCTCACTCAGAAAAACAAAAACAAAATCCCCAAGCATTTCTGAGCTAATGAGAGCTTTTCAAAGATAATCCCTGAAATTTGTTCTACCTTTTATTTGTTTTTTTTTCTACATACCATTGTGTAATATTTGTACAGAAACACTGCCATTCCCTTAGATTCACTAAGGCCAAGGTTAAATCTACTGAAAATAAAAACCTGTTCCACAGGCTATTCCTCATACTTGAAATGTTCTCCTTCCTTACCTCTACTTCTTGGAAGCCCTAGATCTCTTTAAGGCTCAGCCCCAGAGCCACCTCCAGACCTTTCCTGATGCCCTGAGTTGTTAATGTTTTACCTTCTCTGTAGTAACTCTTCGTGACCCCATTTGGGGTTTTCTTGGCAGAGTTACTGGAGTGGTTTGCCATTTCCTTTTCCAGTTCATTTTGTAGATGAGGAACTGAAGCATACAGAAGTGACTTGCCCAGGGTCACACCTTCCCTGATACCTATGAAATTATTTTGTGTTTGTCTGTATGCAAGTTGTTTACCCTTTCACCATAGAATGCAAGTTTCTTGAGATTATTGACTATTTTCCTACATCTAATCCATAGTAGGCTCTTAATAAAATGGTTGTTGAATTTATAAGGGCCAGGACTATCATATAACTAAGATCATAGAGAAATTCTAAATTCTCTTAGTCAATTAATCTAATGTGTTCTTGAGAGGAAAGGGAGAAGAATTAACACAGAGTGAGGAAAGGAAAGAGCCTTGATAATCCATATGCTGGATAAACATCCTTCTTTTTTTTTTCTACTTCATTAATACTACCTCCAAAAGAAAACACAAGGGTAGAAGGAGGAATGCAAATGTTCACTTTGCTGCTTACTAATTGTGATAATTTTGTAAAAAGTTAGTTGGAGGAGAACTAGTATATTTTAAAGGGTTTGAGTGATGGGGATGTTTAACTTTCTCTATCTCTATCCCCACCCCCCATTACCATAGAGAAATAACAGAGTTAATTAAAATATCAAAGGCTCAAATATACCACCTTTTCCTAAAGACTAACCAAAGACAATTTGGTTAGCTTTTATTGAGCCTGAATGGAACAATAAAAAGGAAAAATGCTTCAAGAGGTATGGGGGGTAGGGGGTGGAAGTGGTTCCATGGTGCAGTTGAATAGAGCTCCAGCCCTGGAGTCAGGAGAACCTGAGTTCAAATCCAGACTCAGACACTTAACACAAAAACTAGGTATGTGACCTTGGGCAAGTCACTTAACTCCAATTGTCCTCCAAAAAACAAAGAGAGAGAGAGAGAGGAGAGAGAGAGAGAGAGAGGTATCCAGGTGACTAAAATGGGAAAATATCATATGGATGTGAGGGAAAAGGCACCCAGAATCAAAAATTAAACCCTAGCTTCCAAAGCCAATAGAACTGAGTTCTAGCCCCACCTTTGCCACTAGCCAACTATCTAAATTTGGACAAACCACTTCTCCTCTCTGAGATGCATTTTTGTAATTTATAAAATTAGGATAATTCTTGCATTATTTATTCATAGGGTTGTTGTGACCATGGCAATTTGTAGAACATAATGGATTGTAAACATGAGCTTATATTACCTATAAAATGGAACTGCAGAGAAGTTGGAATAGAAAATCCTTGAGATCTTTTCCAAGTATTCAACAGAGACTTATAAGTACTAGAATTTAAAATACAACAACTAAATAACTACAGATTTTTAAAAAGTCAAAATAGAGTCTATATCCCATAGACCTAATATAGTTTTCAGAAAGTCTCCTAACCAAATTCCTATATGGTAATTCTATATTACATAACATTAATTCCAAGTCAAGTAGGTTGGCTTCACTGAGGTATAGAATGGGCAATGTTGTACCCAGTCTTCCTCAGCACCCATGCCCCTCCTGTCATCTTCAGAGCCTTCAATGCCCATGTTTGTTGAATGATCCTCAATACCTTTACCTTTCACTTGCTTAAATTACTCACCTCCTCTGACCTTTAGATCCACTCTTTCAGTCATATCTTAGTCCTCACTATCACTCAAAACTACTCTTGAACCTTGAAATCTCCTGCACTGACTATAGTTGTCCTTTCATGTCTCATGGTCCCTTATATCTCCCATACATGTTCTTTATCCTCTCCTTGATCTGTGGTCCTTCTATTTCTACCTAATTCTTTTTGTGTATCAATCCTCTTCTACTCTCACCCATCCAGTCTTGACCCTTTGGTCAGTAATGTCAGTAATGCCATTTTTTTAATCTTTCAATCCCTTAACCATTGATATGTTGGTTCACTACTATATTCATTTGATCAAGCAGTCAACAAACACTTATTAAGTGCCTATTGTGTGCCAGGCACTGTGCTAACCACTGGATCAACACAACATCTAGATGACACAATGGATGGAGAGCTGGGCTTGAAGTCAAGATGTCCTGAGAAGTCATTTCATAACTATCTGTCTCAATTTCCTCATTTGTAAAATGGAGATAATTTTAGCACCTATCTCCTAAGGTTGGTGTGAGGATAAAATAATAAAATATTTATAAAGTACTTTGTAGATCTTAAAACATTTGAAATATGATAATTCTTTGGCTAGATGCCTATCTCATCGCACAACTGAAACTTCCCTCTCTAAAGTTTCCAATGATCTTCTATAGGCCAATTCTAATGATCTTTTCTCAGTCTTCATTCCTCTTAATGCTGACCACTTTCCTCTCCTGAATACTCTCTTTCTGGGATTTCATGACTCTGCTTTTTTTGTTTGTTTGTTTTGTTTTTGTTTTTCTTCTGCCTATCACGACTCTCCCTGTTAGTTTCATTTTTTGGACCATCATTCATCTCACACTTACTAATTGTGAGTGTCTCCCACTCTGCCCTAGGATTTCTCTTTTCTTTCTAAATCTTCTCTCCTGGTGATCCAATCAGCTCTGGTGGGTTCAGTTGTCATTGATTTCCAAGTCTATCCAGTCTTAGTCTCTCTCTTGAGGTCCAGTTTCACATCTGGCTAACCTTTTGAACTGGATGTCCTATAGACATCTCTAACTAGACATGCCCAAAGCAGGACTCTTCTTTATCCCAAAAAAGAACACTTTTCTGAATGTCCTTCTTTCTGTCAAGGGTACCATCACCCTTTGATTAAAGTTTTGCAACCTTGACACTGACCTCAATGCCTCTCTCTTGCTTACCCCACATAACCAATCAATTTCAAATCATGTAACTCTTTCCTCTACAACATATCTTACAGGTGTCTCCTTTCCCCCACTCATAGCACCACCAGATTTTCATCTCCTCTGGTCCTTAATATTATAATAAAATTCTCATTGAACTACCTGATATAAGTCTCTCCTTGCTCCAATACATCAATGTCACAGCTGCTAAGGTAGTTTTCCTAAAACATAAGTCTGATCACATCAACTCCTTACTCAATAAACCCCAATATCTCCCTATTTCCTCTAGGATCACATTTGAATGCCGTATTTAGAATATAAAGCTCTTTACAACCTTTCCACTTCTTATATTTCTAGTCTTTTAACATTTTATTCTCCTCTATATACCATAAGGGTTGGTCATACTGGCTTACTTGCTATGCCTCATATATAACTCCATCTCTAGTCTCTATGGCTAGAATGGCATCCCTCCTCACCACTGATACTTAGAATTTTAAGTTTCCCTTAAGACTCAGGTCAGTTCAACCTCTTACAGAAGACCTTTCCTGGAATCTGACAGGCTAGTCCCCTCCCCTCTAAAGCTAACTTCCACATACTCTGTATTTATTGGGTATGTATTAATTTATGTATGTTGTCTCGAGGGCAGAGATTGTTTTAACCCCTCAGCACATAGCACATAATAAATACTTGTTGGTTGATTGAGTCTAAAGAAGGTATATTATACTATTATGATGCATATTTCATTACAGTGAAATAAAATTTAAATTGAAAAGGCCCTCAGTGAGTTTAAATTCTATGGGGAAGAAACAACAGGAAAACAATTAAGTAAATACAAAATATATAAAAATAACTTCCAAGGTATAAGGAACATATAGCCTAGGAGACATCTAGTCCATGTAAGGAGGTAGCACTTGAACTGAGTCTAAAAGGAAGTTAGAGATTCTATGAGGGGGAGAAGTGGGAAGGCATTCCAGTCATGGAGAACCACCTTTGAAAAACTACTCCATTGCTTCTTTTGTCCCTTTTGTTTACATTAAATTAAGAATGCCCTTGCATGGCATGTTTCAAATCATCAGACCTTTCTTATTATTTCTAGGAGGCCCACCGTTGATTCAAATTCAGCTTGTTCAAAACTAAACTAAAGGGGTGGCTAGGAGGCACAGTGAATAGAGCACTGGCCCTGGAGTCAGGGGGACCTGAATTCAAATTTGGCCTCAGACACTTAACAGTGTGACTAGCAGTGTGAACTTGGGCAAGTCACTCAACTCCATTTGCCCTGCCTTCTCCTCTCCAAAAAGCAAAAAGAAAGAAAGAAAGAAAGAAAGAAAGAAAGAAAGAAAGAAAGAAAGAAAGAAAGAA
>NW_027187391.1:13256242-13261037 GCF_028583685.1 Petaurus breviceps papuanus
AAAGAAAGAAAGAAAGAAAGAAAGAAAGAAAGAAAGAAAGAAAGAAAAAGAAAGAAGGAAGGAAGGAAAGAAGGAAAGAAAGAAACAACATTAAACTAAAGTTCTCCTCAAAATCCACTCTCCTCCAAACAGTTATATTTCTGTTGCTATTTCCATCATGTTCTACATCATTCAAACTCAACATTCTGAACTGATCTTTGTCTTTTCCCCTTCCCAAAAATCTATGTCCAATCAGCTCACAAATTATACCACATCCCCCATGACATGTCATATATATCCATCCATTTCTAGTCATCCCCACACTTTAGTTCAAGCCCTCACCTTTTCTCACATAGACTACTGGAATAGACATCTAACTCCTCTTTGTAATGAACTGTTCCAACTGATTCATGTCTCTTCTCAAAAACTTTCAATGGCTCCCCATTTTCTACCAAAGTATAACTGTAACTTTTGTCACCATAATTTTTAAGCTATTGTCCAGAAAATATTACAATAAGAATATCCAACTCCAGAAATGACCAAAAAAAAACTTTGTCCCAAGGTACACTGATTTGATGACATCTTTTCCATAAATTAGCATGACAATACATGTCATAATTTACATACCACTAGATGTAGCATAGATGAGCCCTTTAAGCAAATAGGAAGCTGGGTAGCCTAAGCCTCAGGAGGCAGTATCCCTGAGTAACCTCTACTTGTCCAACCTCCTTTGGAATAACACTAGAGAACCAGGCTTAGGTCTAGGAACTCCCCTCCACCTTAGACATCCTCCTTTACTACCTATAAATGGCATCTATTATCTATTCAAAACTCTTGATGCTGACATTTAAGGACCTGTCCAATCTAAATAGAACCTACTTTTCCAGAGTTATCTGATACTACTCACTTTCAGGTGATCAATATTCCAGCCAAACTAGAGAACTCTCCACTCCTTTTTCTCATCCTCCCCTTTTGTAGTTCTGTCTTTGTTCATGCCATCTTGCATACTAGAATTAAGACAATACACACACACACACACACACACATACCCTCAATCTCCACTTTTTATACCTTCTCTCCCATCTCAGATGTAGCTCACCTTACTTTTCTTCCACCACCGCCCACGTGAAATTGATTTCCCATTCCTAAAATATCTATCCCTAGACCTGTATATTTCTAGCACAATCTCTAGACGTTTTTCTGTTCTTTTTTGTGCCCTCTCCTTGTCCATCTCTACTCCCCCAACTTCACCATTATATAGGAAGTTGCTTAAGAGCAAAATCTGCTTCATATCTGTTTTTTTTTACCACAGATACCCCAATCTTTTGTCTCAGAAATAATAGATAAGCCAGTAAATGTTTTTCCTTGAAAATGGGAAAATACATGTATAGGATGAGATCTGTATTTCATTAGTATAGAGAACTATCAAAGAGGAAACTTTGTCAGTGTAGATACCACCAACTTATAGTCTTAAAGAGTCTTACCTAAGCCACTGAAAAGTTACATATTCAACAAGTCATTATATGTACATATATATCCATACATGTTTATATATATACATATATACACACTTATACAAAAATACATATGTATACATAGATGTACGTATACATACATGTAGCTAGGTGGCACAATGGATAGAGTGCCTGACCTGGAGTGAGGAAAACTCATCTTCCTGAGGTCAATTATCGCCTCAGATACTTATTAACTCTGTTACCCTGGGCAAGTCACTTACCCTTGTTTGCCTTAGTTTCCTCATCTGTAAAATGAGCTGGAGAAGGAAAGGGCAACCACTCTAGTATCTTTGCCAAGAGAACCCCAAATGGGGTCACGAAGAGTTAAACATGACTGAAACAATTGAATAACCACAAAATATAGGTGTGTATGTGTATAGATATGTGGGTGTGTATATACACATATATAAATGCACTTGAACCTAGGTCTTCCTGATCTCTAAGTGGAATTTGCTGTCCTATCCATCATGCTATTCTGTCTTTCATCAAAAATAATCCCAATCAGGGGCAGCCAGGTAGCACAGTGAGTAAGAGCACCAGCTCCAGTGTTGGGATGACCTGGGGATCGAATCCCGGGCTCAGACACTTAGCACCCACCCAGAAACACCTGGACGTGTAACCTTGAGCAAGTTACTTAACCCCAATTGCTTTATAAAATAATAATAATAATAATCCCAATCAAAGATATTTGTGGTAAGTCTTCTCACATTTTATGACTTATTCTTTGAGTATAAATTAGAAACCTCTGGAAAAGTAATTAAATCCTTAAGACAAATAAAACTATGTCTTATTTGCTAAGTGAAGAATTGAAAAGCTAATCTTTATAAATGAAATTTTAAAAACCTTTTCTCATGAAATACCTAGAAAATTGAAAGAGTCCTATGGCAAAAGCATTTAATTAAGTAAAGGAAAAGAAGTTACCTCCATTTTCTAGATATTGGGTTTAGTTTTCCACATTATAGTAGCAATGATGGTAATAATAGTATTTTGAATGTCACAAGTTCCAGGCATGTACTAGGTGCCTAATAGGTAATTCTTGCATTGAATTGAAAGGTCATTTCATTTTTACAACACCCTATGACTATAGGTAAGGTAGAATGTGCCTTATTATTATTATAAATGAGAAAGCTTATATACAGAGAACCTGGGACTAGAACCTGACACTCTAGATTCTAAGTCTATAGACACAGACTAAGTTGAGAATTGCAGCTTTATGCTTCTCATTGGCAGAGCAATTCCTATATTATTCCAGACAAAACCTGGAACTTTCAATTGAACCAAGAAGCCATGGTCCATCTATGCAGTGGGGTGATTGGAGTGATTGATATTTCTGAGTCCTTGCCAATGATGCCATGGAATGAACAGACCACAATAGTTCAACTGAAATCATACAAATGGTTTTGTAATGATTCTGCCCTAGAGCATGTAGAAAAACCCATGGGAATTACTTACTGACCTTGACGCTTGACCAAAATTTACTACAGCTGTCATATAAAGCATAATTGTAGTTTAAAAGTTGAATAATGTTTTTCAGCTGAATGAAATACAAAAGAAAACTGTTTTTAGGTCAATGTAGACACGTGCTCTAAACTAAAATCAATATCTTAAGGTTTTGTTTTGTTTTCTCCCATGACAGAAGGAAAAGTAGAAGGTAGAGAATATAAATGCTTCTTTATTGAAACAAGTAAAATTTAATTCAAAGGTAAAAATAAATAAAATCAGCATCTTAAGTTGCCAACAGAAAGTAAACAAAAATCTGGTACAGATGAAACGCACTACTAAGTTGTATCATTTGTGAATTGGTTTAGAAGCTAAAAGAGTAGAACTAATTTGCAACAATGAGACAATACTACCATTAAAATAAAAACCAGCTAAAATTCCAAAGCGACATGTCGAAAATTTAATAAATCAATTTGTTGGAATCAGAGGCCTTGGGTTTGGATCCCAACTGTGTTGCTTTAGGTTAGTCATTACATTTTATCTTCTGTTCTATTTCTCATCCATAAAATGTGAGAATTGAAGTAGAATGTAGATGATCCCTAAGGTCCTTCTCTGACTTGTGTTATAAATTCCAGTGAAAAGGACCTGTACTTACTATGATTCCATTTCCTCACCACACATTGTGTTCTAAGTCTTTGGCAATATAGCTGCCATTACAGTCTTAGTTCATCTTTCTAAATCTCATCTCATCTAAACCTTCCTCTGCTTCTCCACCACATTTCATGTCATTAATCACTAGTCATCTCTATCCTTAAAGTCATCTTTTGCTTCCTATCACATGTTTCTCCTCTTATCTCATTGACCATTATGTCTCTTCTTTTTGGCTACTTTCCTTCTTTCCATTCCATAAATCTAGAGAGCCCCATGTCTTTTTTGCTCTTTTACTTTATTATAAATTCCATCATATAACTCATGATGGAATGTCTTCAAAGATGTCATGATGGTATGTCTTCAAAGATGGATCTTAAACCTACTTCTCACCTGAGCTACAACATTGTGTTTCTAGCTGCCCGCAGGACCCTTTCTAAAATTACACTTATCATCTATTCTCCTAAGTCAACTCCTTCCTCAGTTTCCCAAACTTTGTCTTTTCTCCCTGTTCTCCCCACTGTTCCTGTTCTCTTGAGCTTATAACCTTATAAGAGTTATATGGTAGGTCAATAAGCCCTCCTGAAACTTGCATGATAGACCTTGAATTCATCTCATCTCAAAAGTCTCTTAGGACATAGTGGAGAGTCCAGGCCTTCATCATTTCATACCTGGGGTGCTGAAATGAGCTCCTAGCATGTGTCCCAGTTTTAGCTTCTCCCTGTTTTTATCTGTGTTATACAACAGTGCCAGATAAATCTCTCTGCTTATGTTGAATCCTTGAAACAAATTTAATATTTCAGCATGACATTCAAATACTTCCACCAAGGGCATTCATCATACTAATTGAGCCTTACACAGCCCACTTTATTTCCTCTGCCCTTTCTGCTCTGCAACAGTTAGAGCTGTCTTCTCACTCTCCTAAGTACCTGCCCTGTTTTGTTTTTTTAAAGCAATTGGGGTTTAAGTAAGTTGTTCAAGCTTACACGGCCAGTTTTTGGGGGGGGAGGGGCGGGTGTTAAGTATCTGAGGCCGGAAGTGATCCCGGCCCGACTCCGGGGCAGGCACTGTTACTCATTGAGCCACCTAGCCACCCCTAAATATAAGTATTCTTTCTTTCTTTCTTTCTTTCTTTCTTTCTTTCTTTCTTTCTTTCTTTCTTTCTTTCTTTCTTTCTTTCTTTCTTTCTTTCTTTCTTTCTTTCTTTCTTTCTT
>NW_027187391.1:13261047-13349293 GCF_028583685.1 Petaurus breviceps papuanus
CTTTCTTTCTTTCTTTCTTTCTTTCTTTCTTTCTTTCTTTCTTTCTTCCTTCCTTCCTTCCTTCCTTCCTTCCTTCCTTCCTTTCTTTCTTTCTTTCTTTCTTTCTTTTCTTTTTGAAGGGCAATTGGGGTTAAGTGTCTTGCCCAAGGTCACATGGCTAGTTTTTGTGTTAAGTGTCTGAGGCCAGATTTGAACTCAGGTCCTCCTGACTCCAGGGCCAGTGCTGTATTCACTGTGCCACCTAGCTGCCCCCCCGTACCTGCCCTCTTTATTCCTGTCTCCCTACTTCAGCCCATGCTGGCCCTTCTGAATGTAGGACCCTCCTTATCTCTTCTACAACAATCCAAATCCTATATGTCCTTAATGCCCATTTCAAGACATATTCTCTCTACCTCATAAGGATCCTTGCCTTCCACTACTTCATAACTTGTTTATAGAGCATCTTAGTTAATTAAGCAGTCCCTAAGTCATTAGCTAGATGAATAGATACTAGGCCTAGAGTTAGGAAGACTCATCTTCCTAAGTTAAAATCTGGCCTCAGACACTTACTAGCTGTGTGACCCTGGGCAAATCACTTACCCCTGGTTTGCCTCAGATTTCTCATCTTGAAAATAAGCTGGAGAAGGAAATGGAAAACCACTCCAGTATCTCTTCCCAAAAAACTCCAAATGAAGTCATGAAGAGTTGAATACTATTGAAAAAAACAAAAAAGACTGAACAACAAGACATCATTAGCATCTTTTCAAAAACAAGAGTTGCAAAGCAACCCAAAGGGCTCAAAGTGCTCATGTGCTACTTTCAAAAGCTACCTTAGGGGGCAGTTAATGGAGTACCAGCCCTAGAGTCAAGAGGATCGGAGTTCAAATCCAGCCTTAGACACTTGACAGTTACTAGCTGTGTGACCTTGGGCAAGTCATTTAACCCCAACTGCCTCACCTTCTCCCCTCCAAAAAACAAAAACAAAAGCTACCTTAAAAAACCTTCAGAAAAAAAGAAAATCCTGTTCAAGAAGTCACTTTTAAAAGACTTAGTAGTATAGTTAAGGTACTTGCCCCTAGCAAGGGTCATATAACTTAAGATGTCATATTCTATCAGTGCTAAAAGCTCAGTGTTTGCAAAACTTCTGTTAAGTACCTAGCCAAATTGTTTATTGATTCTATTTGAAATACAATACTTTGGAATTAAAAACCAAAAAAAATAAAATTAAAATATCTAGGGATATTTTTATAAAGTAGTAAAAAAATTCATACTTTGTAAGCATAATTAACAAAATTATGTTTTATTCATTTCAAATGCCAAAGAATGAGCATACAAAAATCTAGTTTTCTGCTATGGAAAAGTGAGACTGCAGGATCCCACATTTTCTGAAATACCATGCAGTGAATAATTTCTCTTTAGTTAATACTGTGCCATCTTGTGGATTTGGGGAAAATTGCTGCTGAACAGTTTTGCCAGTGTTGCTTCAACAGTCATAGGTATGAAGAGACAACACCTCACTTAAACAGAAAATTCAACTGACTAAAACATTCTACGGCTAGATTGTTACAGGTAGCCAAGGCATAATCCAGATTTAGGGTTTTACTTAAGCTAATGAATAACACCCACGATAAGGCTTCGCAATAGATCTTAATTGATGTATATGATTATTGTTTATGAAAAGGGGACCAAAATTAGTCCCTGTTCCAAATAGCAGTTTAGTATACTTCAAAGGGTCAAGTAGGTGGCACAGAAGATCGAGCCCTGGGCTTGGAATCCAAAAGACTTAGGTTCAAATCTAGCCTCAGAAATTTCCTAGCTTTGTGACCTTCAGCAAGTCACTTAGCCTCTGTTTGCCATTGGAGAAGGACATGGCAAACCACTCCAGTATCTTTGCCAAGAAAGCCGCATGGGCAGAGGTTCACAGGGTCACAAAGAGTTGGACATGACTGAAATGACTAAACCATAACAATACTTGAAAGTACACAGGAATAAGAATCAGGAGAATTTGTCCCAGGTCTGCAAATAACTAGCTATGTGACTTTGGGCAAATTATTTAACATCTTGGCCTCAGTTTCCTCATTTGTATATTTTTAAAAAGTGAATTAGACTACATTATCTCTGTCTTTTTAAACTTGAAAATTCTTCTACACATGTAGCAGCAAGCACCCCAGTATCCCCAGGATGGCTGCCCACACAGGTCCTTAGATCTGCTTTTCTAAAAGAAAGCAACTCAAAATGGGTTAACAATCTTGCTTTAATCAAACAGATGTCATTTACCTAGTTCAGGGGGAAAAGCTCAGCACCCCGAACTTCAGAGAATACAAACAAGTTACAAGCAGACAGAGAAATGGATCAAGCAGACAGGCTTCCAGCCGTATGACCATTACATCCATACCTAGTCAGTTACCAGAGAGGGAAGCACCAACATCTGGGTTTTCAAAGCCGGGGGGATCAATGGCTGCCCAGAGTCTCCTCTGGTCAAATCACACAACTCTTCCCAAAGTGAGCCCCAAAGCAAAATCTCACATCAGGGTATATCTAGCCTTCTCCTGGGTCAGAGAATGTCACAACCCTCTTGACCCACTGCCCAATCACAAAGTATCAAGGTGTGGGCATTCCTGAAAAACAAGCCTCCTGCCACAGGCTCCATATGAATGACCACATTCAGCCTTTTAGGGGATAGAGGATATTTTCAAATCAAGGAAGGTTCTCAGAGATACTTAAGCCTATCAAAGGGCCTAGGAGCAGGGAAGATCTTAAATTCCCATTCCCATAACAATGTGTAACATCCAATTACTCTTAGGCTCTTGACTAACAGGTAGACACATAAATCTCTTCTAACCATGAATTAGGTGATAGAACTCCCAGCCCTACACTAGAAAAAAAAAAAAGTCATTCTTTCCGCTATGGCTGTCATTGTATGTTTAGGCCAAAAGCAAAGGAATGCCAGGAAAAACGACAAGGTCAGCCACAGATGTTTATGAGAAATAATCTTAAATCTGTATTCTTTAATTTATAAAAAAAAAAACAAGTAGAAATAAGGTAAGAGTAGTTCCTCTTATTCATTTTTTTCTCTCAGTGCTCCTGCTACTGGAGCAAGTGCCCACAATAAAATAAAATTAAAAATCACACATCTTCCTGTTTTTCCATTTAGAAGTAATTTCTCCTGGTCTTGCAAAGGGAAACTAGAGATTCCCAGACAAGGCTGCCACAATCATGCTGCCAACATGAGGAGACCACCATCGTAGTCAATAGTAGTAGAAGTAGCTACATCACAAGCAGAGAGACACACCAAATATGAACCATGCAGAGTGATATTCACTCAAGGAAAGGCATCTTCAAGGAGCACAATCACTCATGGCAATGAGAAATGTCAGCTAAATTTCTAAAAACGTACCAACTCTTGGATCTCAGCAGACAGCTACACACCTAAAGGAGACTTCAGAAGAACCCTACAAAGGGAAAAAAGAACTCCCATAACAGGAGCCATTATCCCTTTGCCACATATGCTCTCTACATATGCACTTCACTACCCCTGTGCTCTAATACTGAACTCAGTCTCTTCATGGATTTTGTGTGTATTTGTGGAATATTTCATCCTAGGTTTAGAGAGGGGGAATATTTTGTATCAACTGTTCTTATTATATCATCTTAGCAAATGTCTTTGCTGATTAGGTCTGGTTGGTTGATTTTTAAAGGAGAACACTGATGTGGGTTCAGAGCAATAATACTAGGAGGCTAGCCCCTCAGGGTTATCGCTGGAATCCTGAGAGAAGTAATTGTCTTTCTGGGGCTGCAACCTGATAGTGCCAATATGATTTTGAATCCAACAAGGGTGATACACAAAAATGACATAGAATACACACGCAATGTGTGTATGTATAAATATAAAATTTGTTGTTCAGTCAATTCAATTGTGTCTGACTCTTTTTGACTCCATTTGGGATTTTCTTAGCAAAGATACTTTAGTGATTTGCCATTTCCTTCTCCAGCTCATTTTACAGATGAGAAAACTGAGGCAAACAGGGTTAAATGACTTGCTCAGGGTCACACAGCTAGTAAGTATCAGTTGGATTTGGACACAGGAAGATGAATCTTCCTAACTCCAGGCCCTGCACTCTATCCACTGTGCCAAGGAGCTGATATGTAGACATAGACATGCACATATACACATATATATATATATGTGTGTTTGTGTGTGTGCATGCATCTATGTATATGTGTATGTATTAACATATATATTCATGTATTTCTAAACATAGAATATGCACATAAAAGTGAGGGTAGATTGGGTACATAGTTAAAAAAAAAAAGAACACTAAAATGCAGCTGAACTTGGGAGTTAATGGAATGCCCAGTCTTGATCTCAGAGAATAGAGGATGAAAGATGTTTCCTTCTTCATATAGAGGTAGAAGACTACAATTGCAGAATGTTGTATATGTATCACATATAGTTGAGATGTTAGTTGGTTTTGCTTAATTTGAGGTTTTGTTTGTTTTTTGCTATAAAAGTAGGCTCCAAGGCCAAGAAAGTATTAAAAAAAACAACTGGTGCCAACAAAACCTTGAAAAATAGATATCAGGGCAGCCAGGTAGCACAGTGAGTAAGAGCACCAGTCCCAGAGTTGGGATAACCTGGGATAGAATCTGGGCTCTGATACTTAGCACCACACCCAGAAATAACTGGCCATGTAACCTTGAGCAAGTTACTTAACCCCAATTTCTTTAAAAAAAAAAAAGATAGATTAAAAGTACTTATTAAAAAAAAAATAGACATCAATTTTTTAATGGTAACTTCCAGGGTGGTAAATCGTCTAAACTAGTAAGGAAAGACTCCCTGATGATTTCAGATTTTTGTGCTTCATCTTGAAGGGATAAAGATTGGTAGAGAAGGAAAGATAGGGTATTTATTCATGGGTCAACAGACAACTTGTAAAGGATCTGAAGTGGAAAAGGGAGGACTAGAATGTCCATATCTGTAAATGACTGAACAAATGTGAATATGATGAAACATAATTGTGCTATAGGAAATGATGAAAGGGATAGTTTTAGAAAAACCTGAGGAACTCTGTATAAATGACCCATGATGAAGCCTACCTCACACCTCCTCACAAAAGGGTAGTGGGTTCAAGGTTCAGAATAAGAAATGCATTTTCACACATGGTATAGGTGGGGGACTCATTTTACTTCACTATGTATGTTTTTTACAAAGTTTTGATTTCAGTTTTTTTTTTCTTCCAGTTGTGAGTAGGTGAGAAGAAAAAGAGAGAAAGGAAAAAAATGCTTATTAATTGAAAAAAGTAAAATAAAAAGTGTATTTCAAAAAAGAAAAGGAAGAATTATGTTGAGAACATAATGGTAATGTTCATTAAAGGAGTATCAGATTTGTGTAGGAATGGTAGTAGGAACAATGTATTTGAGTAGACAGTTAAGTACAAGTATAAATAAGTACCTAAATGTATTATTCCTTAGGACAAAAAAATTACTTGATCTTGACTTTGTAAAACGAGAACACTTAATTGGTTAGTTATTTTATTATTGAATGTACTGTTTTCATACTAATATTTAATGTAGTTGAATGTACTAAAAGCTCATAAAATTTTCAATTATTTTTAAGACCTGAATCACATAAATGTATTTATAATAATAACATATTAAAACAAAAGCAATAAAATAACAACAAAAGTATTTTCATTGTAATGCATTCTTTGCAACCTCAGATTTTACAAATGTGAAAAAAAAATTCTTCTCCTCCCAGCCCAATATATGTGAGAAGGAAACAAAAAAAGGCAATTTTTTTCTTCCAGGGAAGTTATTCACACTTAAGAACATAGTAATATCATTGTAATCTTCAAAAGAGAAAACATGGTATTTTCACTGAGTATACAATTTCCTCCTAGATAAAGTCCACAAACATTTAGACTATATCATACACAAATATTGCAAGGGAAAGAGAAATTACTTTTTTTTTTGGAGCCAAGAACAAAACTGCACTGCTCTGTATAAAATACTGTAAAAGCTGAGTGGTGAACAGTGACACCCTACAGGGATTAATACAAAGTATTCTAGGTTTATAGTCCTTAGTTATCAAACTTTTGGGAAAGTAGAAAAATATGTCCTGAGGGCTTAAACAGCCCTAAATCATTGCTGATTATTTGGCACTAGTTCATCTTCTTTACAATGTCTTGAGGAAAGTATGTTAAACTTCTAAAACTACCAAAAAATAATAGTGCAAAACATACAAACCTGTATGTATTTATATATTCTAAAAATAAAGATGTAGATGCTTATGCTAACATAATTCCTTCAAAAAGAGAAATGTGGCAACAATGAGAGCAAAAATCCAAGGTAAGTATGAATTAACTTTGGACTGATCCACCGACATCAACCATTTGGGAACATTCCCCATCTTGCCCAGATTGTATTTCCTATAACAGAAAATAAAAGCCCTTCGTGTTCTGTTGAAGTGAATGATTTGTTGTGGTCACAAGACCAAGTGGCTAAATATTTCTAGCAACTTGTATCCTTACTGAGTCCTGCTTTGAGAATTTAGTTAAGCTTTGGTCTTGGAAAAATGAGAGAAATATAACCTGGTAGAGTGAAATTATAAGGAGCTTTCATGGTGGAGAAGAGAGGAAAAGCATACATTCTTACCCCTGGAGTCTTACTTACACTATGAAAGCCATTTGAAATAAATAGCTCTATTAACAAAATGCTCTTTGTTATACCTGGGTGGAAGAAAGTAGCCACCATGTGCAAAAAGAAGCTTTGAAAATTTCTCTCTTGAGGTCCACTACTGACTTCTGGAGAAATTTCAGGAACTCTCTCCCTTTCACTTTTTATACCAAAAGTTTTCACTTCTTGTTTTAAAATCTTCCTCCCCCCCCCCCCATATCCACTAGCAAATGAGTTTCTTCTCCTACCTTAGTGCATATGTTTTAGTGCCTAATTAAAGGCAATTAATCTTCTCATTATCCATTGTATATATGTGAATACATGAGAAATATATATGTATGTGTATATATACATATATATTCTTTATATAATACTATCCAAAAGCTTAACAATAGGCAAAATTCTAGAAGTTGAATTATATGTGTGCAATGAGTAGACTCAATCAACATTTATTAAACCCTACTATTGTGAAAGGAAGTACATTAGTTGCTAGTATCTCCCACATGGAAGTTCCTCTATCTCTTTGTACTGACTATCCCAGAATCCTCTGCCTCTTTGCCCATTGTTTCTTAGAGTCCCTCACTTCAAGACTCAACTAAATGTTATCTTCTGTAAGAAACCCTTTTTGGTCCTCTCTGCTGGCAAAGTCCTCCCCTCTAGGATTACCAAATGGTTCCAATATCTTTGCATGTAAATATTTATTTACATGTTGTCTGGAGGAAGCTATTTGGTACAGTGGACAGACAACTGGATTTGGAGCAAGGAAGTCTCGAGTTCTAATTTTGCCTCAGATACTTCTTAGCTGTATAATCCTATGTAAATTATTTAACCACATTATCTTCTGCTATTATAATACGATTATTATTGTTGTATAATTTAAGGTCTGGAAATGTTATTTCTTTTTTCCTTTCTATTCTTCCATGATTTCTCTTGAGGCTAATCCTTTTATTCTGAATCCAAAATGAATTTTATAATCATTTAGTATAGCTCTATAATTTGATTGGTATAGCAATAAATTTGCAAACTACTTTAAGTGGGCCTTTCTGAGCAGTGAATATCCTTCAGAGTATTTATAATCTTTTATTCTTTAAAAAAATCTGTCAGAATTATATATGCAGATCTTAACTATGCCTTGGCAGATTAACTCCCAGACATTTATACATGTATCTTGAAATTATTTGGATAGGATTTCTTTTTACTAGTTTCTCCAACAAGTTTTTTTTTAATGTTTATAGCTTTGTCCTTAGACTCTTTTATTTATAAGTCAGCAGCTCTTCCTAGTCTTCATTTTCTTTTTCGTGGCAAGTATTAAAGACTTCCACCTATTTTCTTACTCTTTAGCAGTTAACCAAAATAAATGACAATGCTGAATATTCCTTAACTTAAAAAGTCCTTGCTATCTTATTTATTGTATTTTGGGGTTTTCAGTTTTCTCATAAAGAAAAAAAATTAGTCAAAATTCAGCTTTCATTTAGTAAATTAATTTAATAAATGTTGATAGTCTACCTGCTACTTCTACAACACAATCCTGGACAGTAAAATTTGGTGTATATTGTCTTAATTTCTACTCTATAAGGAAGGAGAAATTATCAAGAAATTTTTAACCATCATGTGGAAAAGCTTGAAAGTCCATGCTTTGCCCTCAAGGTTCAATTATCATCTTTTATTCTCTGTTCAATCCATTTCATTCTCTGATCTAAGTTATTCTCTAGCTCTTCTGGTACATTGCAGGCAGCCAGTCTACTCTTTCATAGCTGTAGGAGGCCATAGATTCTTCATAAAGAATTTGGAAAATTTCACACAGAATATTGTCCTGTAATTTCTTTACACTGTATCCCCTCTTCCAAGTCTTTTATATAATAAAGAATCATCTGTTTGGAATGACATACACACTAAATAGGTTATCTCACCCTACAGGAGAGTAGCAGGGAAGGGGATGAGAGAGGAAATAATCGAGAGGAGGTCAGGTTGGAGGGGAGGGAAGTTAAAAGCACATACTTTTGTAAAGGGACAGGGTCAAAGTAGAGAGTAGAACAAGTAGGAGGAAGGATAGGATGGAGGGAAATATGGTCAGTCTTTCACAATAAATCCACTATGGAAATGTTTTGCGTAGCTATACATGTACAACCTATATTGAATTGCTTATCTTCCCAGCAAGGTTGGGTGATGAGGGAGGAAGGGAAAGAAACTGGAATTCAAAGTTTTAAAATCAAATGTTTAAAAAAAATTATTATTTCTTCTTACATGCAACTGGGAAATAAGACATACAGGCATTGGGGTATAGAGATCCATCTTGCCCTACTGGAAAGTTGGAGGGGGGGAGTAGGAGAGGATATAGGAGACAGCAGATTGCGGGAGGGGGTATACAGTGGAATTGTTGTTTAGGGTTGGAGGGTGGGGGAAAGATGGGGAGAAAATGTGTAACTCAAAATTTTGTGGAAATGAATGATGTAAACTTAAAAATAAACAAAATTTAATTTAAAAAATAAAGTTGGCAAGGGGATTTGCACATCTCGGTTGAGCCTAATGCCAACAGATGAGGGAAACACCACACACACACACACACACACACACACACACACACACACACACAAAAGAATTATCTGTTTGAAGCACAAAAAACATATGAAACCATCATTCAGGGAAGGAGTCACAGCCATGGCAATCAACAATAACTCCACCTTCCTTCATTTTATTTTCTAATTCATCAACTACTCTGTCTTCATCCAAAATGCAACATTCATATTCTTCATCAAAGCCATCATGTAACTGTCCTTCTTGTGCTAAATCACCCATAGTAATGTTTGTCAGTCCTGTTCTTGATACAAGTTCTTTGCCTAGTGTGGTCTTTCCCACCCCTGGTGTGCCGGTGAGCAGGATGTTAGGCAGTCTCATGGTGGCTCTGCCCTGATAGCCTGCTCTCCACAAGGGAGCAGCAGGCCAACAAATAACTTTTAAAAGGATGTCATGGCCTTTCTGTATGGGGGGGAGGGGGAGGTGGTATGAGTGTGTGTCTAGTTATAGGAATATTCTTCCTCTCGATTATGTCACTTTGTTTCTTGCTATCCTGGGCATTTGAGGTTATAATGTACTCTAAGAGAATAATACTCTAATCCCATCAACTACAAGACTGGCCCTTTGAATGCCTAGTTTCCTTCAAAACTCAACTCAACAGCCACCTTCTACAGATAGCATTTCCTATTCCCTTCAACTGCCCATGTCTTTGATTTGAATGAATCCTATTACACTGAGAAATAATTGTCAAAGAATCTGGAGTCTGGTGAGTAAGGAGAGGTAGCAGGCACAGAATGCTGAGCTAGGAACAGGGACTTCCTAGGGTCCCTGGGAGAAGTCTGCATCTGATTTTGGAGCATACAGTAACCAACCGGTTTAATCATGCTGACCAGGAAGTGAATGCCAAACCTATAGGAGAGAGTGTGGATCTTCTCCATCTACATAATGATATAGGGAGAAGGGAAAAGTGGTGAGAAAATGACCCCTTGTCACCCTCACCACTTTGCCTTATAATGAACTATAGTGAGTAATCCCCAAATTGGTTCTCAAAAGCTCTACCATCAAAGCCCAAGTTCTAGTAGGTATTACTCAATGGTAAAAATTTCAAGGATAGATCCAATAATAAAACTGTCTCTCTCTCATCCTAGTTAAATTGTGAACTTAGTTCAATAAAAGTTTGGCTAAGGAAGAAGGGAAGGAGGGATGGACAGGGGCAGAGGGGGTTATTTATATATATGAATACATAAAATATATAATATATAGCATGTTTCTACATATATTTTTACATGCATGTATATGTTCAAACAAATAATATGTGTATGCATGTATGTATATGTGCATTGTATAAAGCAACTAGGTGGCAGTCAGTGGATAGTGATTTGAGTCTGGAATCTAGCCTCAGACACAATATTATTATTATTAGTTACTAGCTATTTGTTTTGTTGTTCAGTCATCTAACTGATGTCTGACTTTTCATGACCTCATTTTCAGGTTTTCTTGGCAATATACTGGAGTGGTTTTTCATTTCCTTCACTAGTTCATTTTACAAATGAGAAACTGAGACAAACAGGGTTAAATGACTTGCCCAGGATCACACAGCTAACAAGTCTCTGAGGTTATATTTGAACTCAGGAAGATGGGTCTTTCTCTTTCCAAGCCCTGTGCTGTAACCACTATACCACCTAGCTATGTGACCCAGCAAGTCACTTAATCTCCACCTCAGTTTCCTTATTATAAAATGGCAATAATAATAGTATCTACCTTCCAGGACTGTTGTGAGGATAAAATAAGACAAAATTTGTAAAGTACTTTGCAAATCTTTAAAGGTCTCTATAAATACCAGATATTAGTATCACATTGGCCATAGTACCAAATTAAAAGTTAGGGGCAGCTAAGTACCCCAGTGGGTAAAATTCTAGATTTAGAGTCAAGAACATCTGGGTTCAAATCTTGCTCACTCAACTTTGTGACTCTGGACAGGTCAGTGAACCAGTCTATCTTAGTTTATGGAATAGTAGTAGTACCTACCTGCCTTGATTGCTGTGAGGATCGAATAAGATAATAAATATAAAGCACTCAGAAAACCTTAAAGTGCTATATAAATATTATTATTAATAATAATATTATTAGACAAGGAGGTGCATTGTTCTGCATTGGCACTGATGAAATCATGGATTTTGGGGGGTACATAATTCATAAACAGAAGTGTCTCATGCTGTAGCTAAGTAGTTCTTGAACTCTAAAGAGCAGGTTCAGTGAGTGATTCTTTTAGTAATTATCACTTCCTATGGAAGAGAAACACCGAACAAGAAAAAAGGACAAAACTAAAACGAGAAAGTAAAAATTCTAAAGGAAAGTGCTGTAGCACCAAGTACCCTGGCATACCCAGGCTGCCAACACAGGTTCAAAATGAGTTAACAATCTTACTTTAATCAATCAAATATATATCATTTACCTAATTCAGGGGGAAAAATCAGCACCCTGAACTTCAGAGAATACAAGCAAGTTACAAACAGACAGAGAAACAGATCAGCAGACAGGCTTCCAACTGTCTGATCACTGCATCCATACCTAATCAGTTACCAGAGAAGGAAGCACCAATATCTGCGTTTTCAAAGCCAGGGGGCTCATTGGCTGCTCAGAGTCTTGTCTGGTCAAATCACACAACACTTCTCAAAGTAAGGCCCAAAACAAAACTTCACATCAGGGTATATATAGCCTCCTCCTGGCTCAGAGAATATCACAACCCTCTTCACCCACTGCCCAATCACAAAGTAATAAGGTGTGGGCATTCCTGAAAAACAAGTCTCCCACCACAGGCTCCATGTGACCACATTCAGCCTATTAGGGGGCACAGTATATTTTCAAATCAGGAAAGGTTCTCAGAGTCGCTTAAGCCTATCAAAGGGCTGAGGGGCAGGGAAGATCTTAGATTCCCATTCCTATAACAAGTGCTTCTTTTAATTCTTTCAGTGGAGGCAGTCAATTATGCAGAAGGAAGTGAAAGCTGAGAGCTCTCTTTTTCATAATGTCTTTGACATTTTCATCATATGCAAATATGGACCAACAGGACCAGAGAAAGTCCATCATGTACAAGACTGGCTCATAAAAGCTTAGGTTCATTCAAAGTTCAGATCAAGCGCTATCTTCTACAGGAAATCTTCCCAAGCCACGCCTATCCCTACCCCAACTGCAAGAATCTTCCTCTGGAATTGTGGTTTAACAGGTATATGGAATTCCCAGGTGAGGAAACTCCCTCTACCAAAGTGGATCAATGCCTCCGCTGCAATTGATAGTCTCAGTACCTGGAGCACTGAAAAGTTAAATAATTTGCCTAGGGTCACACAGCTGGTATGTGTCAGAAGTAAGATGTTTGTTGATTGATTATTAATTGTTTGAATCTAGATTTTTGTTACTTTGAGATCACCTGTCTCTTCTCTAGGACTCTCTTAGCCCAATACTTAGATAATTTTATCATAATTTAAACACAAAATTAATGTGATTGCTGGGAGGCTTTTCAATGAAATCACATTGTAAAACTATGTACAAAAGATGAGAAGAGGAGAAAATAACCAAACATGAGTATGGATGCAAGGGTAGACTCCAAGGACCTGGATTCATATCCTGACTGCCACCTACTGCCTACATGACCTTGTACAAGTCACTTAACTTCTCTCCCTGTCAGATTACTTGCTTGTGAAATGGGAATGGGGGAGGGGGGGAGTAGAACAGCAGGGGACTAGAGGACCTCCAATATCCCTTTCATATTTAAAGCTATTGATCCCATGATCCTCTCACCTATACGAATACTATCAGGGGGTGTCTAGGTGGCACAGTGAATAGAGCATGGGCCCTAGAGTCAGGAGGACCTTAGTTCAAATCTGGCCTTAGACACTTAACACTTACTAGCTGTGTGACCTTGGGCAAGTCACTTAACCCCAACTGCTTTCCCCTCCCCCCTCCAAAAAAGAAAAAAAAAGAATACTATCAGGAAGCCCCCCCCCCAAAAAAAAGGCTTTGAAAAATGCAAAGGACAAGAAAAGGGGCAATAATAATAGCTAGCAATTCTATAGTACCTACTATGTGCCAGCCATGGTGCTAAATGTTTTACAAATATTATTTTATTTGATCCTCACAACAACCTTTGGAGGAAGGTGCTTTATTATTATCCCCATTTTACAGCTGAGGAAATTGAGGCAAGGAAATTTGAGTTAAATTTTTAGTGTGAGCATTTTACCTCAGAAATTAGTAATTGCTATAAAACAGAACTTGATTTATTTCTTTGTAAATTGTCTAGACTTAAGAAAGTGTTACTCATACAACATTAAACTTCCAAATGTGGATGATTTTCCCTCCAGGGAGAGTCTGGTTGTTCAATATTAACCAGCATACCCCTATATTGTTCTATGAACATCCATTGAGCTCAGCAAGATTGCAGTAGAAGGCTAAGGGATTGAAGTCAGTTACTGAAATGGAGTTCTACAAGGCATTAATAATAATAATAATAGCAACTAAGATTGTGAAGAATTTAAATATAGCTTTAAGATTTGCAAAGTGCTTTAATCCATTATCTAATATGAGCATCACAACACTGCTGCATAGAATCCCATCAAAATGGTAAAAAATTATTATTGAGCAAATAATTAGTGAACACCTCAAAAACAAAGCAGTTATTATCACTGAGAGTCAATGTAGACTAAAATCAAGTTTTACTATAATAATTTCACTGTTTTTATCAGTAAGATAAGGGAATGATATATATGGATGAGTGGAGTTTTGTCATTTTTCAGTTGTTTCAGACTCTTCATAACCCCATTCAGGGTTTTCCTTGGCAAAGGTACTAGAGTGGTTTGCTATTTCCTTCTTGAGTTCATTTTACAGATGAGGAAACTGAGGCAAATAGGGTTTAAGTGACTTGCCCAGGGTCACAGCTAGTAAGTGTCTAAAGGTGGATTTTAACTCAGGTCCTCCTAACTCCAGAACCAGTGCTCTATCCACTGCACCACCTAGCTACCCCATAAGGAGTCAGGAGGGGAAAAGAATGAACAGGTAAGGATCAGATCTATGATTTCACCACTGTAGGCAATCGTCTCCACTCATACAGATCAGCAACTCCTGTGTGTAGAGTCTCAAAAACTTGCCTGTGATATTGAAAGATTAAATGACTTGCCCAGGATCATGCAGATAGTATGTATTCGAAGCACAATTGAACCTAGATCCAATCCACTCTAAGCTGAGTCCCCTAGGCAAGCTACCTTTTATGATGTAAATAAACTACAGCTTAATTTCACCAAGGCAATGAACAAAGTTGCTCATGATAGATTTGCTTACTACAATATTTCAAGAATATGATTTTGCTGGTACACTGATACAACTTGTAAGCCATCTGTTAGGTCTGCAATATTTGTTCTGAACAAAAAGCATCACCATGCAGTCAGTTGATGATGAGTCCCTCAGACCCTATAGCTAGGATAATCCCCAAACAACAGATATATAATCTGTTATTGGGACCATACTTAAAACCTCTCCAGATTAATGGAACCTAACAGAGCTGTTATTCCATGGTACAAACTTTAAAGAATTCAGGCTTACTTACATGCTATAATGAATCATCATTAGAGGAGGTTTTTACTGGACTTGTCTTTGTAAATAAGATGGAAAAACATGGACTGGATGACAGTAAAGTTGAGAATTAGGACTTATTAAACATATGTACCCAAAGGACTTTGGAGAAGTGTGGGTGGTTATTCCAGCTTAAGCATTGCTTCCCAAAATACCATATTAGCTTTTACTTACAGAGAATGAGATTTCCTACATACACACTATAAAACCACAACTATGAATGAGTTTATTATTTAATTAGTCTTCATTTAGAAGGTCAGGAACTTGGGGAAATAAAGCACAAGATAGGTCAGTCTCAATGAGAAAAAAGGTTGGGGGATGGAGTTTCACCTTGAACTTGTAAAACAACACAGTTGCTTTGGAGTATCAAGTAGAGTTCTCTGAGGGAACCAGTTTGATGGAGAGAGATTATGTTTATAACCAACATTGTTAACTCCTTAATTTTGGTTTTGGCTTAATCTGCACACCTATGCCAAGGGTATCCTCTCCAAGTCTCCCTTAGGAATTTTGATTTGTCCATAGAGATATTAGAAGACTTATATTCATTGAACCCTAGAGTATCATCCAGGAATTTACCAGAAACCAATGGAAGAACCTGGAAATGTTGTGGCTAGTAATTGTTTTCCAGATCATCTAGAGTTCTTCATATCTAGGGTAAAAACAACCTTCTCTCCCTTCTACCTTCAGGATACCCAAGGATTAAGGCAGACTCTGTGGGCTTACCTGCTCCTTTCCTAAACTGGGGGTTCAATAGGGTGATTTCTTGATTCAGTGATGTGGTCACCCCACCAATCATTTCAACAACAACTTCACAAAATATATGAAGTTAACTATCTAAAATAGAGGTTAATCCAAAGAAAGCTCAGCTTCCTCCTCCTTACAGAGCTAAATTTTAAAATAGGCCCCCTGAGTAGACATCTGAAAATTTGGGGTAAAAATAAAGATGAATTTTGTAATTTAGTCTGGCTTGAGCTTTTTCAGGTGAATTTGAACTGACATTTGAGAAACTGCTCTGCTTCCACATGGGTGTTAGGGAAAGGTTTCTAATTCCAGGTTGAGAATGACCAAAAGACAGCAGTTATAGCAATGTGCAAAAAAAAATAATAATTTTACAATTTACATAAGTGTTGAGTGGCTACTTCACGATGCAAATTGATTACACCCCAGTATTGTGAGAAAAAAAACATTTTATGGTATTAGCAGGATTTGGAGTAGGCTGCTGGCTGGGCCTGTGCCAAGTTTGGACCTGTGGTCCAGCTGGTACTGGGCTACTGAGAAGGCTATGAAGACAGGCAACCCTAAAGCTTCTTTTTGTCTTGGGATTCCCAGGCAATGGAAGTGAACTTTTTGACTGAGAGCTGACTTAGGGTGAAGATTCAAGAGACGAGGCTTATTGGTCCTGTGCCCAAGTTAGGTAGGTGCCTATCTTATACCAGGCTAGTATAAGAGTGATGGAAACAGATAATCTTTACTTCCATTTTGGACTTCTGCCTTAAATCTTTTTGCCATTTCCCACAAATCTAAAAGGACACATCCTCTTGGAGGCTGGTTTCTACAGTTAAGATGGAAATATTAAGAAAGGTACTAATTACCTATGTGACCTTAGGGCATGATATCCCTTAATATCATTGGGCCTCAGATTCCTCATCTAGAAAATGGGAATTTTTCTTTTCATAGTGGCAGCATGGTACACTAGAAAGAGAACTGGCCTTGAAGTCAAATGAACTAGGTTTGAATATGACCTCTGACACCACCTGTGATGAATAAATGGATGAATCATCTAACCACTCTGGGCCTCAGTTTCCTCATCTATAAAATGAGGGGATTAAATTAAATGGCCTCCGAGATCTCTAACAGCTTTAGATCTGTGATCCTATCCATGGAGTTCGATTTTTAACAGTGTAATTTTACATTGCATTCAAAAGAAGCTTCAAATCTCTCTTCTAAGTATCAGGGTTATCACCATATGTTGATCTAGACAGACCATTCTATGTGTACTCTATAGAGCACAACTCTCCCTTCCTGTCCCCCATACCTTCATTCACAAATATGTCAAGAGTTATTGTCTTCACATATCAGGAGTACAATTCACTGAAGGAACAATAGAATCAAAGAAAAAAACAAACATCCTCATCATAACAAAGACAGTCATTTTAGCCTGTACAGGCTGGAAGAAAGCCTTGTTGATGGGACGTTTTTGCCAGGTCACCTGACAAACTGTTGATATGAGTCCAATAGATCAATCCCTTCAGAACTTGCCTTGAGTTTCCAAAAATTCCAACAAGGAAATTTCAAGTATAAACAATCACCTTCGAGGTCCATCTAGTCATGAATAAGTTCTATATTTTCTATTTATATGTAAATTCTGAAGAACATCAATTACTTTCACAGTGATCCTGCTTTCTTTTCAAGTGTAACATTTTTGGGTAAAAAAATGATGACCAAGTGACATTTCCCCATCCTCATCAAACTATATGTACAAAATGAGTTCTCAACTCCCATTTGTTGGTTTGTCAGAAAGTCAGGTTATTTTCATCAATTTAAGTTTTACATTAAACATTCTCCAACTTAATTGGAACCATGCGGACACACACATTTGGTTAAGATCCACATTCCTATACAAATAAAAGGCACGTTTTGTTGTAAGTTCAGCATTCTTTACTAGTAAGCCATATTTTGTTTGCAATTACAATTGAATGCAAAGTTCACACTTAATAGCAAGACTTATAGTCACATGGGTGCAGTTCACTTTCTAAAAACATCCAGGCAATAGAAGAGAGAGTTATCCAACCAGTTCATTTTAATAATGGAATAAACAGTATTTCTAGTGACTAATCCCAGGTTTTCAAAACAGTGCCATTGGAGAGTGGAAACCATTTTAAGGAGCTTATTTAACCCCCTCACCTGCTACTTCTAGCTCTCCTGGGATACATCCCTATGCCTAAATGCAGGCAGAAGTGAGATCTAAAGACTGGGCTAGTAAGTAGTTCAGTAGATTAATACTTGTTTTAGTTCTTCGCTTTTCAATACTATTATGAAAAATGACTTTGGATAGGTTTATGAAGCCAGGTTAGTGAGAAACAGCTTTCTAGGATTTGTACTTTCTCTGCCTTACCTAAGAAATTCTACATAAGCTCCAAACACTGTGGCACCATAATTTGTGTTGTAAAGGGAAACATTTTTGTAGTTAAGTTTTTCACTAGAAAATTTGGCCTAATCCCAGCCTTCCAGTTGGACGACATAAAAGGAGTAAATAAAAAAAAAATAACGAAAGAGAGATTTATCCCAAAGATTGAAAAATGTGATTTTTCACTTGTCCATAGTATACCTCAACACGTCCCACTGACTTCGATTCAAGAAACGTTTATTAAGCATTCAATTAATACATATGATGCACTGTGCTAGGTACTAGAGATACCAATACAAGAATGAAATAGCCACTGCCTTCAAGAAGTTTATATCTGTTGGAGGAAAGGAGAGCAGGTAAAATAAACATATAAGTGGATAAATATAAAGTAATACAAGGCAATTACAAACGGGAGAGAGTCTGGGGTGGCTAGGCGGCACAATGAATAGAGCACCGGCCCTGGAGTCTGGAGGACCTGAGTTCAAATCTGGCCTCAGACACTGACACACTTACTAGCTGTGTGACTTTGGGCAAGTCTTCTTCCTCTGACGGCTATATATACTCTGAGTTGGTATTTTGCTTTGGAGGCTGTCTTATGAGAAGGATCTTGTGATTCCCTGGTCGAGATTCTGAGTGGCCGTATGTTTAGAGCTCCCCAACTGCTGAGATGTAAAGGCCCTCTCATAAAGTGCATAGTTGATTCAGGCAGTCAGAGTCCTGTCTGTTGGTCTTTATTTTTCTGCTTGTATTTTCTCTGAAGTTCAGGGTGCTGACTTTTCCCCTGAACTAATGAATGTAGTTTTAAAAGATTGCAGAACCCTTAAACAACTAGCTTTCCTAGTAAAGCAGATCTAAGAACCTGTGCTAGCAGCCATCCTGAGTATGCCAGTGTGTTGCCCCTACATGTGGTGAAGTCAGTCAGGATCTGCAAAATAAAAATTTGGGGGCTGAGATAATTGTCCATTGTTTCCCAGTAGTGGTGGCAATGGTTCTGAGAAGCCCTAGGAGCAGCAGCAGCCTGAGGGGAAACAGACCAGTAGCAGGGATGGGAGTGGTTTCCCAGGTGACCAGAGCAGAGCTCAAGGGAGATAGCCTCTCCTCCCCCCAGCAGCATCTGTGGGAGTAAAAATGAGACTGTGGGAGGTGGGAATGGCCAGAGCCAGGGCTCCGATGAAGTAGCCTGGTTCCAGAGGATGTTGGAAGGGCGAAGGCCCTGAAAGTGTATTGTATTCAGAGCCTAGGCAGGAGCTTCAAGAACTTGAAATGGAGCACTGAAGCAGGGGCAGAGAGCTACCTGCATATGGAGGTAAGAGCAGGAACTAAGAGTTGCCAGCATTGGGACTCAGAAAAAAGCCAGGAGTGGCTCCTGTGGGAGAAAGAGAAACCTCAGAGCTCGGAATTCAGACCCTGGCATGATAAAAACTTTGCAGCAAAGCCCTGAGTGTGATTTCTTACTGTGTCCCCCTGAGATGGTTTGGGATCCAGGGAGAGGGTGAAGCTGTCTAAGGTGGGTGGAGCAGGTGCCATAGGCCCTAGAGGACCCTGTTACCTAGCTACCCCTCAGGACTTGGAATTGGGGGCTGCAGGAATGTGGGGTGAAGGACACACCCCCAAGAGAACTTTATTTGGACATTTTGTTTTGGATTGAGGAAGAGCTGGTTGCTCACTCCCTGAATATATTTTGACCCCCAAAGTTGTGTGGCCACTCTGGTACTGAACTATGTTGCTATGTGTTTTGTAAATGTGAAGTTTTTGATGTGTTCATTTTGTGAGAATTATGTTGTACTTGTTTCTTAGGGGACAGATACAAGCTGCCTATGTATTGGACATGAAAAATCTTGGGGCCAAATGAAATGTTAATGGGATTTAAGATCTTAGATGCCCATATAGATCCCACATGGAGCCCATGAAGGGAAACTTGCTTAGGGAAGGCTTGCTTGTAGGAAGGCTTTCACACCTTTGTCTAATTTCTAATTAGACACTGAATCAAGAGGGTTGTGAAGCCTTCTGGCTCAGATAAGTGTGTATATATATTCTGAGTTGGTATTTTGCTTGGGAGGCTCACTTATGAGAAGGATCTTGTGATTCTCTGGTCGATATTCTGAGTGGCTGTATGTTTAGAGCTCCCCAACTGCTCAGATGTAAAGGCTCTCTCGATCCAGGGATGTATGTAAAGTGTATAGATGACTCAGGTAGTGAGAGCCCTGTCTGCCGGTCTTTATTTCTCTTCCTGTATTTTCTCTGAAGATCAGGGTGCTGACTTTTCCCCTGAACTAGTGAATGTAATTAAAAAATATTGTTAACCCCTTAAACAGCTATCTTTCCTAGTAAAGCAGATCTAAGAACCTGTGCCAGCAGCCATCCTGGACGCCTCTGCTCCTTCCTTGGTCTTCGGGGGGGGAGGGAGCAATAAGTACAACAATTTATAAGTTTAATGTGCATTATCAATATTTCCTCTATAATTTTAAGTCCAACAATCAACAAAAATCAAACACTGATTGGTAATATCTGCTGATTTCCAAAGTGTAAATGCTCACACCAAAAATTTAACTATCAGCACCCAAAAGTTGACTTGCATTGGCTACAGCACACCTCTGGTTCTAACTATTGTTATTTATTATCTCAACATATATAGCTACCTTTGCTGGTATGCATGTACCAGCAATAAACCTGTGGTACATTTGCCCTATAATCATGTGATCAGAATTCAAGACCCAATGAACACAATGCTTCTAGTTATGGCTACTAACTAGCCTTCCCCTGGCCATGCTATGTGAACTTCATATCCCAATACAAGAGGTAGTTAGATATAGAGACAGATAAATAGTCATCTATTATCTACCTGTATCTGTGTCTATTTTGACATAAACTTCTTGAAAACAGGGACAATTTCATTTTTACCTTGCATCGGTGTGCTTTGCACTGTGATTATGTGAATATGTGCCTACTACTAGGCACATAAAAAATATTTAATTGAACGCCCCTTTGTGAATGGTGTCCACCATCATCATGTCCCCTCCTCAGGTACCCTCTAACACCAACCCCTGATTTTCAGTTTCCACTTATATATTGTTTTCTCCCATTAGATTATGAGCTCCTTGATGGCAGGGACTCTTTCCCTTTCTTATTGCATCCCAGTACTAAATGCAGTATCTAGCACCAGGTGTTTATCATGCTGTTTTAAAATGCTTACCAGTGGGGTGGCCAGGTAGCACAGCGAGTAAAAGCACCAGCCCTAGTGTCGGGATGACCTGGGGATCAAATCCAGGCTCAGACACTTAGCACCCACCCAGAAACACCTGGCCGTGTAACCTTGAGCAAGTTACTTAACCCCAATTGCTTTTAAAAAAATAAAATAAAATAAAATGCTTACCAGTATCTTATTGTGTCTCATTGTGTGGATCTGCTGATGTTTGTGTACCCTTACAGTTAGGTGCTCTTTTGGAGGGGTAGGGGGATGGCCTGCTATCAATGGTGTCAATTCCACAATCATTGATTACCTTCTTGGACTATGAGGGTGCTAGAACAGTCTCCTGATGTTGGCCATTGGTGAAATAGGCAAAGCCAACAAACTAGCCAATGGGAGTTTGGATCAGGGTATGCATCAGTTGTACCCATGTAGAGAACAAGAACCAAGGGAGGAAAGTGAGAATGACGTGATTGTGGAAGCTGACAGCAAGTACATATATCTGTAGGAGTTCAAATGAGGTGCCTTAAGGGTTCAGTTCTTCCCTATTATGAAGCTACTGAAAATTCAGGTCATACAGAGAGACAGGTGACCCTAGACTGGTATACAGCTGATGAATTTTAGGGCACACTGAATCCTAATATGAGCATCTATAGAGTCATTCTAAAGTCTGAACACAATGATGACAATCCCAGACAGATGTGACAATTCCCAATGGCACAGTTCTGAGCCTTCAGGAGTCTCTGAATAAGAGAAGATAGTTCCTAAGGGAGTAGAAGATAAAGGGACCCAAAGCTTATAAAAGGGTTTGAGATCTCTACATATATGAGCAGATCCAAGTCTGGCTAAACCTGCTTTAATGAATATAATCATTTGTAGTAAGTACAATAACAATAAATGCTACATTTTAATAACACTTTATATTCTTTCACTTATCTCATTCTAATTTATATAATATTTACTTACATAGATTCTTATCTCCACTTGCCAGATTGTTGCTGTTGTTTGTCCTTCATTCTCAAAGAAGACCAAGACATTAAGAAGCAAATGTTATGACTTGCAAGTGAATTGGATTTAAGTAAGGGAGGACTGTGGAAAGTCACCAGCCTCACTTTCTCCTCTGGAACCATTGGGGTCAAGTGGCAAGATATAGATTAAGACAACTGAAGATGGCCCCAGATGCAGTAGGAGACCTTGATCTTTTTTAAATTAAGGTTTATCCCAGGTCTGTTTGTCTGAGGCAGTGCCCACTTAATGATTAAGGCTAAGTAAAAATGAGACAAAGAATGCCCTCTTTTACCTAGTAAAAAATAAAATCAATCTGGAGGGGAAGACCCTTGGGGTTTCTGGTCAAAACAGAAACAATTGCTTAATTGTTAAATTAATTTTATGCTAAATTTATGTTAAATTAAATGCTAAATTGTTAAATTAAACACTCACTCTAAACCATCAGAATTCAAAGAATGACCAAGTGAGACTTGGACCGGTACTTAGTGTTGGCCAATCAATGAGAGCCAGAGTGATTTGGGTCTGAGGATAAATTGTTTTTTTGGTTTTTGGTTTTTTTTTTGCTTTTTGGAGGGCAATTGGGGTTAAGTGACTTGCCCAAGGTCACATGGCTAGTTTTTGTATTAAGTGTCTGAGGCTGGATTTGAACTCGGGTCCTCCTGACTCCAGGGACGATGCTCACTGTGCCACCAAGCCCCCCCCCCCCCCAAGGACAAACTGTTTATGGGAAGAGACCATATTTTCTTGATCTTTATATTGTTAGCACCTAGTAGTGCAATGAATTGAACATAGTAGGTGTTTAATAAACATGTGAAATGAAGGAGATTCTTGAGAAGTTTGATCTTAAGTTATCTGTTTTCCTTACCACATTGGTGTGGCAGCAAGCACCCCAAGCCTCCCCGGGTCGCTGCCACCACAGGTTCTTGAATCTGCTTTGATAAAGGAAAGCAACTCAAAATGGGTTAACAAGCTTACTTTAATCAGTCAGATATGTATCATTTACCTAGTTTAGGGGGAAAAGGTCAGCACCCCAAACTTCGGAATACACAGACAGAATTATCAAGTCAGAGAAACAGATCAAGTAGACAGATTTCCAAACTGTCCAACCATTACATCCATACCAAACAACATCTGGGTTTCAAAGCAGGGGGGCTCTGGACAACGGCTTCCCAGAGTTTCATCAAATCACAGAACACTTCTCAAAGTGAGCCCCAAAAACAAAACTACACATCAGGGCTTATATAGCCTTCTCCTGGCTCAGAGAATGTAACAACCTTTTGGACCCACTGGCCAATCAAAAAGTATCAACTGAAAAACAAGCCTCCCACCCCAGGCTCCAGGTGCACTTTAGCCTAGGGGCAGGGAAGATCTTTAAAATTTACATTCCCATTACAATTGGTTATATTATTTTCTTAGCAATGTCTTCTTCAAAGGCAGAATACAGGTAAATTTAATTTTGGACTACAACTGAATCATCATATATTCTCTATCAGTGGTATCTGAAGTAATGTATTTTTTACTAGATTGCTCAGTTAAGTCAGGAAACCCAGACTTGCCTTAGAATTAGCCTAAAAAAAAATCCCAAAAGAATTTCACTTCTCAAACAATGATTCTTTTGTGCTGTGGGCTGCTAGAAAAGTTTGCCTCTCAGAACCAATTGAATCAAGAATAAAGTTTTTGCTTAGAAAACATAATGGCAGCAGTTGATTACATCTTTCCAGAAGACAATTTCATTTCAACTTTACATTTTTCTTTGTATATTTTTAATAGAAATGTACTCTTTTAGAAGTAAATTATAATAATGAAAAACATACATTCAAGAATTACTCTTGAGACTGAAATTTCATCTGGCAAGCATATTGTTGACATTGATAAACTACTCAACATTTGCTCTTCTGGTTTATGAGGTCATTAGGCTAGCTCAATGAAATTGCAACTTTATATTACAATGAGGAACGGAAGAAGACTCTTACAATTTGTCAATAATAAGAATCCTCAGAAGGAATAAGGCTGTGATTTCCCCCAAGTCTTTCTGGATATGTTACAAGCTATATGAGCGTAGTTTGAGCAAGTTTATCATTGTCACCGGGTTTCCTAGATAAAGAGCTAGCTAATCCTCTAGAAAATAATAATACTAGTAAAACCCTAGTGATAACTTTGTTCTATTATCAAAAGACTTAACTGAGCAATCAGCAGGGCTAGAATATCATAAATCTTATATCCGTGCCTGTTATAGATGAAACTAAAAGTTCTGATTGTTAATACAGAAGGATAGAAGTTTGGGAGAAAAATGATAAGGGGCAAGAACGAAACTACACAAAACCTGAAATTATTCATCCATATTCTAATAATACTTTATACTCATTCACTTATCACATTCCAAGTTATATAACATTTACCTACAAAAATGTCTTACATTTGTGAACAATCACATCATGTAAATGATTTCTCTATCTAATCCATATTGTTCTCCAGTCTTCACTTCCTATTTCAGACACATGCACTGAGGATCTTAGAATTTCAGCCTTTACAGGCACCTTAGAGGTTGTTTAATTTAACCCTTTGGTTTGTACCTGGGGCAACTAGAGACCATTTTTTATCAAGAATGTCCCCATCATTGGAAATGTTCAAGGAGATGATAGACGACCACCGTCAGCTGTGCTCCCAATGAGATTTCTGAATGAGGAAGGATAGAACAGGTGACTACTAAGCTCCCTCATAATTAAGTGATCTGCCCAAGGTCATATGGCCAGGTGACAGCAGAGTTAGAATTCAAGTGTCATAAGCCCCTCATCCAAGGTGCTTTCTCATTTACAATTGACCAATTAGTTTCTTCTGGTTCTCTACAGAAAATCAGTTATCAAATAAAGCTTCAAAATCTCATAGTATAGTCTACTGTATAATAAACATTTGCTAACTAAGAGTATACATGTCCCTTTGGAGCTTAGAAAAGTCCCTTTGTTCCCTCATCTTAAATGACTTACCCAAGCCAAGTGGGGTTGAAAAAAATGTGGAGGCAAATCTACTGTGAAGGACAGAATGTTCCTAAGCTAGGGCGTTCTCGAATAGAACAAGTGGCGACTTCACTTCCTCCAGATGCATGCCCTACACACTGATCCTTGATCTCATTTTTAGGCATTAGATTGTGAGCTTCTTGAGAGCAGGAAGTATCCTCAGTGCTTAGCACAGCGCCTGGCATATAGTAGGCACTTAATAAATGCTTATTGTCTACCAAACTGACAGGATTAATAAGTGTCTTCTCAAAGGAATAATGGCTAACTGTCAGAGTCAGTGCTGGTTGACAGCAGAGAGTTTCCTCTTTCTACAGGTTTTTCCTGATTTTCTCCAATTATTGACCTTCATCCCACTCCAAATTACCGTTATTTTTTTTTGTATATCATATATCCTATATTTTCTTATTTGTATCTCCCTAGAAGAATATAAGCTCTGTAACGGCAAAAGTTGTCTTTTTTAAAATTTACATTCCCAGTGTCAACACAGTGTAGGTATTTGTTGAGTTGTTAATAGTGGAGATTTCTTTTCTGTATGGCTTATGCTACATGGCTCCCTTCCAACTCTCAAATTCCACGTTTGTATGACTATGTAATTCTGATTGATTGAGCAGAGTGTGCAAAGACATAGAGGTTAAGAAAAGAAAGCCAAAAGCAGGATACTAAGGACCTGAAGCAAGAAAACCAAGTTAGGATCCAAAGCCCTATTTGGGATTTGCTTTTGAACTAGTTTTTTTTTTAATTTATTCATTTTCTCTTATTTTTAGTTGACTAAGCTTAACCCCCAACCTCCACTTCTCCTCCTTCACCATCATTAAGTAATTATTTTGAAAGTCAATTCTATGTGTAATTTCTCAAAGACAATCCTATCTGCAATTAGCATTGAAACTCACTCTACTCACTTTATGAGCTGTTATGTATATTTATGTATAGATGTTATGTATAATATATGCACTATAAAAATTATTAAACAAATATCCTGGGTCACCAATGAACCCTAATGTTCTTTCCCTTCAAAGGGAAAAGTACAGTGATAATTGCTCACATTTATACAATACTTAAAGGTTTACAAAATGCTTTCCTCATAATTCTATATCAAAAGGCAGATGGGGCACATATTATTAGTGTCAGAACTAGAACTTGAAACCAAGTCTTCTGACTCCAAATTCACTGCTATTTCTGCTATTTCATGGATCTCTCAAATGGGTTCAGAGAAAAGATAGGAATATGTACACTGATGAGGTCAAATCCTATGCTAATAGAAATTATTTTAACACAAATCATACCTGTGTATATACACATACATATAGTCACTAATGTGATACTTGGAGACTGAAACTATAATTTCACTGCTATAACAAACATGAGGAATTTCCCTCTAGCGATGCAGGTCAACTCCCTCTCTGCAATTTAGAGAGCCTCTTAGAGTGATGAGAGATCAAGTGATTTGCCCAGGGTCACATGACCAGTATATGTCAAAGGCATATGAACCCAGATATTTTTGGTTTCAAGACCAGCTCACTATTCATTATCCCACACTACATTCCCATTTGAAATTAAGTCAACAAAAGTCCATTTTTTCACTCAGCAAGTTATTTTTTATTTTCTTTTTTGAAAATTTACACTAAATTATTTTTCCTAAATGACAATTATATTTTTAAGAGACAAATATATATTTTAATTATTAATTTTTATTCATTAAAGTACTAAATCTTGCTCTATATTGGAAAAAATCCTACATGCCATTTTGCAAATATGTTCAAGGATATCAAATTCTGGAAAGATAATTCATAATAATTAAAATAAATTATATTAAAAAAACTAACCTCCAGAATGAACTGATGTCTTTAAAAAAATAAAGTAAAAACATTAGTTTTTTAAGCCATTGAGAGGAACAGAATGATGACAGAAGAGAAGAGAAAGCTAACTGTTCAATTCCTCTTTCATGTTCATTTTTGCCAAGGATCTTCAAACTAAAAAGGAAATAAGATATAAAAGAATTTCTAACCACTTTTTTTTCTACTGTTTACCATAATGCATTTAATTTTTTTTATTTTATAGCAATTTTATTCATGTCTTTTTTATATACATTTGCCATCCACACATACTCCTCACATACCCACCTCCTGTAACAAGGGGGGAAAAACAAGCAAAACTGGCTTATACCATAGTCATATTTGACAGTATAGTCAACTTTCCTGGCTTTATTTATTTCACTCTATATCAATCCATAAATGTCTTACCATGTTTCTCTGAATTCTCAATATATGTCATTTCTTACATGATAATCTATTGTATTCATCTTTGAGAGTTTGTTAGCCATTCCCCAATCAGTTGGCACCCACTGTTTGTTTTTAGTTTTTTGCTGCCACAAAAAATATTATCATTTTAATGAGCTTGTTTTCAAGCCCAGATGAATTACTTTCTGATATACTAAAATAATTTTCAGTTACAATCACAGGAGAGATGGGTCAATAACCTAGTTTTCCCAAAAGTCAGAAAAATCAATTCCAGAAACAGCAGACCCAAAGTCTTAATACTAATTCCCTAACAAATTCTAGACTGAATTCTTAAATAGAGGACTTATGAGCACTCAAGGGAAAACTTGATAATCATGAGGAGTCAGCATGAGTTCATTAAGAACAGATCATGCCTAAATAACTTCATTTACTTTCTTTTGAAAGGTATATCAAGAGAAGGCTATCATTATGCCATATTTAAGCCTCTGGATTTCGGCAAGGTTATTTTACAAAGCCCCACGATGTACTTGTGAACAAGATGGAGAAATGTGAGTTGTATGATAGTGCAGCAAGGTGAATTCATAACTGGCTGAATGACTACACCAAATTTAGTCTTGATTTATGAATTATTATCACCCCAGGGCAAGGTCTCATGGCAAACCATAGGACTCTTTCCCTGGCTCTGTCCCATTTAAAATTTTTATCAATAGCTTGATCATCAAGGTGGAAGATACTGAGCATGAGCATACAATTTGATTGCAAGTTGGAAGAGCTTTAGTAAGTGATTGTATCAATGTATTGAATGAGATTTGAAAAGAAATAGAAGCAGCCAATGTAGCTAGTGTTTGAGTACAACCAGTCTTTGTCTTTACTACTATCTTTGTCCATCAACAGTAGATGGGATAGCCTGAGGCCTAAACAAGATGTATGTCATGTCTAAGCTGAACTTCTCCTGACAGAGAACTCCCACAGATTGAGAAATGACTGCCACCCTCCTCCCTTCTTTGTCCAAGGGGGGAGATGTCTAATCTAACTTTTTTTCTTTTTTTTAAGTTAAATTTATAACTTGTTTAATTTTGGATTTGCCTACTATCTGGTTCATCATTATAGATGAACTAAGGAACTGAAAAGAAAAGGAAGAAACAGTGATTGATATATCTATTGAGAGAAAGGGATAGAGGTTCAAATCTTCTGTCTAAATCATCAGAATTCTCTTCTGACTAGAAGATTGCCCCGGAGAAGCATCATGGTGCAGTGAATAGAGTACTGATATTACAGTTAGGAAAACCTTCATTAAAATCCCACCTCATATTCTTACTAGTTATGTGATCCTTGGCAAATCACTAAATGTTTCATATCTCAGTTTCCTTACCTTTAAAATGATAAGATTGGATTCATTAGCATCTAGGGTTACCTGTAAGTATAAAACTATGAACCTATAAGCCAACTGACTTGAGAGAGCATCTAATCATTGAATATATTTGATTCAATATCAAAACTTCACCAAGAAGATGATAATAAAGCTATATTGATCCAATCCTTTCATTAAGGATTCATTAAGCTACAAACATAAGTATACTAATGAAAGTTAACTGATTCTTAGAGAAATCAACATGACACATTAACATTTTCTCCAGCATTTTCTTAAGTCTAAACAATCATAAACAAGCCCTGATTTATAGGTTTGTTGGTTTCCAAGGTGTAAATGCTCACACTGAAAAATCTGACAATTAGCTCTGGTAGATAGCTGGAGCTGGCTTCAGCACACTTTTGGCTACAGAAAATAGGAGCTTTACTTTTTTTCTAATTTTTTAAAAAAAGAGTTTGAGATCTGAAGGCAGATTTTAGCTGTAGTAGTCAAAAGTGGTCCTTCCTCTATTGTTTTCTTTCTAGAATATTCATAAAGTTCTTCCTGCCAGGAATGAAACTGAGGCAGTCACTAGAGAATAGGAGCTACCCAGTAGGGGAAGAATAGAGTTGCTGAAGACATTCCAAGGATGGAGATTACTAAAAGGGAATAATTAGCCTCCTTCATTTTATAGAACTGACTTTCTCAGACTTGTATGTTGCAAATATTTATTATGTACCTAGCACTGTGCTAAGCATTAGATATAAGAAAAGGCAAAGCAGTCTGTGCCTTCAAGGAACTTACATTCTAAAAGGGGAATCAACAAGTACATAATACATGTGTGCACACAGACACATAAACACAGAGAATAAATACAAAAGGAATAGACAGTATTAAAAGGGAGGGTACTTGTAAGTGGAGGAACAGGAAAGGTTTCATGTAGAAAATGGTTCTTAAGCTGAATTTTGAAGAAAATCATGTATTCCAAGAGATGGAACTAAGGAGAAAGAGCATTCCAGAAATAAGGGAAGGCCAATGCAAAGGTATGGAGATGTAAGATGAAGTGTGATATGTGAAGAGCAACAAGGAAGGCAAAACCACAGTGTATGAAGAAGTGAAAAATACTCTAGAAGACTGGAAAGGAAAAGTAGAAAGGGACTAATAAAGGAAAATGTATCAAAGAATAGGATGGCAGGAAATATATAACTAATGACCAGGTTATAAATGTGAATGGGATGAACTAACCTATAAAACAGAAGAGGATAGCAGAATGGATTGGAAAGCATAATTCAGAAGTATGTCATTTAAAAAAATATATAATTGAAACAAAAATTCTCACAGAGTTAAAATAAAGTCTGGATCAAAATCTGTTATTCTTCAGCTGAAGGAAAAAGTGTAGAGGTAGCAATCATGATATCACAAGAAAAAGAAGTTAAAGGAATAAGAATAGGAAAAGATGAAACAAAATTATCTTTTTGCAGATGTTATGGTAATTTATTTAGAAAACACTACAGCATCAACTATAAATTAGTTAAGTGGTTAATAAATTAGGCAAAAATATTTGATATAAAGTTAATCCACATAAATCATCAGTTTCTCTGTATATCATCAACAAAACACAGCAGGGGACTGACAGCTAGTGCAGTGAATAGAGCACTGGTCCTGAAGTCAGGAGGACCTGAGTTCAAATCCGTGTGACCTTGTGTAATGGCAAGCAAAGAAATAGTTCATACCTTGTTTCAGCTATTAAATTAACACCTTGTTTTGGATCAAGTTTCTTTTGAGTCTTGTAACAAGTCTGTTAAGAAACAGATGTGAACCCCACGACTTGTGAACTTCTGGGGAGGAGCTGTGCCATATATAAGGAAAAGCACAAACTGGGCAGTCAGAACTTCTTGGGATAAGCCTTATGGAGGCATAGCAGCTGCTGCTGGACTGAAGACTGAACTGAGAATTGAGCAGAACTGAGAAGAGAACTTTGTGGTGGCAGAATCAAGAAGGAGAAAACTTGTGGTATCCCAGCACTTTGTTTGTCTGCTCTGTCTGTGTTCAGGTTTGTGATAAAATTGTACAGAAGCACTGGGACCTTACTGGAAGCCCTGAAAGAGGATTCTTCTGCTTGTATGTTTTCAGAAGTCTTGGAGGAGGGTTTTGGAGGTCCTGGGACTTTACTGATGATTTGTGCTGACCTCTTAGATTTTGTTTGTGTGTCTGTGTTGATTTCTATGTTGATGATTTGTGTTGGGTTCTCAGACTTTGTTGGTGGGTCTGAGTTGATTTCACAGGCAGATATGGAATTGATGATGGTGCTGGCAATGCATATGAATATTATTGTGTCTCTGTCAAGCTTTGTCTTCCCAGAAACAGGAACTGTGAAGGACTTGAGGTGGACTGGACACTGTGAACTTCAATATGGAACGGGGACTGGATGAAGAACTGGACAAGGAACTGGGAGCTGCCTGCCTTTGAACCCAGGTGACAGAGCTGGGACCATGGAAGAGGAACCATGGAAGCTGAGAGCCAGCCTTGAGTCAAGCTGAAAGAAGATTTTACTTGGATACTGTGTAATGACTGAGGAGATTATGATTTACTGTGTAGGGGTGGAGAACTTTGACTTTTGTACTTTGTGATTGAATTAAGGATTTTGTAATTGACTAAATGAATGTACTTTGTTGAAAACTATGTGACCACTTTGGTGAAAAACTATGTGGCCATTTTAGTGATAAATTATTGAGCTGTGACATGGTGAATGCTGTATTTTGATTTTCTGTGATAAATTGTAACATTTTGAATGCTGTACCTTGATTTTCTTTTTTTTTTTTTAAAGCAATTGGGGTTAAGTAACTTGCTCAAGGTTACACAGCCAGTTATTTCTGGGTGTGGTGCTGAGTATCCGAGGCTAGATTTGATCCAGGTCATCCCGACGCTGGAGCCGGTGCTCTTACTCACTGAGCCACCTGGCCGCCCCTAAGCAATTGGGGTTAAGTAACTTGCTCAAGGTTACACAGCCAGGTGTTTCTGGGTGGGTGCCAAGTGTCTGAGCCCGGGATTCGATCTCCAGGTCCTCTCAACACTGGAGCCGGTGCTCTTACTCGCTGTGCTACCTGGCCGCCCCTGTACCTTGATTTTCTATGAATGTTTTGCACTGATTCGTTATTGAATAGAGAGTTTGCTATACTATGTAATCAGAACCTTGAAAGCTGTTGACAGCAGCAGTCCTCTGGAAAGCTGCTCATGTGTGGCTTTACACCTTGGGCAAGTCATTTAATGCCAATTGCCCAGCCTACCCCTCCAAAAAAAAAAAAAACCCAATAGGAAGAAATTAAGAAATTCCATTTAAAATAACTATAGAATGTTTAAATTATTTCAGGAGTTTTTTCTACCAAGATACACACAAGAACTATGCAAATAAAATCACAAAACCCTCTTTACAGAATAGATAGGTCTAAATAATTGGAGAAATATTTATTGTTCATGGGTATGCCAAAACATAATAAAAATGACAGTACAACCTAAGTTTATTTACTTATTAAGTGCCATACCCCATGAACTCAATAAAAGACAACTTTATTAAACTAGCAAAAATAATAGTGAAATTTCTCTGTAGGAAAAAAAGTCAATAACCTTAAGGAAAATGATGAAAAAAAAAAAAGAAAGGGGCCTGGCATTACTATATATCAAACACTACCTCAAAGAAGCAAAGCTCCAAAAGGTAGAATTAGTACTGCTTAAAAAAAAGAGGTCAATCATCAAACAAATCAATTATACAACATAGAAAATAAAACAAATATAATAACAGTGTTTGATAAGCCCAATGATTCTAGCAATGAGTCAAGAACTCACCATTTGACAAAAATCATTGAAGAAACTAGAAAGCAGTCTTATAGAAATTACCTACAGATCAATATCTCATCCTGTATACCAAGATAAACTCCAAATGTATATGTGACTTATTAATATAAAGGATAATATAAATTAGAAAAGCAAGGAATAAAACTCCAGTCAGATTTATAGATTATAGAAGAGCTTATGACCAAACAAGAGATGGAGAGGCTAACAGAGAATAAAACAGAACATTTTGATTACATAAAATTTAAAAGTTTTCACAAAAATAAAACTATTTTGGGGCAGCTAGGTGGTGCAGTGAATAGAGCGCTGACCCTGGAATCAGGAGGACCTGAGTTCATATTTGGCCTTGGACACTTAATACAAAAACTAGCCATGTGATCTTGGGCAAGTCAATTTCAATTGTCCTCCAAAAAAAAACAAACAAAAATAAATAAATAAAACTATTTCACCCAAAATGAGAAGAGAAATAGTTAACTAGGGGGAAAATTTTTTTTGCAGCAAGTTTCTCTGATAAAGGTTTCCCAGATATATAAGAAATTAGATCAAATTTATCATAGTAAGAGCCATATCCCAATAGTCAAAGGGTATAAGAAGCCTTTGAAAGAAAAAAAAATGAATATATGAGACAATTTTGCAAATCACAAATAATTGGAAAAATTCAAATTAAAAGCAACTCTGAGGTTCAATCTCACACTTATAAGATTTGCAAAGATGACCAAAAAAAGGGAAGATGACTATTGTTAGAAGAGCTATGCTAAAACAAGCCCAATTCACAATTGGTGGAGCAGTATGAACTAGTGCATTTTGGAAAGTAATCAGGATCTATGCCCTCAAAGTTACTAAACTTAGTTTTGACCCAGTAATGCCATTAGTAATTTTAACCACATGTGTGTATATGTGTGTAAATATACATACATGTATATATACATATATATATATATATATATAACCCTCCATATATACAGATAGATATTTAAAGAGGAAAAGGACACATATTAACAAAAATATTTATGGTAGCTTTTTTTTGTTTGGTGCAGTCAATAACTAGGAACAAAGGTGATGACAATCAATTAGGAAATTGATGAACAAAGGCACCTAGGTGACACTGTGTATAGACTACTGGAGTTGAAGTAAGGAAAATATGAGTTTGAAACCAACTTCAAACATTTCCTGTCTGACCCCAATCAAGTCACCTAACCTATGTGTCTCAATTTCTTCATTTATAAAATGGGGATAATAATAGCACCTACATCCGAGGATTGTTGTGAGAATAAAATGAAATAACACGTGTAAAGTGCTATGCAAAACTTTAAAGCACTACATAAATGCTATCATGATAATTATCAAGTTATGCAATATTAATATGTTGTGCTATATTAAATGATAAAAAGTGATAGTTCTAGAGAAACCTGGAAAGAGTTGTGTTCAGAATAAGTGCTGTAACTTCCTTGGGCTAATTATGAGTTGGAGTGGAAATTAGCCTCTCCTGTTCCCCAATACTTAATTACAAACAACCTCTAAGTCACTAGTTATGAGGTAAACATTACCTCTATATCTCTTAAAAGTGAAAGTAAAACCCAATGTACAACTCATACTTTTTCTAGTGAGATTTATTAAAGTATATGGTTTATTATAGAGATGAATTTTAGCTAGGAAAACTTTGGATGACTATAGAAAGTTGGGAATGCAAAAACTGCCAAATGTTTCCCTTGGTACTTCCTGATAGAAATCTGCTTTTCAGAGCCTAGAGCTCTTTCTAGTTTTCTGCTAGGCTTCTATATGCTGGTACAAGTACCACTTATAGCTAGCAAAGAGTTCATGATCACATGAGGGAGATAGAGGATCACAGAAGATAAAATAGATTTTTTTTTTTTCACAGACAAAACCAACGCAGCTAACGTTAAAAATGAAAAATGTTTTTTGGGGGGTAAGGGGGATTAGCATCTATATGAGGAGTGCAAGATAAATCTTCACCAGTGATGTGATGTGGTTTGAGGTTCAGATATTTACTGTGTAAACCTGAATAAGTTCCTTGATATTTCTGGGCCTCAGTCACCTCACCTATACAATGAGGGGTTGGATTTGATAGCCTCTAAGAATGCTTCCAGCTCTAAATCTAGAATCCTGATCAGATCACATCTGGATACTGTGTTCACTTCTGGGTACCTTCCCAATTCCTGCCTTTTAAAATGAACATTGACAAAATAAGAAGAAATAGATTTATTATGAGTACTTCTAAAGGACAAGCAGATAGAAGGCAAAAGATATCAGGTCAACATAAGAGAAAATTTTCCCTCAGGGTGGCTGTTCATTTCTCCTTCATTTCGAAGGGGACGAATGACATCACTGGGTGATGTCTTGACTCCCACATGAATTGGATTTAAGGCAGAATTGCACAAGGTCCTTAGCCTCTCTCTTCCAGAATCATCAAAGTTCAGTGGCAAGACAAATGTCAAGATGACCGGCAATAGGCCAGGGTACAGAGGATGACTTAGGCATCTTCTATATCTGACCAACCTGTAACTGTTATACAGAGCCTGCTTCAGCCACTTTCATGGCCTTTGAAACAAATTGTTCTCATCCACTCTTTCCACAGCTAAAGGTCTTCACATGCTTGGGGTAGGTATCTTCCTAACACACTAACAGGTTTGAGGCTTGTCAGTTATACCCTCAACCTGGTTTAGACTGTCTGGTCTGCTTAGTGGTTTTACCAGTGTGGTCACTGTATATGCTACAGCTCCTTGGAGCCAAAGGTGAGAGTTGGAGGAAGGTGGACACCCAAGGTAGAAAAGGAGCCCTGAAAAGGTTCAGCAAGCCCTCACACCAGAGGTGTTTAGTGTCCCCTGAACATCCCATATACCCCTTAAGGCTAACCAACAATGGAATGAGCTGCTTTGAGGTAGTGAATTCCTTGCCACTGAAAGTATTCAAACAGACTGAGTATGCTCTGGCTTACTACCCAAAGCCAGGCTGGTCATATCTGCCCCTGCCCTGGGAATTAGAGTCTCAGGATTTTAGAGGGTATTTCTTCTCTAGCTTGAGCTCCCAGTGACTGTGCACCTCTCATGCATACACTTTTAGGTACCAATGACTAGCACCCCACTCTATTTAACCATTTACTATCAATTAGTCATTACAAAGGAATAGTTACTTTGAAGAGGGTGTTTACTTTGAAGAAAGGAGACAAATATTTATTAAACACTTATTATATGTCATGCACTATGCTAAGCACTTTATAAATATTATATTATTTGATTCTCACAATGACCCTGGGAGGCAGGCACTATTATTATATGTATATTATTATTATATAATATATAACATGTTTTATATTTATAAATATATAAGAATATAACATAATTTAACAATATAGCATAATATATTATTATATACAGTGAATTCCTTCATAGAATTTGTTCCAGGGTAGGCTTGACTCAGTCTGGTGCAGCACAATTAGAACAAAACAAGACATTCAACCATCTAACATTTTAAAAAGTGAAGTTTATTTTTAAATAGCCTGAGAACAATGTTCAGCAAGGATACAGCATTGATACAACTGGCCACCGATCCCTTGTCTCCGCATTTACCATGGTGGCATACCTCACCAGAAACTGTGTCAAGCCTAATTTGTCTGTGACTCCTCATAGGCTAGGCTTTTATATTAAAACCAAGAAGTTAACTTTTAATAGTGGAAGCCTTGGTCCCTTGGACCAATTAAGTCTCAGAAATGATTTCCTTCCTTTTTAGAAAAAAATTAACCTAGTGCATATGGCAGGGACCTTAGAGAATATTGCTCCTACCACAGAGTTATAACTTGTATAAAATGACTCAAGACCCCAGTTAACTTTAAGATTCTATGATATACAGATACAATTAATTTCTGATTCTTGGCCAAGTATAGCTTTTTTCCTCTTAAAAAATTTTGGAATCTGAAGAAAAAAGAGGTCATTGCAAAGCAAATCAGCTTAAAACTATTTTAAAATGAGTGTGAATCAAGCACAGATCATTATGGGCACACCAGACCATCAATTAACATTTACTAGGGTTCATCCCACTCCTTGGACACATGAGACAACTAAGTGATTGAAGAAAACATTAGTAGGAAAAGGGCAGCAGATTCAGACATAACTTGTATTACTGATACTTTTTAATACTAGTTTAGTAATAACACTTCTCTAGAAGAGTGAAAGATAAGCTGCATGCAATATAACATGAGAAGGCTTTAATGTAAACAATGAATATTCTGGTACCAGAATCTGATGATAGTAAGATGAATGCTATCACTTAACACCCCATATAAGATTTCCATATGCTGGGTTTTTTTTTGGGGGAGCAGGGGGTTTCCATCAAATTGAAGAATACTGATGAAGGGGAGGAGGATTGGCTGGGATAGACCACACACAGAAAAGACAATTCAGATTTCAGAGCCTCTTCCCTATGTCAACCAATTAACCCACTTAGTCATCTTTTATCTAAACTGAAATACCTTCCAACAGAAGGGTATATTCCCACTCAAGCCTTGTTTATATCACTCCCCTATGACTGTGTCTCCTTTAAAAACATTAGCTTCCTGTTAAAAATGGGCTATTATTTTAAAAGTATTTTTATATGGTATATGAGGTAATACTTCACCGAAACTTGCTTGGAATCTTCCTTTTGTTGGTTTAAACCTTGTCTTTCAGCTGATCAGTTTACAAGAAATCATCCAATCTGATGTAAGCACTCAATTTTTCTTCATTCTCACACAATAATTACCACTCAAAGGTAGATGTTGACCGGGGAGAATCTGTAATGATTATTAATAGTGGACATCTTACCTACATTTTGTGTTGGGCCTGTGATGGTATAGGGAACTCCCAGTGAGGAAACACACCCTACCAATTCTGATCAATATCTGCTCAAGTAATAGTAAGAGGCAGGGCTTGAATCAAAGTCCATCTGACTCCAAAGCCAGGTCTCTACCCAAAACACTACACCACAGCTTCCTTTATATATACAGGGAATGCAAATTACTAGTGGGAATAAGCGACCAGTTCCTAAACTTGAGGCCCACAAATACTTCTCTTCTTAAGTCATTCAGAAAATAATATATTCAGCCTGGTGGAACAGTACACAGAGTACTAGATCTGGAATCAGGAAGACCCAAATTTAAATCTCTTCTCAGACAAGTGTGGCCTTACTTCTTACTTGCTGTGTGGCCAGGCAAGTCACTTAACCTCTGTTTACCTCAGTCTCTTCATCTGTGAGATGAGGGTGACAATAGCACCTACCTCCTCGGATTGCTGTGAGCATCAAGGTTGCTGTGAGAATCAAATGATAAACTATTGATAAAGCACTTTGAAAATATTCAAGGGTCATATAAATGCTAGTTAATATTATTTATTAAAAACCATCATTGTTATTATCTTTTACAGAGCATTGTGGTAGATACTTTTTTTTAAGAACACAAAAGGAGGCTATAGATCAATTATCTGTAACTTTAGAATTCTTTTTTCTTAGCTAATAAATTTGCTTTTTCTTGGGTTTCTAAAATTTCTCCATTTGGTCCTTTTAAGTTAAGGCATTACCTCTCTAAGTGTTCTCTTTTAAAATGCAAATTTTACTAGAAGACTTAATCTATTAAGTTTTTAGTGTTAGTTGATCACATGCTTCCATGAGAGTGGACTAATGGCTAAACACTGAGGGAATGAGAGTTTGGTAGGGGTGTGCTGGAGCTAGTTTATACCAGTGTAAGCATTTATACCTCAGAAACTGGCAAATGCTACAGATCAGGGCTTGATTTAATGTTTTGTTGGTTGTCTAGACTTAAGACAGTGATGGAAAAAATGCTAACAATGCAAATTAAACTTAAAAGTATATGTTGAGCTTTGGGGGAGTTTGTTCTTAAACAATTGCCAGCACATCCCTGAATGTAGGGAAGGAGACAACAAAAAAATAATTTTGGTGGGTAGGGTTCTTGGCAGTAATGATCCTTAGATTAGGCAAATCAGGTGGGAATAAATAGAGAAAGGAGAAGTGGGAAGCAGTAAAAAGCAAACCTCCTGTTTCACATTTTTGCCTGAGGCCAACACTACTCCTATCTTCTTTGCTACCATAATGACTCCTTTTGGGGAGTGATGGGGGAGAGGAATGGACCTGTGATTTCATTGATGTTGGGAACTCCTGGTGAAGAAACTCTCTACCATTCAATCAGCAAGCATTTATTAATGATCCGTTCCATTATGTTCCACTAAGCCCTGGAGAGTGACATAAATATATTAGTGATACAGTCCCTGCCTTCTAGGAGCTTACACTCTATTGGGGGATATTGGTGACCAGGGAAGGGAATTTTAGTCTAGATTAGCAGTCACAGAGATTATGCATAGAGCCATAGGACACTGGATTTGCTACACCTTTCTGGGTAGCAATGGTAGTATTTCTCTGATTATTATTGTCGAAGCAAGAGGTGAAAAGGGAGGAACATAACATATGTGATATTGGAGAAGATAAGCCACTAAGGCCATAGAGGTTAGCTTCTGATGACTTAACAGATGGCAATGATTTAGTGTCTGGGACTGCATAGCAACTCTACTGATGAATGCCAAAAATGATGGAGAAAGAGGATGGCTCACATGGAGACAACATAGAAGGGCTGTCTCTTTCCTTATAGGCTTTACATGATTGCTCATAAATGGTCCTATTATGTCTTAACCAATGAATTTCTAGTCAAAGATATCTTAATTTTTAGTGTATGTGAATGCCTAATGATCAAATATCTTCCAAAAATGTAATAATGCATTCTAGATACAAGGATTTCATTCTGCCTGGTGTTAATAAAGTCTATTGTTTAAGATATATAGCTTATCTCTTCATCAGTGTTTTCCTTCCCCTCACCCATTTTGCTTCTTTTTTTTTTTCACCCTTCCCTGCTTGTGGACTAAAGGAGCTAGGATACTGAACACACTCCCTGTCTCTAAGGGGTCTTCTAAACTCTGGAATATTGCTCATAGTTGGAATTGGTTCATGTCTCCTAGGAGTATAGCATCTAATGAGAAAGATAATATTTCTCTTGATCTTCAGCTCACTACTTCCTAGGAATGATGTACTCAAAGACTAGTTTTTGACTTGTCTCAAGGAACTCTACATACGAATCAGGTGTGGGACAGTTGTTTATTTCCTACATGCAAAATACAGAAAGGCTTAAAATAAGATTCAGTAACTTAATTTAAATCTACTGCTATATTCTCCTGGGAAGTTGACACTTAAATCTCATCAGACCATAAAACAGTTTCTGGACTGTTAAAAAGGCATTGTTCATGTTCACCTTGACTCTACATTGTGCCACCAAAGTCCATTTCCACTGACTAGATAAGCTAGGGCTTCTCATCTTGGTGGTAATCTCTGATGCAGAATCTTCCCATTTTCTCAATCAGCTCCATTCAAAGAACCTGGAACTTCAAGACCCATGAATTCACAAAGCCACCTACAACCCTAGAAATGTCCACCTCAAGGCCAATGTTTGGTTACCTACTCATTAAATGAAACAAAAACTGGAAAAGGCAACCAGAGTCTCAAGTTGAATCTCACCTAGATCCAGCTGCCAAATGAGAGAGTTCATCATTTGGGCTGGATTAAGGGAAAGGGCTCTATCCCTCCCTTATCTGCTTCATGGGGAACCTAGTGAGAAGGAAATACCTGATACACTGGAGAATTAAAGGAAAAAAGAGCAAATAATAGAATAATTCCCTTTTCTTAAAGGTCCAGTGCTCATCTCAGTCAATATGGGAATTACTTGACCATCTCAAAGCCTAAGAATCCTCAAGCAGTGAGTAACACAACAGAAAAGTAGCTAGGGGTCCTGTCATTGTCCAAACACCCAAATGCTTGTAATGCCAAGCAAAAGCAACTTCCAGGTTCTGATTATGAGCATAGCAACCCTCCATATATTGAGTAACAAATTAAGGCAAAACATTCACAGAAAAGAGAAAATCAAATACAGAGTAACTCAATCATTTAGTAAGTTCTCAGTTCAGTACAGTCAAAGTACAAAAGTCAAAGCACTCCACCCCTGGGTAGTCTCAATTGGAGAATAGTTTCCAATCATAAACAAAGTACATTCATTTGGTCAGTCACAAAACACAAAGGCCATCCACCCCTAGGTCACAACTAGGTTACAATATTATCACAGCATTCAATACTGAAGGAGAGGTCTTTTCTTCATCTTGACCGAAGGTAAGTTCTCAGCAGTTTCTGTTCCTGGGAAGACAAGGCTTAACAAAGACACAACATAGATACACATTGCCAGCATTCTCATCAATTCACTTTCTGCCTGTGAAATCAACCTAGACCCAACAACAAGGTGTGAGGAATGAGCACAAATCGTCAGTACAGTGCCAGGACCTCCGAAAACATCAATAAGACCCTCCTCCAGGATTTCTGTAAACATACAAGAAGAAAATCCTCTTTCAGGGCTTCTGAACCAACAACAACATTCTCCATCAGCAGATTAATCTGACAAAGCAACATCAAAACAGAGAGACCAAGTACTGGCACCACAGTCATGCTTCCTCCCAGTTCAGTCCTCAGTTCTTATTTCTCTCTTTCCAGCAGCAGCAGCAGCCTCCAGATGCTGGCTCCCAGAAGTTCTTCTGGCCTCTCTCTGCTTGGGCCTCTCTCCCTATCCACGGCACCAGCTCCTCCCAATATAGCCCCTTCTTGTCATTTCAACAAGTCCATCTCATTGTGGGGTTCAAATTCCATTACCATTACAATGCTAAGCTAGCACACATTTCTAGTCAAAATCAGGAAGGGCAGCTTTGAATTGAACTGTTTTATTGCCTTCTTTTCCAGTCTTTGTTATAAAGGATGGCTTTCTTGGAGATAGTAGGGAAAGGCTATGATGAGAAATGTTGGAACCAATTTTTGAAAAAAATATATGCCCTTTATATCCTCTCTGATTGCATAAAGTTATGTGTAGAACATGTTTATTAGAAACAGAACACTGAACATCAGTGAGCAGAGGTTAGCATGATAATCATAGAAAACTTACCACATAGGCAACCTGACACACAAGGGATGTTATTTTGTATATAATACTTTAGGGTTTGTTAAGTGCTTTCCTCAAAATAACTCTGGTAGGAATATTGTATTGCAAGTGATATTCTTCCTGTTTTATATGTGAGAAAACTAAATTTCAAGAATGAGGAAAATAAGAGTAGAAAGAAAAATAGTCCAAAATATATATAGTCATAATTTTTGTGGAGATAGATCTGGACCTATCATTTCATTGGTTTTTGTTGTTGTTCAGTCATTTCAGTCATATCTGACTCTTCATGACCCCATTTGGAATTTTCTTGGCAAAAATACTAGAGTGGTTTTCTATTTCCTTCTGCAGTTCATTTTACAGATGAGGAAACTAAGGCAAATGGCATGAAGTAACTTGCCTGGGGTCACACAGCTAGTAAATGTCTGAAGCCAGAGTCTTCCTGACCCCAGGCCTGGCACTCTATCCATTGCACCACCTAGCTGCCCCACAACTGGGCAATGGTTAATCAAATTGTGGTGCATGAATGTAATGTAAGAAGCACTGAATTTGAAGATTACAGAGAAGTAGGTGAAGACTTACCTGATATGATGCAAAAAGTGAAGTGAGCAGAACCAAGAAAACAATGTATGCAATGACAACAATAATGTAAATGAAAAGAATGATAACCATAAAAAAGAAGTAAAGGGGTGGCCAGGTGGCTCAGTGAGTAAGAGCACTGTCCCCATTGTCGGGATGACCTGGGGATAGGATCCGGGCTCTGATACTTAGCACCACACCCAGAAATAAGTGGCCATGTAACCTTGAGCAAGTTACTTAACCTTGATTGCTTTAAAAAAAAAAAAAAGTAAACTTTATGCAATCATAACGATCAAGCACAACCCTGAGAAAAAAATGAACCTTTCTCTCATCTTTACAGATATCAGAGACTATGGGTGTGGAACACTGAATATGCTATCAGATTGGGTTGATGTTTTGATTGGTTTTGATGAATTCCTTTTTTCTCTCTCTCTATTTTTTACTCAATATAATGGGAACAATTCTCTGGATAAAGAAGTGAAAAGGAACATAGGTGATATTTTACAAGTCAGTAATAGTTAACATTAATATAGTGCTTTAAAGTTTACAAAACACTTTATGAATATTATATAATTTGATCCTCACACCCCCCATTTTATAGATGAGAAAACTGAGACAAACCGAGGTTAAGGAACCTGCTGGAGTTTACTCAGCTGGAATTGTCTGAGGTGGGATTCAAACTCAAGTCTTTCTGACTCCAGGTTCAGGACTATCTACCCTGCCACCTACCTGCCTTAACACTATTAAAAAGAAAATCAGGAAAACTAAGTTCCAAAATTATTTCCTCAAGATCATACTTATCTGAGAGATCAGGGACTAGTACCCAGGTCTCCTGAAATCAATCCAAATACTCTTTTAATGTAAGCACACTTCTCAAATACTGTACAATCTTTTTCCCCCCCTAAGATTAAGTCTCCTTGACTATTTTCTTTCACCTATGGTGTTATAATAATGCTTTGTATTGATACAGATGGTGTATTTATTTATTATCCCTAAATGATCTTTGCTGAGTGACTATTGAATGTAGGATACCATCATAAGAAGAATTAATAATAATAATGGTAATAATTCTCATTTATATAGGACTTTAAAGTTTTCAAAGCTTTACATATAATCTCATTTGATTTCTATTAAATTTTCAGAATTTTATTTACTCTTTACTTCAGTAATAATGAAATCAGAGATTTATAATAATATAAGGGATTTATAATCTTGATGATTATTTAAAATATCAATCAAATAAGGCTTTTTTTTCTTTTTGGTAAGGAAAATACTGGTAAAGAGAAAGAATGGGAACTAGGGGGGTTCTTTGAGTAGTAAATCCATAAATAATTAATTGTTCACATATATTATCCCTGTACAACATATATAGTGCATATATACATGTGTTTACATATATACACATACTTATAATTTTTATATATAGACATTTATGTATTTTTATATGTATATATGCATATAAACCATACATACACAGATAAAATGTAGATCTGGAACATTTATTGCTATTTTAAAAATGAGCAATGTATCCCTAAAGGCTAAAATAGGTATGATATTACTCAGGGAAAAGAAGATGGAAAAGGAGGGATTAAGGGGTTGACAGTATTTTTTTCCCCAAAAATCTATTTATTTTTCTTTCAGGAAAAGAACTAAAAGAATTCTGGCTTCAAGCTTGACTAAAGCAGGTTTTCAGGAGGCCACATTCATCAAAAGAAGGAAAAATTTAGCACAAGAGTTCCAATGACAAATATCCAGTTTTGTCTCAGGATGGAGTATACAGAATGAAGGCATGAGGAATAAAATATTTATCGACCCAAAGATTGACACCTAGCTCAAATTATACCCCCATCAAAACTTGTTCCAAAGTACCCATTAAAGGGTAGCTAGGTGGCACAGTGAATAGAGCACCAGCCCTGGAGTTAGGAAGACCTGAGTTCAAGTTCAGATTGAGAAACTTAAAACGTACTAGCTGTGTGACCTTGGGCAAGTCATTTAATCCCAATTGCCCCTCCAAAAGGCAAAAACAAACCAAAGAGATTACCCATTATTTTCTTTTTTTTTTAAGTTTTATGTTTATTTTTAGTTCATATCATTCATTTCCACAAGATTTGAGTTACAAATTTTCTCCCTGTCTCTCCCCCACCCACCACCCCAAAACAGCTATCTCACTGTATACCCCCTCCCCCAATCTGCTCTCTCCTATCTCTTCCCCCATCCCCCTCTGACTTTCCAGTAGGGCAAGATGGATCTCTATACTACAGCGCCTGTATATCTTATTTCCCAATTGCACATAAAAAAATACATTATATATAATAATATATATAATAATAAATATATATAATAATATATATTTAAAACATTTGATTCCAAATTCTTTCCCTTCCTCCCTCATCACCCACCCTTACTGGGAAGATAAACAATTCAACATAGGTTGTACATGTGTAGCTACGAAAAACATTTCCATAGTGGATATACTATGAAAGCTTGACTATATTTCCCTCCATCCTATCCCACCCCCCCACTTGTTCTATTCTTTACTTTGACCCTGTCCCTTTTCAAAAGTATGTGCTTCCAACTTCCCTCCCTTCCCAACCTGCCCTCCCCTCCATTATCCCCCCTCATTCCCTTCCCCCCTTCTCTCCTGTAGGGCAAGATACCCTATTTAGTGTATATGTCATTCCCTCCCTAAGCCAAATTCAATGAGAGTAAGGTTGACCACTTCTCTTTTGCCTTCCTGTTCTTCCCCTCCATTGTAACAGTTTTCCCTTGCCTCTTATATATGGGATAATTTACCCCCATTCTGTCTTTCCCCATCTCCTCTCATTATATTACTCTCTCACCTCTCAATTTCACCTTTTAAGTATCATCCCTTCCTATTCAATTGGTCCTGTGCCCTCTGTCTATGTATACCTGTACATGTACATATATGTATGAATACACATGTATTCATACACCCATATACCTATATAGATATATGTATGTATACATATATACACACACACACATTTATATTCCCTTCAACTGTTCTCATACTGAGAAAAGTTTCATAAGTTACAATTATTGTTTTTCCACGTAGGAATATAAATAGTTCAACTTTGATAAATTCCTTATGATTTCTTTTCCCTGTTTACCTTCTCATGCTTCTCTTCCTTCTTGTATCTGAATGTCAATTTTTCTATTCAATTCTGGTTTTTTCATCAAGTCCTTGATGAGTCCTTAAAAGTCCTCTATTTCATTGAATGACCATATTTTCCCCTGAAACATGATACTCAGTTTTGCTGGGTAGATGATTCTTGGTTTTAATCTCAGTTCCTTTGACCTCCGGAATATCATATTCCAAATCCTTCAATCCCTCAGTGTAGAAGCTGCACGATCCTGTGTTATCCTGATTGTGTTTCCACAACATTCAAATTATTTCTTCTTGGCTGCTTGTAATATGTTTGCCTTGATCTGGGAACTCTGGAACCTGGCTATAATATTCCTAGGAGTTGTCTTTTGGGGATCTTTTTCAAGAGGTGATGGGTGGACTATTTCAACCTCTATTTTGCCATCTGGTTCTAAAACATCAGGGCAGTTTTCCTTAAGAATTTCTTGAAGGATGGTTTCTACATTGTTTTTTTGATCATGGCTTTCAGGTAGTCCAATAATTTTTAAATTATCTCTCCTGGATCTATTTTCCAGGTCAGTGGTTTTTCCAATGAGATATTTCACAGTGCCTTCTATTTTTTCATTTGTTTGGATTTATTTAACAGTATCCTGATTTTTCATAAAGTCACTAGTTTCCATTTGCTCCAATCTAATTTTGAAGGAATTATTCTCTTCAGGGAGTTTTGAGATTCTTTTTCCATATGGAAAATTGGGCTTTCTAAGGCATTCTTCTCCTTATTGACTCTTTGAGCCTCTTTTGCCATTTGAGTTAGTCTATTTTTAAGGTGTTATTTTCTTCAGTCAGGTTGTTGACTCTCTTTTCATGATTTTCTTGCATCATTCTCATTTCTCTTCCCAATTTTTCCTTCACTTCTCTTATTTGGTTTTCAAAATCCTTCTTAAGGTCCTCTATGGCCTGTAACCAGTTCATATTTTTCTTGGAAGCTTTTTGGTGCAGGACTTCTGACTTCATTGTCTTCCTCCTATTACATGTTTTGATCCTTTTTGTTCCCCCAAAAGGTATCCAAAACCGGATTGCTGTACTTGTTTTGCTTCCTTTGCTTGCTCATATTGCCTCTCAATTTCTTGACTTTTGAGCTTTTTGCCACAGTAGAACTCTGCTTCCAGAGAGGAGAGCTTTGTCCCAAATAGCTGGGGTTTACACAGCTGCCAGAGCTACTAATTGGCTGCCCTCTCTGAAGCCTCTACACGCTCTGGTACCTGGTCACCCACCCCAGGACCTCCACCCTAGACAGCAAAGCAGATCTAAGCAGATTAAAGCAAGAGCAATTACCCTTCAGAATGGTTTCTTGGTCTCCCTACAATCTGTAGACCAGGAGCTCTGAAGCAGCCATGCAAAAGCGGCTGCACGGCCCCCAAACCTCAGCCACTTCCAGGGGAGAGAGGCCAGATGGCACTCCTGGACCCCTTGTTCCCAAAGTCCACTGACCTCTCACTTTGTCTTTGGCATTTATGGGTTGATAATTCTGGAAACCACCACAGCTGCTGGTGATCCATTCTCCTGAAGTCCCTCTAGCTGTGGCTGGTCGGGCTGTCCTGAGGCTAAAACACAGCACTCATGCAGGGTTGGTTCCAGTACACTTCGATAGACCCTTCCTGTCCACTGGCTGGGTTGTCTTCAGCAGGAGTTTTGTTTCTGTCACTTTGTGGGTTCTGTAGCCCTAAAGTTTGTTTAGTCATTTTTATAGGTATTTGGAGTGGTTATGGGGGGAGCATAGGGAGTTTTCCTGCTTCCATGCCGCCATCTTGGCTCCTCCCTCTCCCATTATTTTCTTATTGAAGATAAAAGACCTATTGATTATTTGGGGCATCATTGTGTTCTAAAATGCTTCTGATGTATATATTATTACCTGAATGAGGACATGCTAATAAGTCGTTTATTATGGTGACTGCTTGCTTTGTGGTATTGATATTCCTGGCTGTGAGAGTGACCCTAAAATCCATTCTTCAGGCTTGTCTTGTTTCCATCAGTATCTCAAAAGATCTATAATATTATGTTTGTTTCTAATACAAATTGCAAGCAAGCCCCTGAGTATCCTACTAAATGGTTTAATGAATTACTGTAGCCAAAAGAAGTTATCAGCTGGTGACCAAGTTTCTAGTGATGACCTTCTTCAGACTTAGTTTGGCTGGTCCTCAAGTAGCAGTTCATTTCTCAGTATATGTGTTCCAGATTGCTGGGACCGGGACCATAATTCGAGTATAGTAGCTCTTATCCAGGATCAAGTATTTGAGAGGCATGTTTCCTCCCTACAGCACTTTGAAGACTTCCATCCCCATGCCTTGAATCCATTGTCTGTACCTTCATGGGAATTAGGTAGGAAGCTGAGTCCCAGGAGAGGTTAGTGAGGTTAAAGACTACCAGAAGTTGGGAAAGCAGAAGATGGAAATGATTTGCCCATTCTTCCAGCACAACTGTAGCCAGGATAAGACTATTTCTCCTGAAGCCTACCTAGACACTCCCTGTACCCCTGAATAAATTTGCTATAACTGCCAAGATTCCTAGTTTTAGCTTTGGGTAGCATTTACCAAAACCTGCATCATACTGACATTGCTTCCAAAACTCCAAGGTCTTTCCCATGCCAGGATGACACAAATTTGGCCTCTCTCCATGTACTGTGATGTAAGGGTGCTAAGACTCCTCCATTAGTCTGCTGAGACATCCAATGTTATTGTAACTCCCTATCAGAATCTGACCCTGCATCAGGGTGGCCATGGAGATACTGATTCTTTCCCAGGTTCCTACTGGCTGCTGGGACCATGAATTGTATATGAAGGTTTATAGAATTGTTCTAGAGAATTCTGGTAATGAGAATCAAGAAGAAGGAGAAAGAAGAAACAATTTGGGCATACAGGTACATTCTCCGTCTTGCTAACATGTAAGGAGGTGCTGACACCCAAGCTTCTTCCCTCCAGCATTTTGAAAAGAACATATAGGGGGAGATGTTAATACATTGTTTTATTTCCTCCCAGTACAGACAGGGAGACTGTTTTGATGGTGGAACAAATATAAAAAAAAAAAACATGGAGCAATGTGCTAGCCTGGTAGAATGACTCACTGAAGATGTAAATAGACACCCAAAGGGAGAAAGGAAGTAAAATTTACAGCTAAACCCTAGACAATGTCCCTCAGAACTTCCTTACTTTCTAATGGTTCATCTTCCTGGATCCACTGGAATGGCATCCCATCTGTTTTCATAGACACAAAAAAGAAACCCTGATACTGAGTGGTCGAGGCTAAGCTTCGAGTACTGTCCTCATTCTCACCTAAGATAATCTCTTTAAAAGGAAGACCTAGATATTGAGGCTTTAAGTCAGTAAGTGAAGAATTGAGGGCAATGGGTATCCCAAAAATATGGTAAAGGCATATGCAAGATGATTTCCATCAATGTTTCACAAATTGCTTTCAAATGTATATTTTTTGATGATACTGAATAAGCATCTAAAGTATGCTATTAGTAAGATTGAATTTTATTAATTCAGAACAAAACTTGGTCCTTGCCAAACCATAAGAATTTGCAAAGAATAAAAGCAAAATAGATATGAATGTGCACAGGTAAATAGGAAGAAAGTTGTGAACACAAAGAGCTAATCAAGGATTAAAAACAATCTGCATCTTAAGTGGAAAAGTAGAATTTGCAATGTTCACCCTCTCCATTCAGAAGCCCATGGGACAGCAGAGAGGAGAACACAGCATACCTTTATATAGAAAATAAACTGCCTAGAGGAAAAGCTTCTAGCAGAACCATTTCCAAATGTTTTAAGCTGTGCACACACTTCTTGCATTTATCACACTATTATGTTAGTAAAAACACATTTTGGAGGCTGAAATAATAAGTCTGAACAAAGAGCTAAACATAGAATGGATGTACATTGGCCTATGGGAATTCAACCAATGTTTTATTTAAAGATTTCAGCAGTAAAGTATTCTAGGCGGGAATACTGGGCCCAAAATGCTGTAAATCAAACAAAACATTTGTGAAGGAAAACTCTTTAATTCCTCTCTAAACACTTGTATCAATGAAAAAATAATCAGAATAGAACAAATTCAATGTCAGAGGTTAATGGAGATGTGTGGCATATCAGATTGCAGCCTTTTATTATATAGTATGTAAAGTATGCTATATACGAGTTCATTTTTAATCCCAATCCTAATGTTTCAACTACACTTACATATGGATCCAACTTAGTTCCTGGAACACATTTTCCCCACTTTTTTTTCCTTTTATTTTGTTTTTAAGGATGGCATATAGAGTAGTGCTTTTAAAAGTCTGGGCAAATGATATTCCCCATTCACTCAGCTTGATATGTAACACATACAAGACCATACAAGACATTTTGCTGTAACTTTTTTAACATGTGAAGATAATGCTTCACCATCAGTGGGACATGTGCTTAGGACTGTTTCTCTAATCATGGTAAAGACACTTCACTGACTTTTCATCCATATTCTTTCCTGGCCTTGTCGATCAGGTCTATGAGAGTCAAATATTGGCTAAAGAAAGTCAGTCACTCGAGTGAGACACAAACCAGTGACTTTAACATCATTAATGTTGTGATTTGACTGAACATCTAGCACAGATACACTTCTATAGTATATGTGTGCCTCCCTTGTATGCAGCAATGAATAGCAAAATAATAATAATATAATAATAAATAGTAAAATCATATAACATAATATAATATGCAGTAATAGAATAGAACACAACATAATATAATAATGCTTGTTAACATCAGGGATTGTTAATGTGTCAAAAAAAAATTTAACACAATCGAAATGCGTATGTGTTTTTTTTAGCTTGACCAAGTTCAAAGAGCACTACTTCCTATATGCTAATAGTGTTAAAGAGATAACAGATAGCAAACAAGTTTCAAAGCCAGGAAGCCTTTGGTCCAAATCCTGCCTCTGACAACTACAGCTGTGTGACCTTTTAACAAGTCACTTAAATTCTCAATATCTAGGCACCTCTCTGAAACTATAAGTTTCAAAGAAAATTCTGAGCTGTATTGGTGGAGGGATTTTTCTCCCTGTGGGGAAGAATCCTTATACTAATTGAAACCACAGGTCCAAGACATATTCCCTAATGGGGACCCTTTTTCCTAATTAAGATAGCAGCCATCAGTTAAATAGAACACTAGGTTATGAACAGAAGTATGAGCAAAGGTAGAATCTTCTAGCCAGCTGATTGCTGGTGAATTTTTCATTCATTTGTTCATTCCACAAATCTTTATTGAGCATGAGGCTCAGCATTGACTGTTATATTGAGTTGATAGGTCATGTATACTCACATACATATATATTCTTTATATACAAAGATGGCTTTGCTAACCATAACCACAATGCAGTTAAAAGATTTATGCATGACCAACAATTCTTTCCATGCAATGAAGGGTGTTTTGGTTTACAGCCAGAGCTGCTGTCTGTGGAGCCTGCTGTTGGTTTGCCTCACAGGCTGAATGTCACCTTTTCTTGAAAATAGCCACTTCATCTCTGGTTACTAACTGTGGGGTCACCCTGTCATCTGATGCGCTTTCCCAGCATTCTACAGCTGTTGTAAGTCAGTCTGGTCCTTTTGTTTCTTGGACCCACAGGTAACCTGTGCTATCCAGCAGCTGCTTAGGTGGCCTCCTTTAATTCCTCATCCCCAAAGGTCCTCCCTTTCAGAATGGCATCTCTTTGATGCCACTGAATGGACCATGGTGCGGGCCTCATTGTTGATAATTCTGTCTTATCATTTCGTTTCCAGCATGGTTGAAGCAATAATGATGAAATTTCTCCACAATTCAGATGTGATGCCTGACAGGCTCAAAAGGAGATTGATCATCTTAAGCAGGGGACCCTTTTCCTTGCCCACTCTATTCTACTTTACCTCTTCATCCCCAAACTAAACCAATCCTTTAGTAAGATGAAAAGAATCAGTATTACATAAACAGCACACAATCATATAACATCTCCTATAATTTTTAATATTTTATATCACTTTAAGGTTTGACAAGGGCTTGACATATTGTCTCATTTTATTCGATCCTCACAACTCTGTAAGGTAGGTACAATTATTATTTCCACTTTACAGATGAGAAAATTAACATTAAATGACATTAAATAACTTAATTTAATTTAGGTTAACATAGTAAGTATATAAAGCAGGATTGTAACTCATATCTTCCTGACATCAAGTCTGGTACTCTATCCATTGTATCACCTAGCTGCTTCAGCTTTGCTTTGCACTACATGGATCTCAGCAAAAAAAGAAGTATTGTCCTTTGAGAAGTCAATAAAGGTTGTCACAGAAATTGAAAATGACAGAATGAGGAATCTGTTAGGTGAGTTTTCTTTAGTCCAGCAGGTTGTGTATAGCAAGGTGGTTGTGATCCAAGACCCTTTGTAGTCAGTGTGATGTTATTTATTGATAGTTATTTATAAATAATAGGTCATTCTCTTTGCATTTTATTACAAATTGTTTTGTGCTAGAGATGAATGACATAAATATTTGCAGCTAATACACTGAATAAAGATAATCTCCTGATCACTATGTTCAAAAAATCACATTTATTCTTCAGGAGAAGGCTACTTTAATACATAAATAGCAAATATGCAGCAGACAAATGCTTTCTAAAAGGATACACTTTCCACTTTTAATATTTTGATGTTAAATTTTGGCTCTTTAAATACATTCCATTTTAAGCTTGAAAATTCTCTAGTTCTAGGAATGGCATAGAAATAAACAAAGTGGTACATGACATTCTCTGTGAAAGTTCCTGCTATATATCTTGAAAAATGAATTCAACAGACTGCCTCTCCAATTAGACCTTGGCCAGGCAATATACTTTTTTCCACTTTGTTTTTTCCATTGTGGTTAGTTAATCCAATCTTTGTCACATTGCTGTGGGTTTCACTGAGAAGGCTTTGTAGTATTCAACAAGGGAAATGCGATGAAATTAGTACAATGGTATTTGAAATGGCATTTGAGGAGCTTAGATGAAACAGCAAATCGCCCTGAAGGACAGATAAGAGGCAGCATGTGCCACATTATTTAAGCCATTGTCACCTCTTTGGCCACAACCATCTTTCAGACCTTGATGGAGATAGCAAAGGACCCTGAATGTCTTCTGTACCACCAGCCCTGCTTCCAGACTGGACTCTACAGCTATCATTTATGGGAGTAATTACTGTAGGAAGGGGGCCACTTTCCTCACCACCACCAATAGCAATCCCTGAATAACTGCCATTCATAGGCAGTTAAGCCCAAGAGCCCCAGAAATGCTAGTGCCTCCTCCCACCCCCAGACTCTACAGCAATCATCGTGGAAAACAATTCCTGGCAATTATTTCTAAAGGTGCTAAAGTCCCCACCTCTTGAATCAAAGTTACTGAAAACAGACACGGGAAAAACAAAGTTCTCAACACCAAAGTCCTTGGTACCATTAAATTGTTCTCAATTAGAAGCAGATATGGTTTTATCAGTAAAAATGATATCAAAGAAGATGCATTACCTTCCACTCTGTCACTGTATACTAGGGACCATGGGATCTTTCTAATCACCCTGCAATTGAACCCACCTATATATGTTGTCTCCCCCTATTAGAATGTGAGTTCCACTGCTATTAAACTAGGCCCTCCAGTTGGGATACAGAAGGTGCACGGGCTTCATACTGAGCTGGGCTGAAAGCAGTAATGCCCCATACACCTGCCTCCCTCACTTTCCAGAGCAGTCTCATTACATAATGCTTGGGATTTGATTTGAAGTGGTTTCACTTATGTGGATTTTTGTTGTTGTTGGATAAAGTGACCTCTAGGTGTAACGTAATGGTGAAGGCAAGTTGCAATAAACCATAAGCACAAGAAAGAAAAAAAAAAGAATGTGAACTTGAGAACAGGGATTATCTGCTTTTCTATTTGTATCCCCAAACTTTTGGACCCAGATGGCCCCAGAGGAAAAAGTGAGGCTGGTGGCTTTACACAGCCCTCCCTCACTTAAATCCATCTCACTTACATGTCACAGCATCACCTCCATGATGTTGCGGTCTTCTTTGAGAACAAAGGACAAACAGCCAACAACCACTACCACCAAACTTTAGCAGACGGCTTTGCACTTCATAGACCCTTAATACATGCTTTTTCATTCATTCAATAACCTCATCCACATTAGGGAATCCTTCTTTCAAAGGACATCTTCCATGATAGTACAACTCTGGGGAAGTAGATATTACAAATATTACTCCCATTTTACAAATGAAGAGACTGAGACTCAGAGAGAGGTTAGATGACTTGTTTATGGTCACAATAGTGAGTAAATTCCAAAGGCAGGATTTGACTCCATGTCCAGATTCCATGACACCATGATGCATTTTCTAGCTTAATTGCATCAGCTCCAGCAAGGAAGTCTTATGAATTTATTCAGGGGTGTATGGGTGGATGAGCAGGTCCAGCTGTCCTTCCCAATTTCATCTACTTGGAGGCAGAATGGTACAGTGGGAAGTGTGCTGGATTTAGATTCAGAAGATGTGGTTTCAAACTCCATCTCTGACACGTACTAAATATGTGATATTGGGCAAGTCAATCAACTACTCAGGTTCCTTATCTGTCAAATAAAATGGTTATACCAGAATACCTCTAAGATCTCTTCCAGCACTAAATCTGCAATCTTTGTACCTTTGCTCTTTCTTCACACAGAACACTGGGGACTGAGACAGAGGAACTCTGTCCACTGCTTCACCTAGCTGCCCCATTTACAATTGATTTTAAAGTGATCTAGCTTAGATGGATTTTGTGTTGTTCTCTCCAGTGGTGTTTCCTCTTAAACTGCTTATTATAGTTTTGTAAGGCAATACTATTCCTAGGTTTCCATCATCAGCCTCCATGATGACTTATATAAATGAGCTTTTACTCTAAATCACTGTTACTCTTAACTTTGGTGTTTCCCTCCTTGACAAAAAGATAGCGTTTTATGACCAGAGTGGTTTTTGTGATCTTGGTAGGATTTCCTTGTGGTGACCTTTGTATTGGTTAAACTTCTCTAAGAAATGGTGATAGTATAGAAGTTGAAAATTCATATGAAAGCTGTCAGTTGGAGTTATTGTAATCACATACAATTCCTCTTTTTTTTTCTAACTTGATATTTACTTTGACTTTTGCACTAATGATTCAATGATTAGACTGCACATAGATTGGCTAATTCTCAAATGACCCTTACATTTAATTTTGTTAAATTATATAAAAATTCCATTGGACAACTAGAAAAATTAGAAAACAATCAAAAGACTGAAAAAATAGAAGAAAATTCAAAGTGTTTCCTATAAAAAATAATTTACCTATAAAACAGGTAAAGGAGAGATAACCTAAGACTCACCTAACAACCTGAAAATATTAGCACTAAAAACAACTACAAGTCATATTTCAAAAACTCAGGAATGAAAACTCCATGGATCTATTAGAATTAGGGAGAAAAATAAAAATAAAAAGGAACCCATTACCTCCTGAAGGCAATCTCAAAATAAATAGTCCCAACAACATCTTAGCCAAATTCCAAAGTTTCTAAATCAAAGAAAAAATACTGTGAGCAGCCAGAAATAATGTTAAAAAAAATAGGAAGATATTGTTAGGATCGTACAAGAACTGAGAATGCCACAGGATGGAACGGAGAGATTGTAATATGTTATTCAAGAAGACAAAATATAAAAGCATATAAACAAGAAAAACTTAACCAACAGGTGAGTAAAATCCTACACAGGAAAAAATGGACTTTAATGAAATATAGGACTTTCAATCTTTCCTGGAGAAAAGACTAGAGCCAACTAATTACTTTGAAATGCAAACCGAGGAGTTAAGAGAAAAGCTGCACACACTTGAGCAACTAGAAGGGACATTATGATTAAGTATTTGCATGCTAAAGAAAGGAAAATAAAAAAAAAAATATTCCCCTTAGAATCTTCTAGAGTGGTAGGAAAAAATGTATGAGGCAAAGGTCCTGGAAGTGATTTTGTTATATTTTAATTATCTTAAGAGAAGAAAAATGGGAGGAAAAAGGAATACATTAGGAATGAAAAAGAGGGAGAATGGGAGTGGAACTTATCTCATGTAATCATGGTATATAAGAGGAAAATTATACAAATGGGAAAGAGGTGGTGGGAATAGAAATCACACCAACTCCACTTTCATGTGAACGAGACAAGGAAGTTTGAATAGTGTTTGGTATAGAAAAACACTGAACTATACAGGAAAATAGACAGGATTAGGAAGATGAGATGTCAGAAATAAGAGGCCAAATAAGGAAGAGATTAGTCATAAGCAATATAAACTCTATTCTCTGAGACTGGATCACACAAAGATAAAGAGCACATGACTGAGGATTGGATGAGGAGCAGTAGAATGGAAGCCAAACATATCATTTATACATAACCACTTTTGAGTACTCTTTTCTCTCACCTACACTCTTTTATTTTTGGTAAAAAGGGGGTAGAAGGTAGCAAAGAGAGGGAAAAATACAATAGGATATAATGGAAGAAAATACACAATTAATACTCATAACTATGAATGAGATGGACACACCCATAAAACAGAAGAGGTTACCAGAATGAATTAAAATTTAGCCATATGTTGCATACAAGAGATACATTTGAAATGAAAGAATTTTCATAGAACTGAAATAAAGAACTGGAGCAAAATATGGTATGTTTTAAATAAACTCCAAAAAATCAGGAGTAGCAATCATAATCTCAAACAAGGCAATAGTAAAAATCAAATAAAATGGAACAATAGGGGAACTACATTATGCTTAAAAGCACCATGGGCAATGAATTAATCAGTATATATATATATATATATATATATATATATATACACACATATACATATATATACGTATGTATATACACATATGAATCTAGACATACACCATATAGCATAGAATCTAGGCACTTAAATGAAAAATTAATCAATAGGAAAAATAGTAAAATTATAATAATAGCTTGAGACTTCAATGTTCCTCTGTCATACCTTGACAAATCTAACAAAAAAGACAAACAAATAAATTAATAGGACGAATAGGATTTTAGAAAATCTGAATATGAGAGATCAGTGGTTATTACTCAAGGAAGAGAGAAATAAATATACATATTTTTCAACATTGTATGGCACCTTTACAAAAACTGACCATGTATTTGCACATAAATTCCTTACAAAGCGAGGTTTCTAGGTAAGACAGTAACAGAAAATATCTGTGTTCATTTGTCACATGATAGAACCTGTGGTCCTACATCCTTGTTTCTCTGAGCACAAGTAACTTCCTTCCTCTTTTGAGATTCCACAGGATAAGATCACAGATTTGGAAATGAAAGGGACTTTAGAGAATATTTCATATTTTACAGATGAGAAACTAAGGTTAAGAAAAGTTTAGTAATTTGTCTATGGTCACATAGCCAACATATGTCAGTGGTGAGACTTGAACTCAGATCTTCTTGGCTTCAAGGTCATTTCTTTATTCCTTACATCATGTTCACTTTCAAATTCCAGTTTTCTGGATCTTTTTCATATGAACTTCTGCCATCTACTTATATCTCCTCAATTTTGAACTTAAATACATTCAAGTTTTCTAATCTGGTTTAAAAGGTACTGTGCTTAACTAAATGTCTACTTCCCCACTGGCCAAATTATCACTTTACAAAATTGATTTAAATGAGAACACCAAAAAAATGCCATAGTAATCAGTCATGGCAAACCTGGTAACCTATGACCTGCCACACAACTGGCACCAAGAAGCTGTTTAAAAAAAATCTACATAAAACTCTTTGTAGATCCAGAAAGTGACATTCTATGCTAAATTCTCTAGATTGCTATTTAAAAAGTAGTTGCTGGCACACCAAAGTGAAATAAATTTTGAGAATCATATTTATTGTAAAATCTAGAATAAGCTCTGATGACACTCTAATTAAAAGTTTGTGGTTTTCACTTATTTAAGCTCTATTCATTAGTTCTGATATAGTACCTTGCCAGAGATATAAGCTGTCAAACTGCAGCCTGTATTTCAGGATCACCTTTGAGTGTCTTATAGACTTTAATTGAAATGTGTCAAGAGTATGTTTTTGTTTAATACAAATCAAGCACATTTATTCTAGCTAAGAAAGGACTGAATATTTTGTAAAGGGTTGACTTTTTCCAAATGGTTATAAAAAAAATCACTGAATTCTTTACATAGATTATTCTTGCATTGAAACAAAATGTAGACATAAAGAAAATTATTGTTCTAAGACTAATGTAAAAAAATAAAAATTTTTATAGTATAAAGAAAGAAATTAGGGGAAAAGCTGCTGAATAAACTTTCCAAAGATAAAAAAAAGAAAATGTTGTAACAGTTCTTTGAATTATCTTTTTTTAACCAAAAAGTAAAGTTGTCCAAAGTAATGCATATGTATAGCTCTCTGAAACACATATCAGGATGAATAGTTTCAAAAGTAATAAAATAAGTTTTCATTTTCTTATTTTCTAAGTAACTGATCTGGATTCAAAAGATTTGTCTCTTCACTTGGACTCTTCTGTTTATCAAATAAAATACGCATACTGATAAAGGCAGGGGGAAAAATTCTATATAACACACAAATATTATAATGAAAACAATTCTGAGAAAGACTGAATTACATTTTTACATCACAATTTTGGGCATTGTGTGGAAGGTTTGTTCTTCTGTTCTAAGACGTCTTGAACACTTGAAATATTAAAAGTAGAAAAATCCATTCCTCAGAAGTGATATCCTGTAGAATTACTATCTTGATGTTTTTGGGGGGAGCAGGTTCTCATCTATGTGAACAAATCCCAGAAAGGAAACTATTTTCACCTCCATCAGTGCAGATAAGCATGTGTAATATCACCTAGACAGTTTTCAGGGTACTGAGAGTTTACACAACTTGCTTACAATCACATGGAATGTATAGGGAAAGAACACTGAATGAGGGAGTCAGAGGACGTGGATTCAAATCTTATCTCTGTCATTTACTGATGGCATAACCTTAGGAAAGTCACTTAGCTCTCTGGGTCTTAGTTTCTATACCTTTAAAATGCCCTCTAAAGTCCCCTCCAGTCCTAAATCTATGGTTCTATGAGCTGAATATGTTATCAGAGACATCAACCTCTTCTTGGTTCTAAGACTTTACCCTCTACCCATGATGCAATGCTGCCTATCTATTATTTAATTATAATTATATACAGTTATAATTATAAACAACTAGTAACTAGGCAAGACACAGCAGTTCTTTATGTCCCTGGATGAATTTGTATAATCTGAACTCCTATTTTCTAATTAATCTCCATTAGGATATGTGTTGCTAAGAGGGGCTGGGCACCTAGTATTTCTTAGTGAATTACTACTTAATGAAAACAAATAAAAACTTCTCTGATATGTGTCTAACTACTTTTGTTTCATACCCACATTTCTCTAAGCACTTGAATCGTTTCATTTCTACAAGAGGAGGGGCTGTTACACTGGAAAATATGTGTAAAACTTCTACAGCATTCACAAGCACTAAATAGTCAGTTTTAAATTTGTTTCCTATGCCCCCAGATTGATGAATTTGGAGTATCGCTGCAGCACCTGCTGCTGTAACTATGAACTTAATCAGCTGCTTTATCTCCTTCTCCAGGCTGGGCCTGAGGAGGGCTAGAATCCCTGCTGATGGCTGTAGCCATGCTGCCATCTCCTGTTCATAGTCGAGAATGTCAAATCATCAATCAACCTTTGAAACACAAGATGTAAAACTAGAAGCTAGGAATGTTTGACTTTTCAATAAATAATTTTTTTCCAAGTTACAAAAGGCCCCACTTTAAAGCATTAGCTTTCATGAAATTTTGAATTTGTCTAAATATTTTTAGATTAGCTGAAGCATTAAATAGAGGCCTCCCTTCACATTCTGTAAGAGGTAGTTAGGGGAGAACACACATTTGTTTTCAAGGGTCACTTTCAGAACTAAAAGTTTCTCTTTTAAGAGTTTACTAAATATGGTTCTCTGCAACACTTACATTTAAATAATCTATCTCATGTTATAGTTAAACAAAACTAAAATAGATTTAGAAAAAAACTTTTCTGTGAATTTTTGTTTTAAATTTAGATAAAACACAATAGTTGATTATCAAGAAATGGAATTTTATTTAAGAAATTAAGTTAAAGAAACTTAAATAGTTTGCTTCTCCACCAAAAGAGTGGTAGACACAGAGACTGACACATAGCAGGTACATAATAAATGCTCATTGATAGGTGGATTGATCTAGAAATGTCAGAGCTGGGGTCAGTGATAGCATACCAGCCCTAGAGTCAGGAGGATCTGAGTTCAAATCTGGCCTCAGACACTGACTTGCTATGTGAATGTGAGCAAATCACTTAACCCGGATTGCCTCCAAAAAACAAACAAAAGAAATGTCAGGGCTGAAGTTTGATGTGTCTTTTATTTATTTATATAGTTTTATATATTTTATTTATTTATTATTTATTCTGACCTCTTGTGAGACACATGGTATCACCAAAGAAATAGTTTTGCCTTTCTAGTTTTTCACTTCTTTTGAGCTGACATTTATTTGCTAAATGTTGTTCCTAATATATTTTCACCACTGTTACTTTTTGGGTTTTATTTTTTTCTGTCATGAGATGATCCTTGAAATCAATGACCAAATTCTCATCCTAAACTTTGCAGCAAGAATTCTCTTCTAACCTTAGAAGACTAGTGGTGTCATGGATAGAGTGCTAGGTCTAAAGTCAGGAAGGCCTGAACTCAAATCCTGCCTCAGATACTTCTGTAAGGGTTATGGGATTTAAAGATCTTCCATGCCCCATTGGACGTGCTGACGTAGTAGGAAGGGGCGGAGCAAGAGAAAGCAAAAGCCAGAGAAAACGAAAGCCAGAGAAAGCAAAAGCCAAGCTAGCATTCCTGCGGTGGCTGGCGGTGGTGGTGGCAACGGCGGCGGCAGCAGCAGAGGCAGCGGCAGCACGAAGCCCTGTTTGAGTTAGGACTGTTAAGGACTTTCTGCTAAGGACTCCTGATGAGGACTGCCAGGGGCCGGAGCTGCTGGGAGCGCGCTTCCAGGACGCTGGGTGGTTGCTGTGCGTGGGGAGAGGAGGACCTTTGCCTGAGGTAGCCTGTTCTGTTTTAAAGGCTTGAAAATGTGGGTGCTTTCTACTTTATCTACCTGTGCCAATATCATAACTACTCTGATGGCTTCACTTTCTGGTTTTGGGACTCAGTCTTTTGGTATCTTAATAAATTTTCTAGTTTATTTCCCCATATGGCAAGCATGACGTATTTTGTGATGGATAATTATATCAGCATATTTGTAATCTCTATAGGCATTGTGAATATGGCATTGCTGATACATTTGGCGACCAGGATGGGATCACAAAATGTCAGGCCTCTATTTGGAAGCAGTGGGGCTTTAGAGGGAGAAATGGCTATTCCAGGATGGGAGGATTTGCCTTATTCCTCTCTAGCCAGAGAATGGGCTAAAAGCACAGGGCCCTGTGAAAACTGGGAACCAAGGCTAAAAGAGGGAGAACCTGGAGATTTGGAAAGGTGTTTGAAAGCAATACCCATAGAACCAGGCAAAGAACTGGCAGGAGTGTGCAGGAGAGGCTGGGTGCTGCTAAAAAGTTATCGCCTTATGTGTAAAAGTAGGGATAAGCTGCTGAAGGAAAGAGCTAGGATGGCTAGGGAGTCAGCTGGTTTGCCTGAGGATTCTTCTGTGTCACAGCACTCAGAAGAGCAAACTGGAGGGACTCATGTGGTCCAGGAGCAAGCTACTGTTCATGTAGCTAAAAGGAAGCAAAAAACTAGCAGAACGAATGTGCATGCAGCTTTTGTACAGGCTGGGCAGAGTTGCCCTGACAGCTTCCAGGAGAATGTGTGTGAGGAGAATGGAACAAGGTTAGATGAGGAGTCTCCTAATGTAGAAGCTCTCCCCATACGAAGAAGAAGGCAGGAGAACCACCGAGGCAAAACAGAGTCCAGGGAGATAATTGAGGATTTCACTCAACAGGAGATCACTGATATATTGAGTAGATTTACCCAAAGAATGGGGGTGTCTTTAGTGTCTTGGATAGTAAGAATCACTGATGAAGGCTCCGGAGGAATAACACTGGACAATGAGGACTGTTTAAAATTCATAAGTATCAGTCAGAATCCTTTTGTACACCAGGCTTTTAGGGATCACCATATGCAAGGAGGAAATAACAAAACTAATCTTCTAGCTTTAGCTGCAGAAGGATGCAAAAAGCAATATCCGACTGAATCTATGTGGCCTAGGGGAGACAGACCCTGGTACTCACTTAGAGACTGTATGAGAAAGCTAAAGGAGGAGGTAATGAAAACTGCTATCCTGATTGGAGATGCAAATGCATATTATGATACCCCCCTAGGAGTTCCTCATAGAAATATCATAGTGAAGACGGCCCCTCCTGCATATAAGCACCTAATTCTGACTCTTTTAATTGGAGAAATAGGGCACCCTCTTTCAGAGGTGCTGGATAAGATTTCACAATTAAGCGATTTAGGGGAATGGGAAAAAGACAAATTGCCTCGAGAGAGAAGAGTAAACAGCCAGAGGATTCAGAGACAAAATAGACCCACAAGAAGGGAACTGTTTACTGCTCTATTAAGAGCTGGGGTGGACTTTAGAAGAATAGATGGTATTCCAACTGAAGAGCTGCATAAGCTGTACCAAGAAAAGGTACTTAGCATTAGAATGAACTAGTGGTGTCATGGAGAGAGTGCTAGGTCTAAAGTCAGGAAGGCCTGAACTCAAATCCTGCCTCAGATACTTCTTAGCTGTGTGACCCTGGGTAAATTCCTTCACCTCAGTTTAATAGGACCTACCTCATAAGTTGTTGCAAGAATCAGATGAGATAATATTTATGAAAAAAGCACTTAGCACAATGACTGGGACATAGTAGGTACTATAGTACTATATAGTATAGTACTATATAGTATATATACTATATAGTATAGTGCTATACTTCTTAGCTGTGTGACCCTGGGTAAATTCCTTCACCTCAGTTTAACAGGACCTACCTCATAAGTTGTTGCAAGAATCAGATGAGATAATACTTATGAAAAAAGCACTTAGCACAATGACTGGGACATAGTAGGTACTATAGAAATAAATATAAAATACATAAATACAAATCTTTCTAACCTAGAATGAAAACCCAGTTACTCAGAGTAAGAATTTAGGAGTCTGCTTGGTCATCAAGTAAGAATAGGTCACTAAGGGGTGGCTAAGTGGCACAGTGAGTAGAGTGCCAGCCCTGGAGTCAGGAGGACCTGAGTTCAGATCCGGCCTCAGACACTTAACACACACACACAAACTAAAACCTAGTTGTGTGACCCTGGGCAAGTTACTTAACCCCAATTGCCCTCCAAAAAGAAAAAGGAATAGGTCACTAGAACTACATCAAAATTATTCACATAGAGGAAGAAAATTTAGACCCTCTTGCCAACTCATTCCAGGATATAACTCTGAATCTCCCATTTCTTTTTTCTCATTACCCCCCACTTCTTAATCCTGACATGTGCACTAGTTACAATATCAAAAAGCAAATTAATAGCAAATGTAGCTAGAGGATTATCTAACTTAGCATACCAATGGTGTCAAAATTAAATAGACTAAATCCTGAAGGCTGCATAGTGACTTAGAAAGCCACATATGAACATTATCTATGTTCTATTTGTTTATTTTGTTAAATAATTTCCAATTATATATTAATCTGATTTGGGCCTACTGGGGAGTGTTGCAGCAGGTTTGAAGCACCTTTATCTTCATATATTAAACCACAATTCTGGCAAATCATACATACTTCAATGATACTACTCAAGTATGTAAATTAACAAGGGAATAGTACTGTGCACGAGTAGTACACGGAAAACTTTGTTTTATCATTACATATTCTTTTAATATGTAAAGTGCTTCTCTGGAAGACAACTGATTCCTGAGGCTTTCTTTTTTTTTTTTTTAAGCAATCGGGGTTAAGTAACTTGCTCAAGGTTACACAGCCAGTTATTTCTGGGTGTGGTGCTAAGTATCTGAAGCCAGATTTGATCCCCAGGTCATCCCGATACTGGAACCGGAGCTCTTACTCGGTGAGCCACCTGGCCGCCCCATACTGAGGCTTTCTTATTCAGGGTTCATAAGAATTAAAGATTATCTATCAGTATTATACTGCTGTCCAACATACATAAATTATACACATCAACAAATAAAATGTAATATGAAAGAAACTTCTAAGTAATGTTCTAAAAATAATAAATCCATTTGAAGTACTGGATAACTTGGTTAAATCACCTCTTCTCTAGACCTCAATTTCCTCATTGGTGAAACAAGAGGGTTGAACTATATATCTAATGTTTCTTTCAGTACAAAATTTTTTAAATAATACTAAATATAACCATTCAAAAAGTGCAATGCTCATCAATATTTCTTAGACCTCTCTATTACTTCCAGGCCTGCAGCTAGTAACTCAAAACCTCCAATTTATTTTGGGTAAATTCTACAATCTGAAAGTGGTCAGTAACATATCAAGATTTTAACTGCAGATACAATCTGAAAAACCACACAATCTATACACCCTTAAGAAATATAAGAAGCAAGAAAGAAGCTTCCTTAAGCTTGTCATATGCAAAAGACAAAAACAGAAATAAAATTAAAGTAGTGATAGCTAGCAAAATGTCAAAGATGACAAAGAATGAGAATGGTCAATGTTGAAGCATTTGTGAAAGACGGGCATTCCAATACACTGTCAATGAAGTTGTAAACTGGTCCAAACTGTTCTGGAAAGCGATTTGGAATTATGCTAAGAAAGCTACTAAAATGCTCCTAACTGCTGACCCCGGGATCCCACTGCTAGGTGACACAATGGACAGAGCACTAGGTCTAAAGTCAGAAAGACTTGAGTTTAAATCAGCTGTCAGATACGTATTAGCTGTGTGGCCCTGGACAAGTCATTTAACCTGTCTGCCTCAGTTTCCTCAACTGTAAAATTGGAATAATAACAGCACTTACCTTCCAGGATAGTTGTCAGGATTAAATGAAATGCAATTTGTTAAGCAATTAACATAATGCCTGTCACAAGGAAGCAGTACATAAATGATAGCTATTAACATTTATCCCAAGGAGGTCAAAGATAAAAAGAAACATCACATACACACTAAAATATTTATGCCAGTACTTTTTTATAATAGTTAAAATCTGGAAACAAAGCAGATGCCCATAGATTGAGCAATGGCTATGATACAGGACATGGCTCAGTAATGATACTGTTATTGTGTAACAAAATATTAAAATTAGAGAGAAGCACAGGGAGCTTATGTGAACTGACAGAAAAGCGAAGAATGCCGAGGTAAGGGAAACATGATTACAACACTAGAAATGGAAAGAACAGTAACATCAAAACCAAATGTTGTGTAACTATTAAGGCCAAGTTTGACCCCAAAGAAGAGATATGCAACTATACTTCTCATCATTCTACTTTGTGCATAGATAAGTACAGATAATGTCGGACTCAGTTGATGTGTTCATTAGTTTTGCTATTTTTTTCCCCCTTTCCCATTGTATTCATTGTTATAAAGTGTGACTTTGTAGATGGGGAAAGGTAAAAGGGATAGATTTAGAAATGACAGGAATATAAAACCAAAAGATATCAATAACACTGTTAAATATTTAAATAGACAAATGAACCATTACTCAAAAATGCAAGCAAATCATTTACTCAAATCTTCAGTATAGGGTACATTTTTGTATCCAAAAAAAATTTAAAAAGCAATATTTAAGGCACATATATAATTCTCCCATAGCTATTTTAATTATTAATTTACTATCAGACACTTACTAGATGTGTGACCCTGGGCAAGTCACTTATAATCCTGTTTGCCTCAGTTTCCTAATTTGTCAAATGAGCTGGAGAAGAAAATGGCAAACCACTCCAGTATCTTTGGCAAGAAAACCCCAAATGGGGTCACAAAGAGTTGGGAACGGCTGAAGAACAAAAAAGATTCTGTAATCATCTGACAAAAAAAGCTAACTTTAGGATGTAAAGTAAAAATATAGTGTGCAATTATGCCCTAGTCAGACACCAGCCTGCTCTGCCTTACATAGAACCTAGAATTAGCCAAAGCCCCTGGCCAGTGGGCTCACTTCCAAAGGCTAAAAAAAAAAGCATACATTAGTATAGGATTGGCTTAAGATAGCAAAACTCCAACTTCACATAATTCCTGTTGGCAAGTCATGAGCTTTACCCTTCCACAGAAATCATAAAATCATGGAATTCTGGATCTGGAAAGAATCTTAGACATCTGCTAAGTACAACACCGGCTTGTTTGTTTTGTTTTTTCTTGTTCAGGTAAGAGACTATTTCACAGACTCGAAGAATTAGAAGGAACCTCAGAGGTCACATAGTCCAACCCACACCTGAACAAGAATCTGTCTTATTACTTCTCTTTTATGATAATTAGCCATGCACTTTTTGCCCAAAAATATCCATTGAGGGAGAAGTCCCCTACCTCCATTCTGCTTCAAGATAGCTTTAATTAATCAGGAAGCATGTATTGTCTACTCTCAGGGCTCAATTTGCTTCCTTGCAAATTCTACCCATAATTCCTTATTCAGCTTACTAAGGCTAAACCAAGCAAATCTATTTACTCCCTCTTTCACGTGACAACCCTTCCAATACTTTAAGACAAGTAACAATACCCTCCTTAAATCTTTTCTTCTCCAAGTTAAATATCCCCAGTTCCTTCAAATGATTCTCACGCTTGCAGCCTTTAATCATACTGGTTGCCCTCCTCTAGACGGAATTCCAGAACATCATTCTTCTTCATTAAATACGGTACCCAGAACTGAAAATGATGTTGCAGATATAGTCTGACCCAGAGCAAGGTACAGTGTACTATTATCTCCCTGGTCTTGCACACTCTGACTCGCTTAATGTGACAAGCTTTCACTGTCTTTCTTTTTTTTTTTTTTAAGCAATCGGGGTTAAGTAACTTTCTCAAGGTTACACGGCCAGTTGTTTCTGGGTGTGGTGCTGAGTATCTGAGCCCAGATTTGATCCAGGTCATCCTGACACTGGAGCCGGTGCTCTTACTCACTGAGCCACCTAGCCGCCCCTAAGCAATTGGGGTTAAGTAACTTGCTCAAGGTTACACGGACAGGTGTTTCTGGGTGGGTGCTAAGTGTCTGAGCCCGGGATTCTATCTCCAGGTCTTCTCAACACTGGAGCCGGTGCTCTTACTTGCTGTGCTACCTGGCCGCCCCTTGCACTGTCTTTCTTGAATGCCATATTGCCATAACTGAGCTTGCAGTCATATTGAACTTGTGTTCCACCAAAACCCTAGATCTTTTTCAGATGAACTGCTTTCTTAGTCATGTCTATTACAACTTATACTTTTATACTTGAAAGTTTTAATCCATGTGTTAAAATGTTGCATTAAAAGTCATCTTGGGGGCAGCTGGGTAGCACAGTGAATAGAACACTGGCACTGGAGTCAGGAGGACCTGAATTCAAATCCAGCCTCAAACAAAAAAAAAAAAATTTTACTAGCTGTGTGACCTTGGGCAAGTCACTTAACCCTAGTTGCCCTGCTTCCCCCCTCCAAAAAGACCCCCCCCAAAGTCATCTTATTATATTTGTCCCCATTGGGGACATTCTAGTCTTTTTTAAAATATTGACTTATCTAATGTGATAGCTCTCTCACTGCAAATTCAATAAGCATGTCAGTTCTATATTTATCCAAGTCAATAATTTAAATGTTAAAACAGCACAAATCTCTTGGGAGCACATCACTAGAGACCATCTTTCCAAAGATAATTTGGATTGATAATTTCCTATTTTAATATAGAAGTAAAAATGATGTTATTTTTGGACATCTTTTTCCTCCTTTAAAAATAAGCTATGACTGGGGGCGGCTAGGTGGAGCAGTGAATAGAGTACCCGCCCTGGAGTCAAGAGGACCTGAGTTCAAATTCAGCCTCAGACATTTAACACTTACTAGCCATTTGACCTTGGGCAAGTCACTTAACCCCAATTGCCCTGCCTTCCCCCTTCCAAAAAGCAAAAAAAAGAAAGAAAGCTATAACATATCACATCCAAATTGACTGATGCAAATTCTAAAAACAATGGATACTTGATTATAAAAATATCTCAAAAATAGCACAGATGGCATGGATTAATCTTTTACTTAAATACATGAGGTAAAATCTATAGCATCATAACTACTGTTTTGTGGTTTGGCCATCAGGGGAAACATTTTTGGCATTTTTCACTCCAATAAAATACCGTTTTTACTGAGAATAGGTGACTTGCCAAAACATAAAGTAATTTATGTTCTCTTGTTACTACATGAAAGATAAGGTCAACTCTTGATTGACAGCATCCACAGAGATAATAGCCTCTTTTTTTCACTGTCACCATGTTACCAACTTTTTAAAGGTGTTTTTAGATAAAAACACAAAGCTTAGAAAAGAATGAATTTATGTCCACTAAGGATTTAATTTCATCCTAAAACAAACTAAAATACTGCTTGTACTCTAAAATGTGAGCCTTGTTCCTTTCCATACCTCCCAATGAAAATGCATACTAACTTTCAACTTGGAAGCCAATTAGACTTCTTGTGAGCCTAATTCAATTCAATTCAACTTAACAAATGGTTATTAAGCATCATTTACTCATAAGGAATTATGTAGGGGAATATTCTGGACATCTATCCCAAGCGGTCCACTGATAAAAAAAAATATCTGTTATACAGAACTAATTTACCTACATTAATTCATTTGAGAGCAATCTGAGAAATAGTTATTCCAGGTATTAGGAAACTAAGGCTCAGAAAGGAGAGGTGGCTTACCCATAGTCACATAGTTAGAAAGACTCAAGAGATGTGAATTCAACCCAACTCCAGGACTACCTCTCTCTACACTCTAAGACTCTGCTATTCCACCCAAAATAGACCATTGGCTTATAATACAATTAATATACTAGGTCACTTTGAGTGCAACTTCCTTCAACTGTAAATAAGCCAAAATGACGTACTTATCTAGCACTCAACCAAGGACCTAATATACTTCACATAGAGGGTATTATTAAATTTATTCTCACAAGCATCCTTTATTCTGTTCTAAAGACCTTTCCCTACTTCAGCATATATCATAGAGCATTAACATCTTAATAGCATTATGACTTAATGGGAAAAAACATTTCTGGACAGAAACTTCACAAATAAAATCTTGGCCTCAAAAGAATATGAGCTCCTTGAAAGCAAGGATTATTCCTTTCTTTGTCACATAGTAGGCTCTTAAAAAATGGTCAGTGATTGTTTGACCTAGATTCCTTTATTTCAAAATGGGGAGGGGGACAGTTTTTCTTTTACCCTTACTCAAATGATTAATCCTTAGTGAAAAAATGGTATAACAGTATTAATTACCTAAGCATACACTAGTACCTTTCAGCAAGACCCACTGGGTTGCCAAGTAGGCAATATATTTGCTGACCCATGAAAATTGCCACATTATCAAACATCAAATTTAAAAGCTAAGTTTCAGCTTGGAATTAATTTGTACATTAATATTTTCTTTTCCCCCTATTGATCCCACACATTAAAAAAAATATGCACATTGTTCCTTTTAACCTGGTATGGCAGTAATGTGAAGCACCACAGGTCTTTTAAAGGGTATTTCTCTAACAAGCCAACCAGGTATAAACAGGAGTTTTATATCCTTTGGTAAATTTTACTTAAGTATGGTGAGATTGAGAGAAGGAAAAACAGAGACAAATGCTGCATTTGTATAAGGTTTTATTCACCTCACTCTTAAAATACTGTACTGTTCGCATATGTCTCAATAAACGGGCTTCAAAGAGGAGTTATAGCAATGTAAAAATAGTTTCCCTGATTTCACATGCTCTTTAGTGCTCCCAGGCCTCAAAATGGCTTTTAAAATTATTTTTTCAGGCTCTTAGAGCTATGTACCCCAGGTTGTGATGGGATATATATTGCTCCACCCAGTTCCCTGGGGTGAGGCTGAAGTGAAGGGAAACTGAGACAGCTTGGCACCATCTCACTCCAAGAGAGGCCCAATTGGAAAGATTCATTTTCCTTGCCAGGGAGAGATGAATCCGATATATTAAAGGGTCAAGAGAGGATGGAGATGTTTAAATTAAAGAGATGATCACCCTCACCTTCTGAAAAAAAAATTTGATCAAATCTATTATTTCCTCATTATAAGAGAAAGAAACTGGGTTGGGAGGAATAGACTTTCTAGAATTATCCTGTTCTGACCCTCAAAGAATTCCAGCTAAATTCCCAACATGGCAAGTGGAATAGGATCTGAATCCATAATTAATATACCAGAACCAGTGCTTCATGACCATTAGCAAAACTTTTCTTTATCATCCAGGAATACACTACTATTAGTTTTGAATTTATATTGCGATATAACTCCAGCTCTTGCTGATATATCTCCCCCAGAGCACTAGAGAAACTTATGACTTTCCGACATTATCATCACAGAGTAAATTGATCCTTAATTCCTGCAATAAAATTTTAAATATTATTTTACAGGATCATATATTTAGAGTTGGAAGAGAGGTCTGAATTCGAATTCCTGAATTCTGACAAGGAAATGTATCTGGCCTAGAGAGATTAAGAGCCTTACCCAAGATCACAGAGATCAGAAACAGGATTTGAATTCAGATCTTCTTCCTCCAATACAGGATACAAGATTTAAGATATTTAGGGGCGGCTAGGTGACACAGTGAATAGAGCACTGGCCCTGGAGTCAAGAAGACCTGAGTTCAAATCTGACCTCAGACACTTAACACAAAAACTAGCCGTGAGACCTAGGGCTAGTCACTTAACCCCAATTGCCCTCCAAAAAGCAAAAAAAAAAAAAAAAAGACCAAGATTTAAACTTCAGCTTCATACAGTAAAAATTAAATTATACTTTAGTACACTGAAAAGTAGTTTCTAATATGACTATTGTTATTGGATACACAAAGTCAGTGCCAAAATTTGAATTTTGCTAGTAACATATATTTAGTCATCAATTCTAGAGGGGGAAAAAAAAACCCAAAACTTGGTGGTTGAATTGTTTCTAATTCTGTGACCCTATTTGGGGTTTTCTTGGCAAAAATACTGGAGCGGTTTGCTATTTTCTTCTCCAGCTCATTTTATAGATGAAGAAACCAAGGCAAATAGGGTCAAGTGACTTGCCTAGGGTCACAAAGCTAATAAGTATCTGAGACCAGATTTGAATTCAGGAAGATGAGTCTACCTGACTTCAGTCCAGCACTCTATCCATTGCCCCACCTAGCTGCCCTCCCCCAACCAAAACACGCCCACCCACACACCCAACCCACCCACCCCCCAACACACACACACATACACACACACCCCATAGAAGCACTGCTCTCATAATTATAAGAATTCTAAGTCTGTCACAACTAAGATTTCTATGAATATCTGCAGCAGGAAAGAGCAATTAAAGGTTAATTAACTGAATTTCTATTTACCTTTCTACTCTCCCAAGACAACTAGATAAGAAATTCTACCTTGATTAGAAAGCCTTCCAGAAAATTATCATATCATGTTTTCACCTTCACAGCAAGAAACTAGGCTAAACAAAACTCTTCAAGGGTTGTCCACCTACCTCATTAAAAGCAGAAGGCTTCAACTAAACAATTCTCAATCAAAAAAGACATATAGGAAGACTTACAAACTGATGTAAAGTGGAGTAAGCAGTACTAAGACAATATAAACGATAACTACAAAAATATACACGGATAGAAAAAAAAATCCAAAGCAAACACTGTGTACTTAGAAATACTAAGCTTGCCACAAAGAAAAGATACAAGACTATATGACCCTCCCTTCTTTGTAGAGGCAGGGTACTGTGAGCATGATCATAGCATATAATGTGAGACTTGGTCAATGTGTTAATTTCACTGAGCTGCCTTTTTTCTCCCTTCCTTCCTTTCCTTTTTTATTCTTTATTTAATAAATGATTCTCTGAATGGGGAAGAGGACAGAGCTTTGGGACTAAAAATGATATAAGAAATATCAATAATTTTATTTTTTTTAATGAAAGTACATGGAAGAAAAGAAGTAAGAGTTCAGAGGGGGGCACAATAAAAAAGTGAAATTTTGATACTGCCCTTTCAATTTACATATTTGAGTTTTAAAAATAAACTATATAAAATTTCATGGTATCATATTTAATCCACTTTTGTTCTTTGTATACTGGAATACTGATATTTAAGTTCATAATATTTTTTAAAATTCTAAAAAGGTGCCCAAAAAACACAGCTGATAAGTCAAGTAATTTCCAAGTTGGAAAGGACTTCAGTGGTGGGTTATATAGTCTAACCCATATTTCAAAAAGAATTCCTTTTTCAAAGCAAAAAAAGTAATCATTCAGGTGTTGCTTGAAAATTGCCAGTGAGGAGTAAAGAGAAGGGTTTCTGAGCTGTGTTCTTATTTGGCTCCTGTCTTTTAAAAACAAAATATGTCCCTAAAAAGAACAATGGTCTAACTTACATTCATCTTGCCAAACATTAATACCTCTGGGGATGGAGGTAGTCTTTCTAAGAGATTTGAATGAGTTGAGAGCCCTTCTATTAACACAAGTAGAAGTTTAGTTCAGAACTGTATCACCCTTCACCTAATTATTTCAATAGCCTCCTTGGTCTCTGCCTCAATTTCCTTATCACTTCAATCTGTCCTCCCCACTGCTCACAAAGTGATTTTCCTTAAGATCAGCCATGTTACTCTTCTTCTCCAATGGCTTTCTATTGCTCTTAGACTGAAATATAAACTCCTTAGTTTAACTCTTCAAGTCCTTTATCACCTTGCCCCAAACCATCTTTTCAACCTAATTTGGACATTACTTTCCCTCCTGAAATCTGTGATCCAGCTAAATTGTCCTTTTCTCTGTTCCTCACACAAAACACTCCACTTCTGTTTCTAGTGCCTTTACATGTGCTATCTGCAGTGTCTAGAATACATACCCTCCTTACCTCCATCTCACAGAATACCTCTTTTCCTTCAAGACTTAGTTCAAGAACCACTTCTAAAGAAGACTTTACTGGTCTCATCTTCTGGAGGCCTCCCTCTCAAACTATCTTGTATCACACTTTTGTCTTTATTTATATCTATATATACATATATGTAGATATATACATATAACATATAAAATGTATACATATACATATCTCTTGACTCCAAGACAGAATATAACCTCCTTACATTGTTTCATTCATTGTACTTTTATCCCCACTGCTTATCAGCCTAGTACATTCAGTCATCATTCAGTTGCTTCACAGTCATGTCTAATTCTTCACGACCCCATTTTCTTAGCCGATATTGGAGTGGTTTTTGATATGGCAAACCACTCATTTTATATATGAGGAAACTGATACAGAGTTAAGTGACTTGCCCAGGGTCACCCAACTACTAAGTGTCTGAGGCCTGATTTGAACTGAGGAAGAGGAGTCTTTGTGACTCCAGGCCCAGCACTCTATAAACTGTGCCACCTAGCTGCCTTGCCTAGTACATACTAGGTATTTAATATGCACTTGATTTATTGATTGAACTTTAAAATTCAGAAGAAACCTTGTTCTACAGAAACTGAATATCTCACTCTCCAACAGTGGTCTATCCAGCTCCTTAAAAAAGGAAGAAAAGAGGAAAACAATGACAGCAAAGGATTCAGAAAATAAGGCTAAGTGGCTGGCTTCCATCTCCAACCACAGGTTAATGCAGGTAAATATCCTGTTGGAAATTATGTTCACTGGTCAACTTTGTTGTTTTAAATTAAAGCATTTTTCAGTCATGTATGTCTCTTCAGGGTTTCATGGCAGTACTGGAGTAGGGTACCATTTTCTTCTCCAGCTCATTTTATAGATGAGAGAAATGAGGCAAACAGTTAAGTGACTTGCCCAGGGTCACACAGCTAGTAAGTGTCTGAAGTCAGTTTTGAACTCACAAAGGTTCAAATCCAGCTGGTCCAGAGCCTGCATTCTATCCACCTAGCTGCCCACTGGTCAACTTTGGGTACTTGTTAATTTTTCAATAACAGATTTCTTACAAATACATAGGGGAAACAAAAGTATTCCAAAATGGATTTTAAGGGAGAGATAAAAAAGAATGCAAAGAAAAAGATATGATCCCATGATCTAAGAGAAGCCTACTAAAAAGTGGTATGAGATTCTCAAAAATGGAATTTGGACAATGCTATCTAGATGTTACTGCATAAGGGGCTCTGAGATGCACTTACATCTACAAAAAGCACATGTTCAAAAAAGATGAAAGCAAGAGAAAAAAATGTGTATATCTATCTACACACACATATATAAACCACCCCTTAGGTGCTGCTTGTCCTTCATTTTCAAAGAGGACCAATGACATCATGGGGTGATGTCTTAACTTTATAGTGAGATTAGTTTTAAATGAAGTAGAGTTGCACAAAGTTGTCGGTCTCATTCTCCCTTTCAGAGTCATCAAAGTTTAGTGGCAAGAAAAAAAGTCAAAATGACAGGAATACAGTGGATTACCTTAGTGTCTTCGATGTCTGACCAAGTTCTAGACATTCCACAGTGCTACCATCATGGCCATTGGGACAACTTGTTCTCCTCTGCCCCTTCTGGGGAGTCTTCATGTGCTTGGGGTAAACATGCCCCTAACTCACTAATGGGTTTAAAGCCAATTGATTACCCTTAGTCTGGTTTAGATTATCTGCCCAGATGTTTTCACTAGGCTGTGCATGCTACAGCTTCTTGGAGCCACCACTTACTAGTGACCCCTTAATACACACTCACTCAGCATTCTACTCCATAAATGGACTTCCCCTCTTTCAGAAGATGCACAGATGTCCTTTAATAGCCTGTTGGTCATATTGTCAACGTTTGCACTGTGTGATAATGAAGTTCTTAATGGGCTGCTGAGCTAAAATTCTGTGGCCATGCTAAAAGGGTGACCCTTAGGGCTTGTCTGTTTAACTTCAACATTTGAGAACGAGTTGAATCTTTGTTCATGAGAGGAAAGGGCAGAGGGAGGCAGCTAGAACAAGCTTTATCCCAACCTGGTCCTTGTGTCCTACCTAAGCAAGCTTGTACCTGGGATGGGGCAGCCTCTTTTATGTTTTTTCCAACTAGGTTACAGATCAGCAACTTTGATATGGAGCAGTCCCAGCAACCTTTCAAATTTTCAGTTCATGAGGTCCTCCTGGGCCAGGAAGCAAGTGGCTTCAGTAGTAATCCAAGCGGTCTTTTGCAGTTGCAGTATCAGCAGCACCAGGAATGGGCTGGCACAAGGAAAGTATCAGAGAGAGGAACCATACAGAATTGAAGATCGAATTTGGATCGTAATTGGCACAGACTGTGCTCACTATAAGACGAAATGTGAAATGTCTAATTAGCAGCAAGAATAGATCAATTTTGAAAACTGTAGGACAATGTGTTTGATTTTGATCCCTAGAATTGTAGAGCACATGGTTAAAGACATTTTGTGATCACTTAGTAAAGGAAGTAATGATTACCAAAGACTAGTAGATTAATCAGTGTTGATTTCCACAACAATGAGATTTTGTCTTCCTCTATAAATGGAGGCTGCATATAGATTCTAAGACTTTTAAGATTTATGGTCAGGGGTACCTAGGTGGTATGGTGGCTAGAGCCCTGGCCCTAAAGTCACGAGGACCTGAGACTCAAGGCACTTGCTAGCTATCTGTGTAACCCTAGGCAAGTCATTTAAACCTAATTGACTTGGGTAGGTGGAAGAGAGCTCATTTAAAGAGTTATTTGAGCTTTGGTCACATTTATGATTACACAGCTATTAAAAACAGGAGGCAGGATTTGAACGCTGGTTTTTCTGACTTCAGGTTCAGCATCCTAACCACTAATAGAGTAATAAGATGGACCAGTGAAATGTCATAGACATAGTTTGGATTTCAGCAAAGCTAAGTGACAAATTTTGTGATAACTACCAGTATTTTTCATGGGGGTCTAGTATATGTACAGATCCCATCAGTCAGTATACAGAACAACAGGGAGCTACTTCTACCATTATGATGATGTATGAGGGGAAGTACATACAAGGATAGTCTATTCTGGTTGACCTACCACGTGGTTAGGAGGCTTTTTCCATTAGCTGACTAAACGAAACTGTATTCAAAAGTACCTGAGTCAGGTCCAGAAGGCTTTTGGCTATCTTCACCTCTGGGGTAAGAGATGATTCCACTTACCTCACAACATCAGATGAGAGACCATGGGGTAAGGGGAAGGAGTGGATATATGGCTGCCCTTCAGCAAGACCATATGGTTACACCCAAAATAGGACCTCAACCTTCTTTTGTTCCTGCTTTTCTGTTCTAGGCGAAGAGGGAGGAGACTCCAACCTTCAGAAGTTCAAAGGCTTAAACAAACCACACAAGTCTAGGAATCTAGGCCAGCGGTTATTGGCAGACCAGAATCAACATATGCAGAGTGACTTCTGGGACACCTGCCAAGCAGAGTCTAGAAGCACCACCATATACATGAACTTTGGTGGACTGAGGCTTTGTGAGGACTGAGATCAATTTCAAGCATAATCCCCACTTCCCACCCAGCCACAATAGACCAAAGTGGTATAAGGGTTATCATGACTCAAGTATTGAGGAAGACGCTACATTTGTTATCATAGCTTTTGTAATAGTTGCCTGATATTAAATGTTTAAATGGAACGAGGGTGCCAGTCACTGGGCTACTAAAAACAGGAGGAACAGAACCGATAGGGGCTTAGGACAATGGCAGGGAAAAGACTCCTCAGGATGCCTGAGAAACCCAAGATGTGGCCTTCCTGGTCCAGAGAGGGCCCAAACATAACACACTGCAAAGTCTACATACAGGGTTTACCAAGTCCTAGTGTAGTTCTAAGCTTTAATAACCTTTGATAGATTAAAACTACACTAAGTATATACAAAGTATACACAAAATACAGGGTTTCCCTAAAGTCTTAGTGCAGTACATGTGGTTTTCCCCAGTACAAAGTAAGATTCTTGAGGACAAGTACTTTCTTTTCTGCCTTTTGTAGTCTCAATACCTAGCAAATTTCCTGCCACATAGCAGGATCTCAATGCTTAATGAACTGAATTTATGAATACATGCCAAGTTTCTATTACTAAAATCTGTCACACACTACTTGTGTCCCTACTGCCCCTAGGATGAAATAGAAAGTCCTCAGTTTGGTATTTAAAACCCTCTAAAATCTGGTCCCTGCCTGCCTTTCCACTCAGCTCATTATGCACTGTTTCAGTTTGGCTGGCCTATGAGTGTTCTCCACATGTATTCTCCCGCCTCCCTCGTTTTGCAGATAGTTCGACATGTCTGGAATGTATTCCTTCTTCACCTTTCCTTGACCCTTCTCTATTGACCCTAGTTCCTAATCCCATCTCTTTTCACTTTTACTACCAAACTTTTTTAATCCCTTCAGTGCCTGAAGAATGGAAGGTTCACGTAAGAAACTTTTAAGATGGATGGAAGACCTTCAAAACCACATGAAGTCAGTGGTGTCACCACCCAGCCCCACAGACCATAGGCCTTATCCATAAATACTAGAAAGACTTTGATGTGTGTAGTGAATGCCATCTGAGCCAGGAAGAGGAAGACAGGGAGGAAATCGCTTTCATCTGCTCAGGAAGATCCTTTCAACTTAGTTGGGTTTATTTTGCTTTCTTTCAGGGAAGTGGCACATTTAGTTTTCTGAGCTTGGTGTTTCATTTACAAAAAGTGAAGAAGTTTAGGCAGAGGGAGCCTCTCCTGTCTTTGGGTGGGATCTAGAACCAATCTAGAACCAACTATTATGTAGAGGTAACCCTATATCCCTTTGGATACCTTCTCTGTGAGGGCCAGTAATCTTTTCCCCAAAAGGATGCCTTTCTACTTCCTCCTTAAGGGCTTAATCAACAACAGCTGGAACTTAACTGTATTTCCTCCAAATCAGACTCTAAAGGAAAGAGGCTACAAGATCATAAAGAAGCTGGTTGGTAGCACCCATTCTTCTACCTGCTTAATCCCAAACCCTTCTACTTCCCAAACTTTTCTATTACTGTTGAAAAAAACCACCATCCTCCCAAATCACCTAGATTCAAAACTTGGGTTTGAGCCCATCCTCATTTTTCACTTTCTAATTTGTTGTCAAGGTTTGTCGATTTTAGCTTAGTAACTTTTTTTTTTTGCTTTTTGGAGGGCAATTTGGGTTAAGTGACTTGGCCAAGGTCACACGGCTAGTTTTTGTGTTAAGTATCTGAGGCCATATTTGAACTCAGGTCCTCCTGACTCCAGGGCCGGTGCTCTACTCACTGCTCCCCCTACTTAGTAACTTTCAAATGGATCACCACCTCACCTGTGACACTGCCACCTACCTAGTGAAAGACCTCATAACTAGGCTATTGCCAATAGCCTGCTGGTTGGTCTTCCTGCCTCAATTCTCTCCCCACACCAATCCATTCTACACACTCAACAGTCAGTCATCTTCCTAAAGTGCCAGTCTCAGCCTCTCCCTCTTAACAAAATCAATTCTAATAGCTCCCTGTTACTTCACAATCAAATAGGAAACTCTGTTCAGCATTAAGTCCTTTATAACCTCACTCACACACACACCCACCATTTCTCTCAGGGCTTGGCATGTAGTAATCACTTCATAAATTCTTAATATTCCTGAAGCAGCTAGATGAGACAGTGGATACAGAACTGGGCCTAGAGTCAAGAAAACCCAAATTCAAATCCAGGCTCAGACAGCAACCACCTTCAAAGGGGTGCTATATGCTTATTCCCTTTCCCATCTTTCTCTTATCTTTTTCTGGGGCAGCTAGGTGGCTCAAATCTGGCCTCATATACTTAACACAAAAAACTAGCCATGTGATCTTAGGTAAGTCAACTCCAACTGTCCCGCCTACCCCCCTCAAAAAAAGTCTCTTATCTTTTCCCCTGATGAGATCTTTTACTCCTTTAAAGTTCCTTTTTGGTTATGTCTCAACCTGTTCATACCCACTGTTGGATTGTTTTACAGACATTTAACACAGGTAGAATACAGGAAGCTACACCAAGGAAGACAGCTTTCAGTGAACATTGATTCCTATCAGAGAAAAAGGGAGGAAGCCTAGTTGATATTGGTTCCATCAAACTAGGGACTCTAAGCGGCAAAAAAGGAGTGAATTCCAGGCATGGGGAACACATTAAACTTCTCTTCAATTTATAAGTGGTCAAAAGGATATGAACTGAGTTTTCAAAGAAATCCAAGCTAACAGGAAAAAATGCTCCAAATCATTAAATATAGACTCAAGCAACTGAGGTTCCACTTCAGCATCAATTATCAAGACTTTCAAAACTGAGAGATGAGGGGCTACACAAGAACAAAAGGCATTACCAGTGGAGCTCTAAAGTGGTACACCCATTCTAAAAAAGCAACACATCTGACCCAAAAGTTACCTGTATGCACCATTCAGCCCAGCAATCACTATTAAACATACAACCCAGCCAGACACAACACAAATATTTACCAGCTTTCTGTAGTAAGAACTGGTATGGGGGAGTGTCACCATCAGGGCAATTTATTATAGAAACAATCCTGAGACTTTTCACTGAAATGACCAATCCTAGCTCCAAGGTCTTATGATAAAACATGCTATGCATCTCCAGAGGTAGTCAGGAATGTTATGTATAACATAAAAATTGTTTTGATTTTTTTTTCCACTAAAAGGAGGAATGAGGAGTAGGAGGCAGGTAGGACAGAAACTTATTTAAAAAGCATGAAAATGGGAGTCATATTACATGAACAGCAAAACCAACAGAAACTACACCAAGGCATATGGTTCAGTCATTACAGTTATGTCCAATTCCTTTTGACCCCATTCAGGTTTTTGGGCAAAGACACTGGAATGGTTTGCAATTTCCTTCTCCAGGTCATTGACAGATTAGAAAACTGAAGCAAATAGGATCAAGTGATTTGCCAGTGTCTGAAACCAGATTTGAATTCAGATTTATCTTCTTGACTCCAGGACTAATTCAGACCACCTTGTTGCCCCTGTAGCAAGATTATAAGCCAGAAAATCAGCTTAGTCTAGTTGCCAAAGGGCTTCAACAGATATTTGTAATTTATACTCAAGGTGATAGGTACCACTCACTAGAGTTTATAATGCATGGACATAGGGAAATATTTAACAGACATGTTGCTTTGGGAGAGACTGGCAGAATTCTGTAAAGATGTCATATAGGAGGTAGCACCTGAGCTTAACTTTAAAGGGAGCTAGGGACTCCAGAAAGCAAGAACATTCCAGTCATGTTCAAAAAAATGCAGGTAGAATGCTGTATAAAGAACACAACTTAAATGTTGTAGGTCAAGTAATATGTAATCAGTTTAGATGGGATTAGTCAGACCATGAATTCTAGGAATTATTTCATCACAATTAATGCTCTTTGACAGGAGAATGAGTTATTGTGCAAGAATGATTAGGAAGGATATTAAGAGGCCAAGAATTCCATTATGATACCAAATATTTAAGGGATAATGAAGATATGAACTAGGGCGGTAACCTGTGAAATGAATTTAAGTAACTTGATTGTAAAAAAATAAAAAATCAAAATCTGACAACTGTTCTGAGGGCCTATATTCTTAACAGTTGTCCTTAACAGGACAATGATATTTTGCCAGACTTGAGTTCTCTAGAAACACTTGGTTCTTCAGATCCAATACTGGAAGGACCTAATAGGCTGGTAAAATACTATTTCTTAAACAAAACTGTTTCCCATTCACCATTACATGAAGGCAGGAGGTAAATCTCCTTTATTTAGGATGCAGAAAACAAGTTTGAATGTTGGCACCTTTCATCATCCCTCATTTGGTGCAGCCTTCTTTCCCAACTTCAAAGCCTTGGCTGAATCTTATTGATTTGGGTTGGGCTTTTCCTAAGGAATTTAATCAGAACTTATCTTGTGACTTTTAGGACACATTTCTTTACCACCCTATCTGATGTTAGGCTAGTTAAGGGTCAAATGTTCTAATATAAACCTAAGAAAGCTACTTTAACCAATAGGCTAAGTACTACACTAACCCACTGCTACCTGAAGAATTTAGCATGAGTTGGAGAAACAGAAAAAGATCATTCCGCACCATTAAGGACTTGCCATCTTCAAACTGGGACACACAAGGATGCTAAGTGGTGCTCCAGAGCTTTTGGTGATGGACCCCCTTTGCATAAATTACCTTTACTTACATTTACAGGTTTATAAAGCTTCCTCCCTCATAAACCTGCTGATATAAAAATCCCTAATCCATATGAAACACAATCTTGAGTTATTTAATTTGTCCACATCTATTATTAGATTAAAATAGTTCTGTGTTCTTGCAACTTTAAGACGTGGCAACTAAGATTTAATAAATGTAAGAACACAAATTCTAAATCAAAGCATGTTTTTCCAATGTAGGTTCACTCGATCCTATTTTAATCTAGGTGAATGCAAATCCAAACTTACTAAGTCAAATAAATACTAGTGTCAGGCTATATCCCCAAACACCATTATAAGTAAACAAATCTCAGATTACTATTAGTGACAAGTTCTTTTCTTGCTCATGCTCAAAATTCTCCCTAAAAAAAAGCAATTGCTTTTAGGCAAAATCAAATATGTATTATCAAAAATAACAGTTAAAACAACAAATCAAATCAGACAAAGGCTTTTATTTATTTATTTCTTGCATTTAAAATATTCTTCGATGACATCTTTGGCCTGAGATTCCTTGCCATAGTCCTAAAAAAAATCAAGGAGCACTTTTAAATTATGAAAAGAATTTTTGAATTCACAATTCACAACACTAGCAAAAACAGAATTTCTTCAAGAATACACACACCTAAGGGTGTGGTAAAACAAGCAATATTTATTAAGAATTAACTGTATGTACAGAAGAAAAAACCCTTTCCAACTCTATTAACATCCCAAATCCGACTAGAATAAATCATAATGTAGCCATTCTCAGGGACCTCAAGGACCTTAGTCATTGAGGCTCGTACCATGGCTGTACTATTGCCAGCATTTTACTTCTGAAAAACACATTCAAGTAATCCAGATGTAACTGCACTGGCTTTCAAGATTTTTTTACATCCTTTTTTATCGATGATGCACTTAAAATTACATTTGAAAAGAAAAAATGTAGGTACAATATTTTTAAAAATCACTATGAAAACTTTCACCTCAAATAAAGGAGCTCAAGCAATTTTATGTAACTACTTTCCTTCTCACACTGTTAGAAATTAGAAAGTCTTATGTCAACTCCTTCCTCTGAACAAGAGGCAAGTCCTTTTTTAAGTTCAGTGGTCTAAAGCTATTGACTGAATAGAAGGTGAAAAATAAGATCAACTTACCTTAACAACAACGCAACTGCAGCCAACCACTTTACGGGGCTTTCCCTCTCTGTCAATTTTACAGAGGCCTACCCATTCACCCAACTTCTTGTTGTCATCAACCTGTTAAAAAAATACATGCTGAACATGGCACTATGGCTGGCACAAGAATAAGAAGGGTAGGTAGGTGCTGTACGCTCAGATATATTGGGTGACATGGCTGTTCTCTTCAACATTATCAGTAGAGGGAGCCAAGTTGTCATCATGTACAGCAGTTTCAAAAACACTTAAGTTCAACAAACTCTCCTGTCCCTTTAGTTTTATCATCTAACCACAGTAAACAGAAAAAAATAAGTAAAATGCAATCCTGCATTACAACAGCTTGCAAGAGTGTAAAGCAAAAGTCCAGGAAAGAAAATCCAGTTTTTAGATCAGTTTGTTTAGTAAGTACATAGAAGTAGCAAACTAACCATTTAAGGAAAAACACAAAATTAAAGAATTTGCTTCAAGTTGCCAACATATTTCATTCATGCACACAATTCTAATTTATCAGGGTCCTATTATGGTTGATAGAAACCAGCATTTAAAAATCTCACCTTGATCAAGTTGATTTGATGCTCAGCACACAGGGCCTCAACCAACTTTACATACATAGGTTCATCACAGTTGGAAGCAAGTACACAAAGATGGGCTTGGCGTCTAAAAGGCACACAAAAATTCTGGTTACAGTCTAGAAATTTTTCAAATAATTGTCACCCTTACATATACAGTATAGTTCAGTGTTGAAAGATTTTTTTAAAACACTGGCTACATTGGCAACAAACAGCATGATACTACCAATAAAATACCCAGCAAAATATAATATGCCAGGTTTCACTCCAGTCCTAAAACACATTGATTCAACATAAGTCTAAGTCTAGCATTTGTGCTTTTCTGACTAAATTTGAATTTTCTGCATTTTAGTTGTGACCAAAGAGCTCTAAAAGCTTATGGGCAATCAACAAAGCATGCATTCTTAATTAAAACTTTAGCCTGTCTCTCAGTTTTTGACTTGAATTAACATTAGGATCAACCAGCATATATAGAGGATTGTTACCTGTTGCTGGATCAGACATCGAATTAGAATCCATTTTAAAATTGTGCAGCAGCATTCCCAAGGTGCTAAGGTTGAAAGGGACTCATGACAGGCACTGCTGAAGAACATCCAGTCGATGTTTCCATTGGATTGAACTGCCCAAGTCTATACCAAAGTGAATTGAACTGACTTGAAATTCATCTGATTTAGAAAGCTTTCAAAATGTACAATTATCAAAACCAAATTAGGTAGTATTTAACACATGCAGTTACTTTGCCAAGGTAACTAGTCTAGAAAAAAATACTTTCAACTCTGACCATTAAGTGTATTTTAGTGGCTCTTGTCAAAGTGAGGAATATTTGATTACTTGTTCAGTTGTACAAACTATTAAAAAATCAAGGTAACAGTTATTTTGGTTTAAGTTCTCAAGTTCAAAATTGGGTTCCAGTCTAAAGAGCAAAAATTTATTTCTTATGTTGAGTTATTGTGAGTTCTTAAACTGTGGTCCATGAGCTTTTTGTAAACATTTCAATATGACTAATTTCATTTGTAATGCTACTTTATGTCCTTAAAATTTCTGAGAAAATAGGGCACATAGTAGCAGCCTGCCAAAGGGTTACATTACACAAAAAATGTTAAGAAGCACTTTTCTAAATTTTCTTTTCCCCCAGTTCAGAATAAAGAACTGAGCTAACTACAGGTTTGTCAGACTATTTTTTATCACTCATAAATGGAGTGAAGGGGTATCCGACAATCAAGTCATCATTCAAACACTGTAGAAGTAAAAAGCATAAGCATGAATTACTGGACGGAATTTTCATTCCTAGTTTACAAAACTTAAATATAAAAACAAATAAAAATCAAAATGATCACCATTACCCTCCAAAGAATGCTACCAAGCTCACAGTCAATTAGGATGACTATAATTCTGTACTATAGAAGGGTTGCTACTAAAATTCTACAAAATCTTGAGTCAGTAAGGACCTTTTTCTACAGTTGGAAAATTTGTCTAAATGTTTACTATATGGCCTCAAAGTCTATGGAACTGAAGTTTCCTAAAAATAACTCATTTAAAACAGAGAACATAAATTATTATTCAGTAGGACAAATCTACTTAAGGAATCTGTCTTGTATTCATTTTCAACACCTAAAAGGCTGGTTTAATACAAACTTGATTTTCTGTCCCCATTTGAAAACTGCAACGTAAATATCAGAAATATTCAGAGCTAGAAATCTCATGCTAATGACCAGATGACATACTTGATTTTAAGTGAGCACATCACAGAAAAATTAAGTCTTATGTATGAGAAAACTGTAAAATCCCAAGACCTACTTGTCCAAGGCTTTGGCAGCTTCACGAATTCCACGAGCTAGGCCATCGTGGATGAGTGCGGTCTTCAGCACTTCTTGTAGAGCGGTGTTAACGTCCATTACACCTCCAGCAGCAATGCTGTAATCAATTCAGAGTTATGATCAGAACACTGCTCATCTTACTCCATAGAGGCCTATGCATTCAATTTCACCCAAGGTTGCCCAACCACATGGTGGAAAGCGTCCCAACTTAGGGGTTAAGTAAGAGAGCAACCTGAAAGGTAACCCAGGCAAACAAACTGCGGCCAAAGAGGCGCCAAATCCCCAGGCCGAAATGTACACGTGGGCACCGCGGACGCGGCTCGGTCAACACCTCAGGAGTTTCATCACTTAAGGTTCACCCCTCCCCCCAAAGCCCGCACTCACCCTTCCTCGGCCATGGCAGCGGTTCACGGGTGAAGCTAAATCTTGAAAGCACTGAAATAGAAACACAAACATGTCAAGGAATAGTCCACGCCAGCTCTCTCCAACCACAGGAGCCCCAGCGCACGTAAGAATATAAGAATTTCACTTCCGAACGCGCGCAGCCGCCACCTACACTCACCCCGGGAGCCTCCGCCTCCCGCTCGACTCAGCGGCGACAGGGAAAGAGGGCCTTCCTCCCCGCCCGAAAGAATTTAAAGGGCTCAGGACCCCTTCAGGCGCATGCTCATTAGGCTCCTCGGAAAGAGGTGGCCATAGCACTGCCAGGACTCGAGATTTCTGTTTCCGGCGATCTTCGCAAAGTCTGTGGTCCGACGCGACCGTCAGGCACAGGCATGGACAGTCCAGGTCTGCTCTCCTGGACCCAGGATAGGGCCTGGAGATCGAGTCCTGGAGAAGGTGTGCGTGGGTGTTCTGATGTGCACGTGGGTTTTCTCCTTCTAATCCTGAGTATTTAGAACGCGTTCAAAGGTCCTCACCTTATATCCAGAGATACAAGATTCGTGTGGGCTCATTTTTTGCTCCCTTCTCTGACAGATCTTTGCAACTCATACGGTAGTAGGCAGGGCGCTGAGCCAGGGATCAGGTAGTTCAGTTCAGGCGTGGCCCCAGACACTAATTCTGTACTTCGGGCATCTCACGGAACCTCGGCTTTCCTCAGTTTCATCTATTGTACTATGGGGATAATCACAGCACCCACCCCCACCCACCCCCCTCAGGGTTGTGAGGCTCAAATAAGAAAATGATTGTAAGGCGCCTAGCACAGTGTAAAAGCACATAGTAAGTGCTATATAAATGTTTATAGCACATGGCGCTACATAAAAATGTGTATAGCATATGGCGCCGTGTAAATGTTAGCGATTGTTATTACTACCTTGCCAGAGTTGTTATGAGGATCCCATGAGATCATATTTGAAAAGCACCTGGCACGTAGTCGGCATTTAATAAATATTTGTTCTCCAGAGAAAGTCCGCCTGCCCTCATTTGGCGTAGTTTCTCATCTTCCAGAGGACTGGACACCTTGTTTTCTTGGCAGTGGAATGTCAAGTTCTCCCTTCCTCTCCTACAGCTTCAATATTTTTCTTAACTCAGCTAAATTTGAAAAAAAAAAATTAAAAATACCTCTCTCCAAAAAATGATAAAATTATTTTTTTTGCCAAAAAGAGGAAGGGAAAATGATTCATGTTAATCACGGGACAGCAAAAAGTACAACAGTTGTAAAACTGCTTGTTTTGTGGATGTAGTCTAGTGAATACAGTAAAAATTGTAATGTCATCCATTTTTATGGAAGTAAGTTGAAAGGCATTGTCTAGGTGAAAATCCCAAGTTATTATCTTTTCCCTTAGGAATTACCCTTCAATGGTATAGTGTTGGGGTGAGGAATGGAATTAGGGGATCCTTGAAAACTAACCACTCCAAGGGTAACATTGAATTTAACGATGGTAGAATCACTATTAACCCCAGAGAACAAAGCAGGAAAGAGAATATCCAAGTATAACTGTAAATACTCATAAGGGAAGGGGTGTTGACAAGCACCCATTTTATAATTCCTGACCAGGACAAGAACAGTGATACATAGGCTTTGTTTTATACATAAATAATCACATTTCTTATTTAAGGAGTTAAAATAACAGTAAATCAAGATTAATATCACAAGAGTGAGGTGTTCTTTTTTTCAAAGTGCTTTCACATCCATTCTCCTTCAAACATTCTTCCACTGTATAACAACTTGGGAGTGGATGAACACTTAAAAGCTGTATTGTCTTGAACTATCAGGTTTATAATTTTTTTTTTTAAAGCAATCGGGTTAAGTAACTTGCTCAAGGTTACACGACCAGGTGTTTCTGGGTGGGTGCGAAGTTTCTGAGCCCTGGATTTGATCTCCAGGTCTTCTCAACACTGGAGCCGGTGCTCTTACTCGCAGTGCTACCTGGACGCCCCCAGGTTTATAATTATTAACTGATGTTTTAGCAGTTGCCTATTGACCTAAAAATTACAGCAGGCAACAACTAGCACCCAGTGTGTTGAGAGTTTTGGCATGATTCAAGAAATTTGTTTGTTTGTTTTCCAAAGATACTAGGGGAACAGGAACCTGAGAAGGATCTTGAAGACATGAGAAGAAAGTTTCTTCATCTGTAAAATAAGGATTTAGCCTGTTATTTGAAGTCCCTTCAAGCTGTTATCGAAGCATATGATTCTAAAGGTGAGAATGTGAAAACTGTACATAGAGAGTTGTTTGAGGTACTGACCATAGGGTAATAGATATAGAACTGGAAAAGGCCTTGGGAGTCACTTGATTGAACCCACAAAATCTACAGATAAGGAATTCAAGTCCACAAAGATTAAATGACTTTCCTGAAGTCACACAATAAATAGGAAAGCCAGGATTTGAACCCAGTTTTGTTACAGTTATTATCTTTTAGAATATCTCTAGATCTACAATAATGTTTCATATTGGTTAGTGGTTTTTTGGTTGCTTTACTTTTCAGATTTCTTAATTTCTCTAGTTTCAGTTCCTGAATGGGAGCTTTGTTGTGGGGCTTTGTTCTGCCTCATAATACACTTTTGAGTGGGATGATCAGCTCTGCTTGGTCTCACCCAGGGTTACCTTGCGCTCCTGGGCTGAACCTTAATTTCTGGAGTTAGTCCCCATAGACCTTTGAGGTTCAGAATGCTGAATCTTCAGGGCGCTGTCCTATGTTCTGAGACAGATAGGGAGCTCCTCACCCCTGAGCCTATAATGTCCAGATCTACAGGTTACAGCTCCATTCTCTTTGCTACCTGTTGTACTTTCCAAAGACCTACCTGTGAGCTTTCCTGAACATACTGGGACTTTCTCAGGGGAGCCCTCTGCTCATGGTCTCCAGTCACAGAGCTTTGCAGGCTACATATGTCTCTGTCTACTATATTTGTTCTGGGATAATACTCTACATTGGCATCAAGGGCATGCTGGAGTCAGCTCATACTGGCTAAGAGCTGATTATTAAATTTTCATGATGAGCATTTACACCTCAGAAATCGACAGACACTACAAATCAGGGCTTTGCTGTTTTGTTGATTACCTAGACTTAAGAAAGTACTGAAAAAAAAATGAATAATGAAGATTAAACTTCTAAGTCTATCATATTTACAGGTTTTCCTCAGAGCTTGTTATTTTTTTTTTTTTAGCAATCGGGGTTAAGTAACTTGCTCAAGGTTACAGGGCCAGTTATTTCTGGGTGTGGTGCTAAGTATCTGAGCCCAGATTTGACCCCCACATCATCCCGACACTGAAGCCAATGCTCTTACTCAATGTTGCTACCTGGCCGCCCCCTGCAGAGCTGGTTATTAAACATTTATGAGCACACCCCTAACAGTTAGTCCTCTTTCCTATTTTTCTTAGTCTTTTGGCTGACCTCTTGTGCAGTTTTCTCATTGGATTTCTTGATCATTTTTGATGTGATGCAAACTTAAAATTTTTGCTGAAGTAGGTATGTTGGAGCTGAGCAGTTTGCCTCTAGTTAACAAAGCTGTCTAGTAAACATTTAATAAATGCTTGTTAATTGATCAGTTGATCTCAAATCTAAAGCCCACCTGCTATAGCTTTAAACTCAGGCTAATCCCTTTGCTCTTGGGTCACTTCTCTGTCTCTGTCTCTCTCTCTGTCTCTCTCTCTCTGTGTCTCTCT
>NW_027187391.1:13349693-13420975 GCF_028583685.1 Petaurus breviceps papuanus
CTCTCTGTCTCTCTCTCTGTCTCTCTCTCTCTCTCTGTCTCTCTCTCTCTCTCTCTCTCTCTCTCTCTCTCTCTGTCTCTCTCTCTTTCTGTCCAGAAGGCAGCAGCTCATGGTTCCTCTTGATGGGATGTTCCCAGGGAGTACACGATTTTGGGGGCAGAGTGTATGTGTATGTAGAGGGATGTTACTATAGGACAGTATAGAGGAATAAGACAATACTATATTTTTGGAAAAGATCAGAAATTTGGGATAGAGGGGTAGAGACAGGTTATCTATGTTTGGAGGGTTTTCTGTAATTCTTAATAATTCCGGCTAAGAATGTTTCTTCATGAATCCCTTTGGCTTTGTTGCCATTGGCTGCTTGCAAATAGTCCAGGGGAACAGACAACAAGTATCCATAACTTAATTATGTGCCACTTCAAGATTTGTAGAAAATTTAATTATAACCAAAACACTTAGCTCATAAAAAACTGTTTAAATATTTAGCAATCTCTTTGATTATTCCTCTTCTGACTGTTCTTCCTTATATGCCCCTTAAATATTGATGTTTCATAATTGGGAGTCACCTTTATGCATATGACTACCAAATCTTTATCTCCTTCCCAAATTTTCACTAAATGCTTGTCTCCATGCATGACCTGTTGCCTGCAGGACATATCCATCTGTCTGTCCTCCTAGTACTTCAAATTTATTACATCAAAAACTGAACTCATTATTTGTCCCATTGAAACTTCTCTCCCCTAACTTTTTTTTTCTATTTCTGTAAAATGGCCACCATAGTATTTAAGTATCCCAGCTACCTTACTGTTCTTTACCATCAAGTTTCACTTCCCACACATTTTACAGATGAGAAAACTGAGTCAATCAGGGTTAAGTGACTTGCCTAGGGTTACACTAGCTAGTAAGTATCTAAGACTGGATTCGAAAACAGGTCTGCCTGACTCCAGGCCTGGCATTCAATCTACTGAGCCATTCAGTTGCCCCTTCTTAACCTTATCCACTTCCTTCCTTATGCTGCCTCCCTTAAATTAGACTACATTCTGTCCCGTGTTCTGTGGCTTAACTCACATGGTCACCATAGTAGGGATAAATATATCATTCTCCTCCCAAGACTGTCTATAGAAAGCCCTCTCATCCTATTGAGAAGCAGCATGATATAATAGATAGAGCACTGGACTTGGAGTCAGGAAGACCTACATTCAAATTCTCCTTTAAATATTTGCTAGCTATAAGACCCTAGGCGAAAACACTAACCTTTCTGTGTCTTAGTTTCCTCATCCATAAAATGAGAGAGTTTGATTTGATGGCCTTTAAGGTCCCTTCTAGCCCTAAATCTGTGCCTTTCAAGACCTGACTCAGATGCCACATCTTTCATGAAATCTTCCCTGATTACATCCAAGGGGAAATTGATCTGTCTCTTTCTCTGTCCAAAATACTCCTCTTTGGAAACTAACTTTCCTTATCACTAGCCCAAGCCCTGCTCAGGTGTTGTCTTCCCTTATTAGAATGTAAATCACTTAGTATACAACAAGCACTATACCACAAATATCAATTATCTCATTTGATCCTCACAGTAACCCTGGGAGGTAGATGCTATCATCCATTTTATAGATGTGGAAACTGAGGCAGACAGAAGTTAAGTGACTTGCTAGGGTCATATATCCAGTAAGGATCTGAGGCAGAATTTGAATTTGGGTCTCTCTGACTCCAGGTCCAGGCCTCTATTCACTGTACCAAAGACAGGCATTTTCTTGCTTGTTTTTATTTGTATCCCAGTGTTAGCAAGTTGATGAGAACATTTTGGGTACTTTAAAAATGTTTTTTTCATTCATTCATTCATTCCCCCAGATTATTTCCCTAGATTTTGCATTTGCACTTACCTTACTCTCCCTCATATTCATGTCCTCATCTTGTCTCATATTTTAAGCACTTCAGAGCATCCTGTATCCTCAGCACCTAACACATAATAAGCATTTAATGATTTTCTAAAATTGAATGGAATCATTAACACGAAATAATTAATAAAATAAATGGATATTTTTTTAACCATGAAAGCTATACTAATTGTATTATCTATTTTGGATCAGTTTCTTAAATATGTTTTTAAAATCATACATCTGCCAACTAGACAATATCAGTCAAGTCAAGAAGTATTCACTAAGTATCTTTTATGTACAAGACAGGTTACTAATCTCTGCAGATACAAACAAAGTTAAAAGTAGCCCCTGCCCTCAAAAAGTTGACAATCTGATGGGAGAGACAGCATGGAAACAACTACATATGAAGTGCAAATTTAAATAATGTGACGACTTCAAAGGATTCATCATTTGAACTATTAGGGACCTAGCTATATGTACAGACAAAATATATACCATGTAAATTGGAGATAATATCAAAGCGAAGGGAGACCAGAAAAATATTCTTGAAGAAGGTGGAATTTTAGCTGAAACTTGAAGGAAGCCAGGAGGCAGAGGTAAGGACAGAGAGCATTCCAGGCCTAAAGCACAGCTAATGAAAACCCTGGAGCCTGGAGCTCATTTTATGCAAGGAGTGGCAAGAACGAAGTATCACTGGATCCCAAAAGGTCCCTGTGTAGGAAGGGCTTTAAAAACCAAATGGGGTGGGGGGTGAGTAGGTGAATAAGAGCACTGGCCCTGGAGTCATGAAGACCTGAGTTCAAAGCCAGGCTCAGACACTTAACACTTACTACCCGTGTGATCTTGGGCAAGTCACTTAACCCCAATTGCTCTGCCTTCCCCCCTCCAAAAATAAAAAATAAACAAACAAACAAATGGAAGGTTTTACATTTGATCCTAGAAGTGATAGGGATTCACTAGAGTTTATTGAATTGGGAGATAACAGCCAGAACTCCACTTTAGGAAGACAGCGAGCATGGAATGAACCAACCAGCCAGAGGCTATTGTAATATCACAGGTGTGAGGTGAGGAAGATGTGAACTATGGTGGTAGCATTGTCAGAGGAAAGAAAGGGGAAGCGTTCAAGTAGGAAGGTAGAATAGAAAGAACTTGGCAACATATTGAATATGGAGGGAGATGGGGTTTGAGATTGAGGAGTGGAAGAGGACAGTTAGATTGTAAGCCTGTGTGACTGAAAGATGGTGGTATCCCTGACAGCAGTAGAAAAGTTAGGAAGAAGGGAGGATTTTAGGAGAAAGAGAATTGATTTAGTTTTGGACATGTTGAGTTTAAGAGTGGTTTTTTGTTTTGTTTTGTTTTTTAATCTATTGAAAGGAATATGGGACTGGAAATCAAGAAACTGCCATTCTAGTGGTGAACGTGGCAGGATACTTTCTCAGGACATAGTTTTCTTCTTTGCAAAATGAGTAGTCTGGACTAGATTCACGATGCAAACTTAGTAGATTTTAATATTTCAGGACCCAATCAGTCAACAAGTATTTATTCAATACTTCCTACACACTGACAGGTATACAGTGCTTTAGGGATCTGTGATTTAGTTGATGTGGGTATGCTACATAGACAGAGCCTTCCAGAACCTTGCTTCTAGGGTGAAGCATCTGAGTTGGCCATTGTAGAGGAGCAACATTTTAAATAAAAGTACCATAAATTAAGGTTACCTCAGATCAGTATCCGTCTTTCTTCCCAAAATGGGACAGATCATTGAAAATCAAATGTAATAAACAGACTTTGTTTAACAATATATGACCTACCACCCACTGCAAAGCTGCTTATAAGTACTATCAAGTCCTTTGAGTTTCATATTTTCATAGTTTCTCATTCTATTTGGCTTAAGAAAGTAGGTGTCACATTTTTTTGTTGAGTTGAGGGCTTTTTATGATGTGAAATGGTCCAAAGGGAGGAGAATGAATTAAATCCATATTATCCCCAAATTTAATTGTCAGTAGTCAGATCAATATATGTTATACATTAATGTGTTGTCACATGTTCTTTAAGACTAGTCATATATTCATATCTGTACCTTCACCTTCAGTAATAATTGCTAGCTTAAAGGTTGGGCCTTGAAGACAGTGATTTACTAAGATTGCTCTAGAAAGAACTAGGCTTCAGTTTTACCGTGCTGTAAATAGAATTTGAGCACTCTAATTGTTATCTCACTAATAAATTCAGGCACAAACTTGGAATCCAAGTCTGCAAAGCACTTGCAGTTTGGTACCAATAGCTTAGAATCCGAGACCTTGAGGGCTAATTTATCTTCATATTCAGCTCCTTTCCATTTCTAACATTCTATGCCTTTTACAATGCTTTAGAGCAATTTAAAAAGCAGGGTAAGGAAGACAATACAGTGCATGAATTCGAGGATCTTAATTTTTAAAACCCTACATTTGTCTTTCACCACAGTAATCTATTTTCACCCACATCAAACTCCACTCATATATTTTGTTTTCTCTTGATTTTTAATTGACAGCTATGCTTTTTTTTTTTTTTTTAGGTTGAAAGGGGTTCGATTATATGCCAGTGGTAGCCAAACAAATAGTACCACGTGGGTTAGTCTCTTGAGTTCTCTGTCTTCGGCAATTACGGTAGTGGACTGTGCCTTTAAAAAAAGAAGGAAAAAGGGGGGGGGGGGGGGGGGAACTACCCCACCATCTCCCCGAGGAAACCTTCCACCCCTAAGTGTGAGTCTGAGAACGCCCCTGAGCTTCGGAGAATGCTCGGGCACATACGAAGGGCACCGAGAAGCGGGTGCTAACTGGGTGAAGGCAGAATCCCGGACGCCTCACGCACGAATCCATCCCAAGAAGTCGCAGCGTTCCCGGCTCCGCAGGCCCGGGATGGACCAACCTCTGCCGCCCGAGAGCAACTTAACCTCAGGTTGTCGGGGACGTAGAGAAGTGGTGGCTTTTAAAAGGCTTCCGAAAGGGGTGTGTCGGGATAGACGACTTTTGACTCCCTCTGTACCCACAAGGTGCACTCACTTGTCTCCCTACAGGGAATTTTGACCAGGAAATTTTCACATTACGTCTCCTGTCTTCCCCAGCACTCTTCTCCTTCCCACTTCCCCCTCCTCACTCCTACCTCCAGCTTTTTTTTTTTATTCCATTTTTTCTGCTATCCCGCCCTCGCTGGTTCAGCAGTTACTATTCCAGATTTGCTAGTGTGTAACAAAGTGATTTGGGTGTTGGGTTTTAGTTTTGTGTCTATTTGGTGAATTTCACGGATATCCCGGTTTATGCAAATGGTATTATTTCCCTCAAGGTTTCTCTGGCTGGATGATTATTTAACTAACCAGAGTAGCTTGTTGGAAACATTGTGGGACAACAAGCTTGCAACTGTTTCTGCATGAATGACAGTTTCTCTGTAACTAACCTTAGAAGTATTGGGAAGTTCTTGCAGCTTTTAAACTAAATTGAGAACTAGTTCTGAAAAAAAAAAAAAAGCTAAATTAAAAGTTACATGAATCAATTAACTAACTCAAGTTAGTGATAGGCCTTAAAATAAAAGCTAAATGTTTTCTTGGCAAAAATCCTGGAGTGGTTTGCCATTTCCTTCTCCAGTTCATTTTGCAAAAGGGGAACCTGAGGCACAGTTAAATGACTTGCTCAGGGTCACACAGCTACAACACTTCTGACGGTGGATTTAAACTCCTCTGTCTGACTTTCCACTTCAGCTACCTAGCTGCCCTAATTAAAAGGTACATGAGCATAATAACTAGTTTGAATGTGATAGACTTGAAAATAAAAGCTAAATTAAAAGGTGTGCACATGGCTAATACGGAAATATATATTGCATGATTTCATATGTATAACCAATATAATATTGCTTGCCTTCTCAAGAAGTTGGAAGATAAGAATTTGGAACTCAGTTTTTTAAACAAATGAATGTTTTTTTTAATAATTTTAATAAGATTATATATATATATATATATATATATATATTGCCTTTTGGAGGGCAATTGGGGTTAAGTAACTTTCCCAAGGTTACATGGCTAGTTTTTTTGTGTGGGTGTTAAGTGTCTGAGTTCGGAACCGAACTCTGGTCCTCCTGACTCCAGGCCGGTGCGGCGCTTTACTCGCTACACCACCAAGCCGCCCAATAAAATGTATTTTAAAATAATAAATTAAAAGGTATGTGAGTATATTAATTAGTTACTGAATGTGATATAATTTCCAGATTTATAAGAATTTTTTTTATTAAAGCCTACTTTTCTCTCCTGTAATGCTTCCACTGTCTGATTTTACTTATTTGTCTGTACCCTCATTTCCCTTAATGCCTTTAGATGAAAAATAATGAACAATAATGTGTGGAAAATTAGTCTATTCTAGCATATGAAACTAGTCAAAAAAGATTTGTAAATTCATCAGAACAAAACCCAGAAATTCATTCCCCTGTTTTGGGCATTACTAAAGAATATGTGGGGCAGCTAGATGGTACAATAGATAGCGTCCAGTACCTGGAATCAGAAGGCCTGAGTTCAAGTTCCGGTTCAGACATTTATCAGCAATGTGACCCTGGGCAAGTCATTTAACCCTGTTTACTTCAGTTCCTTGTTTGTAAAATGAGCTAGAGGAGGAAATGGCAAACAACTCTAGTGTCTTTGTCAAGAAATCCCCAAGTGGGTTCATGAATAAGACACAACTGAACAACAAAGAGTATGTGTCTTATTTATAGTGTTCCCTTTAAACTAATTAGATGTTTTTGTAAATTTCTGGTTTGAAATACTTATTGCCAAATAGATAAAAATGAAAACCATGTCTCTAAAATCACAGTAAACCAAGAATGATAGTGTGTATCTCAACTGCAAAAATTAATGGGTTGTTTATTTTTTAAAACTACTGTTAATATTAATTTTCTTATAAACTAGTATTAAGAGTATAATATATGTGTGTATATATGAAGAGAAAGAGAGAGAAAACTGGTATAAAAATATATTGGCTAGTAGTACCTCAATTTATGTTGCCTCCAAATGTTTGTATTTAAGATGATGGCCAGCCAGAGGTTGTCAGAGAAGAATCTAGAGGTCTTTCAAAAGAACAGCTTTCTTCACTAATATCTGCTGCTTCCCTTAATTTGGGATCAATGATAAGCTATTCAATACTGGGACCATTTTTCCCTAATGAGGTAAGAGGCTTTTTATACCTTTACCCACCCACTCCCCACACCCTACTAAAGGAGAGAGGTTAATGCAGAACTTAATTGTCCTCTTAGGAAAAAAAGGTATGTATAGTACTTTATATCATGCAGAAGTTTTAAATATGTCAGAACAAATATCAGTAGATAAAATCTTAAGTTAGCAAGAAAATATTAAGCTAAGTTCGAAACTCACTTATCTGAAGCAATAAAGAACTAAGATTTATTAGCGTAGAGAACTCTTAGATAAGAGAAACTCAACTTAATATTCTCAGAAAGTTGTCTAGAGCATTGAAAGCTATAATGACTTGTCCATGGTTATGTAGCCAGAATTTCTTACAGACAGAACTGAATGCAGGTCTTCCTGATTCTAAGGCCAATATTCTTTCCATTGTGAAAATAACTGGCATTTATATAACCCTTCAAGGTTTGCAAAGTGCTTTATCTCACTTGATTTTCACAACAACTCTGATAGGTAGGTGTTATTGTTATGCCCAGTTTATAGATGAGAAAATTGAAGCTGAGACAGGTTAGGTGACTTGCCCAGGGTCACACAGCTAGACAGTGACTGAGGCTGGGTACTAATTCAGGTCTTCCAGACTTCAAGTTCAGTACATTCTCCCTTATGTTACAGGGGCCTCTCATTCTGATATTAAAACATCCTTTACCAGAAGAATATGGACAGTTCCTTGGAGTTTCCTGTCCTGTATGATTGATTTCTTCTGAATGTAACTTTATTAGACATTCGGATTTTTTTCTTCTTTTGAGTTTTTTTTGACAGTCAAAACAAAATAACTGAGAATAACAGCCAATACAAGAAAAGAGGTGGAATGTTGTGTGTGAGAAACAAGAAAGCCAATTTGATTATACTCTACAGTGCAGAAAAGATATCAACCAATAAGTATTTATTAAGTGCCTCCTATATTTAGACACTTGAGGTTGGAAAACCAGTTAGGAGACTAATTCAGAAAACACAAGTAGATCAGGAAAGATTGAGATGAGAGAAGAGAGACGATAGCTATAGCAAGAGGAAATGAAAAGGGAAGGTATCAAGGCATAGCAGGCAAGGTTGGCTTTGGTAAAGAGCAGGATCTTCTTCTGAGATGGAGGGCAGCGGGTGTAGATTGGGAGCTGTCACAGGGATTCTGAGGAGATTGGGTGACAGGATCTATTTGCAGTGGCCCATAATGTGAGAAGACATACAGGAAGAAGTAAACTTAGGGCAAAAAAGTACTTTTTTTTTATGTAAGTAGGTAGCATCTTTATGAAATTAGTCACATCAAAAGGTGGGGTGAACGGGAAATAGTTTTGATAATTCATTTTTAAATGATTCATGAATAATATCCATTGTTGTACTCCATTTGGGGGTTTCTTGGCAGAGATACCACAATGGTGTACCGTTTCCTTCTCCAGGTCATTTGACAAATGAGGAAACCGGATTGAGTGACTTGCCCCGGTCACCAAGCTACTAAGTATCTGAGTCCAGATTTGAAATCAGGAAGATATGGGGTGGCTAGGTGGTACAGTGAATAGAGCACCAGCCCTGGAGTCAGGAGGACCTGAGTTCAAATGTGGCCTCAGACACTTAACACTTACTAGCTGTGTAACCTTGGGCAAGTCACTTAACCCCAATTGCCCTGCCTTCCCCCTCCAAAAAAAAGCCACCAAAAAAAAAAAAAGAAATCAGAAAGATAGAGCCCAGTGCTCTATCCACTTCATCTCCTAGCTGTTTAAGAAGAAAGTAGGATGTTGGATTATAATCCTTTGCAGTTAATATCAAAGAGGACAACCTGCTCCTAAGATGGAATGTTAATATAGTGATCACAAGAGCATAGATTTAGAGTCAGAAGGGAACTTAGGTGCTGTAGAATCTCTGTCCTTCACTTTACACATGAAAAAATTGAAACTCAGAGAGGTCAGGTAACTTGACAAGAATCACACAGCCAGAGAGTGAGGCAGGATCAAAACTCAGGTCTTACTGAATCACTTACTGAGTCACTGCCACATTACTATCAATGTTGATGTTGGGTTTTTATTCCCAGTGAGTACTGATCTTAATCTTGTGCATTTAAATGTCTTAAGGGGATAGAATCTGAGCCCAGCTTCTCCAGTTCCTAATCTTGTGCTCTTTTCACTAGGGTTTAGAAGAATATAACACTATTATTCTAAAGATTTTATTTTGCCCTGGTTATGCTAATTTGTTGTTTTTCCTTTAAAGGCTGAAAAAAAAGATGTCAGCAATACAGTTATTGGAATGATCTTTGGATGTTATGCTTTGTTCAACTTGTTATCATCCTTGTTATTTGGGAAATATGTAAGTGTCTTTAGAATTAGTTCATAAACCATCATGTGGTTGCATGATGAAATTTGATTAGTTATGTTTTCTTAATGATCTTCCCGTCATTCCACTTAATATAGGAGTGATGAATGCTATATATTGGGTAGAAGAAATAATATCATGAATTGTTCTTCTATTTACACTCATTCTCAGAAACAATGGTTTAAGTAAATAATTTTTTTGTCTTAACTACATCTATTAAATAAATTTGTAGATATTTCCCAAGTTGTTCACAATAAAAGAGTTTGGCAGGTAATTTATGTATTATTATCTCCATTTGACAGATGAGGAAACCAATGCTTAAATAACTTGTCTAAGGTTGCACAGTAAATAAATGGAAAAGCTAGAACCTGAAATATATATTGGTGGAAGAAATACCAACATTGATGAAACAGAATTTTTGAAATATTAAATTGCATTTTAGGTATATAATCACATTTTTAAAATACTATGCGAGAAGCTGCAGAAAATGTAATGGATCAAGAATTGACCTTAAAGCCAGGAATGCAGTGTTCAAGTTCCACATCTGACACTTAGAGGCTGCTTCTCAGTGCTCACTGAGGCTAAGGAGAAGGTGATCTGGATTGTGGAGAGTTTCCTCACCTTGTAGTTTCCTGTACCAAATCATAAGTCCACTCACTTTTCTCTAATACTATTAGAATAGCGTTTTGCTGAGTGTGCCCAGATCACCTAAGACAAACAGCCCTGTAGCAGATGTCAGGGTCATGATTTTCTCTGTCTTAAGTAATCTGGGCATACTCAGCAAAGCCTCATTACATTCTGTACATCTCTAATCAGTCAATGAGCATTTATTATGCATTATTTTTGCACATTGTCTCCTTTATTAGGCTGAGCTCCTTGAGAGGAGGGACTGTCTTTTGACTTTCTTTGTATTCCCAGCCCTTAGCACAGTGTCTTTACACATTGTTACTGTTCAATCCAGTTCTTTGTGACCGTATGGACTACTTGTTTTCCCCTTTGTGGTTTTTCTTGGCAAAGATACTGGAATGGTTTGCCATTTCCTTCTTCATTTTTTTTGCCAGAGTTCTCCATATGACCTATCTGTCTTGGGTAACTCTGCATAGTGTAGCTCATAATTTCATTGAACTATGCAAGGCAGTGATCCAGGAAGGCTTTTTAGGCAAATAGGGGGTGACTGACTTGCCCAGGGTTACACAGCTAGTAGGTGTCTGAGGCTGGATTTTAACCCAGGTCTTCCTGTCTCTAGGACCAGCACTCCATCCACTTCACCTGCCTGGCATGTAGTAAGTGTTTAATAAATGTTTATTGACTGACTAACTAACTTTGAGCCAGAGACTGTGCTAAGTACTGGAGAGAAAAAGATAAAAGTGGAAAAAAATCCCTTCCATAAAGAAGAAAGGGATGCCTATACAAGGGGTCTCAAACATTACAATTTTAAGCTTCAACAGTTTAAAGCTGCAGTAAGACTTTGGGGATGACCTGTATAAGTACATAAATAATATGTACAAAATGAATACAAAATAGTCTCTTTGTAAACAAGCATGAGACTTAAAGAGAGCCTAGGAAGCCAGGAGTTGGAGATAATGAGGAAGAGAGTCTGGAAATGGTGGACAGCCAGTGAATATGCTGAGTCAGGAGGTGGAATGTCATGTTTATGGAATACCAAGGAGACCAGTGTCACTGGATCACAGAATACATGACAGGGAGGAAGGTGTAAGAAGATTGGAAAGATGGGAAGCAACCAAGTTATGAGGGGTTTACAGTCAAAGAGAGGATTTTATATTTGATCCTGGAGATGTTAAAAAGCCACCAGAGTTAATTGTTTCAGAGAAGGGGTAGAAATGTGACATGGTTGGACCTCTGCTTTAGAAAGATCAGTCTGACTGCTAAGTGGAGGATGGACTGGAGCAGAGAGACTTGAGGCAGGGAGACCAAGCAGCAAGCATTTGCATTAGTCCAGGTGTGAGATGAAGGGCCTGCACCAGGACGGTGACAGTGTCATGACACTAGTTTTGGGAGAGAAGGCTAGCTGCTGAGGGTATCAAGAAAGACTTGTGGAAGGTGGTGCTTGAGTTCAGCCTTGAAGGAAAGTAGGGATTCCAAAAGGCAAAAGTGAGAAGGGAGTATACCCAAGACCAGAAGGAATAGCTAGTGTAATGGAAATGCAAATTTAAAGATCTTCCCTTAGAGACTCTGAGAACCTTCCTTGATTTGAAAATGTACTCTGCCTCCTAATAGGCTGAATGTGGTCACATGGAGCCAGTGGCAGGAGGCTTGGTTTTCAGGAATGCCCACATCTTGATGCTGTGTGATTGGGCAGTGGGTCAAGAGGGTGGTTACATTCTCTGAGCCAGGAGAAGGCTATATAATCCCTGATGTGAGGCTTTGCTTTGGGGCTCACTTTGAGAAGTGTTCTGTGATTTGATCAGATGAGACTCTGGGAAGCCCTTGTTGAGAGCCCCCCTCCCCTTTGAAAAACCCAGATGTTGATTTGGTATGGATGTAATGGTTGGACAGTTTGGGAACCTGTATACTTGATCTGTTTCTCCGTCTTGATAATTCTGTCTGTATACTCTGAAGTTCGGGGTGCTGACCTTTTTCCCCTGAACTAGGTAAACAATACATATTTGACTGATTAAAGTAAGCTTGTTAACCCATTTTGAATTGCTTTCCTTTAACAAAGCAGATCTAAGAACCTGTGTTGGCAGCCACTCTGGGGACACTGGGGTGCTTGCTGCTACAGCTAGTAATTAATTAAATTTAGTTAAAATTTTAAAATAATTGGCCTATAAGTTTAAAGCTCTTTTGGCCTGACTTAATATATAATAGCAACCCAAAAGATGCAAAAGAGATAGCTGTTTTCATATTTCAATCTAACAGGAGGTGGAGTGCCACGTCTGTCTCCTTCAGTTTCTTCATCTGTAAAATGAGGATAATAATATCACCCATCTCCTAGGACTGTGAAGATAATGTGAGAAAGTTTTTGTAATGTACTTTGCAAACATTAAAGCACTATATAAATACTAGATATTGTATGACATAATCTTCCCCATACTCTGTAAAGTCATTTAGCAAACATTGATTAAATACTAAATATGTGAAATGCAATGTACTAGATATATGGGAGATACAAGGATAAGTCCTCTGAGTCTCTTAGTACAGTGTTAGATATATAATGGATACTCAGTTTTGTTAACATAGATATAGAGTTGGAGTAATTAACTCATTACTGTTATTTAACAAATTTTAGCTTGTATACATTGGAGCAAAGTTCATGTTTGTGGCAGGAATGTTTGTCTCAGGAGGAGCTACAGTTCTGTTTGGGTGAGTATCTGGCTTTCTGGGCTTGGGGGTTGGGTTGGACATCAACTTCAAAATCTGTATTCATTTTGAAATTTGTATGAGTGCATTTAAATCAGCAAAAACTTATTTTAGTTTCTTCCTGTATGACTGAAATTATGTTAGGTACTGGTGGGAGAGATGGCAAGTGTCTGCAAGAATAGCTCCCTTCATAACTCATTGAGAGCTAAACCACAGTAGATATATAATAAACAACTGTGGAGTCTTTTACTAACAAGCATGAGAGCAAATTGATAGAAAGCATATATGTGTTAAGGGAGTATAGTCATATAGTCGTCTGATTAAAATGAGGTAAAGATGTAAAAATCAAATACCAGGCAACTCCTGGAAGGCGTCAGTGTTTTGCATCTAGTTTATTTTTGGCAGCCATTATTCAAAGGCATCGTGGAGAGTGAGTTACTCCAAAATGCAAACTTCTGGGATTATGGCTTTCCTTCATTTTACTTGCCACATGCCCCCAATATGCTGTCTCTTTAGTACCATATATGCTCAATCAGTGGGCAGCTAGGTGGCACAATGGATAGAGTACCAGGCCTGGAGTCAGGAAAATTCATCTTTCTGAGTTCAAATCTGAACTCAGACACTTACTAACTATGTGACCCTAGGCAAGTCCCTTAACTGTGTTGGCCTCAGTTTCCTTATCTGTCAAATGAGCAGAGAAGGAAATGGCAAACCACTCCCATATCTTTGCCAAGAAAACCCAAATGTGGTCATGAAAAGTTGGACACAACTGAAAATGACTGAACAGTAACAACAATAAAATGCTTATTCATCCAAGTAGGGCACAAAACTCTTTTGGGTTACATGCAGATTAATTTTCAGTAATTCTTGAAATAAGGTCATATTCCCCATTTAACCTCTCTGAGTACTTTCTCACTTTTAACTTGACTGAGAGACACAGGTAAGACCATGAGTAATTGGTTTATGGATCTACAGTCAATCCAAAGTTTGCCTTCTGTGACTGGCAACCACATTTTGTTCCCCTTTAGGTAAAATTCAAGTATCAGCTCTGTTTCTTAGATGCTTTAGAAACCTAATCTAAATATTACCCAGGAGTAAAATTAAGCATAAAGCTGGGTTGGCCTGTTGCCCTTTAGTGTTGTGTGCCCCAGATTAATCATCCTGGAGTGATCACAAAAGAAAATCCATGCCAGCTTCTATTCTCAACAAAATATATCACTAGCCCAACTGAAGTATAATTTTTTTGCTTTATTTTTCTTGCTTTTTTTTTTTTTGCAACATGGATAATGTGGAAATTTGTTTTGCATAATTTCACATATATAATTGATATCCTATTTTATATTACTTGCCTTCTCAATGGGTGGGGGAGGGATGAGGGAGGGAGAGAGTTTGGAACTCAAAATTTTTAAAAAAGAATGTTAAAAATAAATAATAAACATTTAAAAATAATTAAATTAAAAAAAAACATATCACTACCATACTTAGAATTAGAACATGAAGAACCCAGGCAAGAAAAAACAGAATCCAGCTTGGATGTAGAATATTATTAATCTGGGTCCCACAAAGAGCCAAAAGCTTAGTTAGATCCCAGTCAAACTACCTATTTCCTATTTCTTCTCTGCTGCAATGAAAACTATACTCTTAGGAAAGTGGTTGGAGATGTGTTTAAAAGCATATACATAATGTTATCACTTACTTGATGTTCACTCTGTTTTCTTGCCTTTTGAAAATCAGTTTAGGTAGTGAAAGGAGTTAAAAGAGAGTAGAAGAAATATTGCTATGCTGAGCTCTGGGATTCTTTTTAGATCAGTAATGGTAGGTGGTTACAATTTTACAAAGTCCACTTCTAAGAGACCCATCAAACTTTGATTACTATCAAGGTACCCATTAACCTGTTCCAGTTTTAATGTAGTGTAGACTCTAGTGAGTAAAAGCAAACCTACTCTAAAAGATATCACAGGTACCCCTCCATACCCTAGACTAGCCAGTGCCAGGGACTTGAGGATAGTTCAAAGTTATGAAAGTTAAAAGTCTAAACTGAGGGACCTGTAGCCATTCTGAATGATTCTGCCCAAGCTGTTCCATGTTTAGGGTAGTACTAAGGTGTTTCAAATCATTCTGAAGATGATAAGTTTGTACCCTCATTCATCAATCTGTCAACAAGTATTAAATACCCATATGTGCCACGCACTGTGGAACTGTGTGGGTATGTGTGTGTTCTCTGAACATTATCACAAGAGCTGGGGAAAAAAGAAGAGACTGAGTCACCCCAGAACAAATGAAATTCTTTTTTTTGGGAGGGCAATTGAGGTTAAGTGACTTGCCCAAGGTCACATGGCTAGTTTTTGTGTTAAGTGTCTGAGGCCAGATTTGAACTCAGGTCCTCCTGAATCATGGGCCGGTGTTCTATTCACTGAGCCACCTAGCCGCCCCTGACAAATCAAATCCTTAAAAATCGATATTCTTCCTTACTGTGAGAGTGTAACCCAAAGCAACATTTTTAATGCCTGTCCCCCAGTACTTGAAGAAATTGAATGTTTGTTCTGCTAATCAGGCTGTTATGCTGATCTGTTGATTGGGATAGACAGCAATATATTCGACAATTGTCTTTATTCTTTTATAGTATGTTGGACCGAGCTCCAGATGGACCAGTATTTATTGCAATGTGTTTTCTTGTGAGAGTGGTGGATGCGATAAGCTTTGCTGCTTCATTAACTGCATCGTCTTCTCTTCTTGCAAAAGCCTTTCCAAATAACGTAGCTACAGTGATGGTATGTCTTTAAGTGCTTGCCAAATCTTTGTTGGCTCCTGAGTTTTTCCCACTTCCAAAGAGGCTGTGAGCCCTTCTTTCCATACATATTAATATGTTTTTATTCTCCCAATACTTTTGTTATGTTAAGTTCCTGAGAAGTAGGTTAGAAAGTAAGAAGGACCCAGATTGACTCTGAAACATACTGATTGGGTGACCCTGAACTTAGCCTCTCAGTGCCCAGACAGCTCTCTAAGACCATAATTTGCCAAATAGTTTGAACGTCGCCTTTGAAGAAAGGATTTTCTCACCAGTTTTTATCCCAATATGGATGAAATCACAGGTCTGGATAAAAAAAATCTTGCATTCCTATCTTATATTCCAGGGCCACAGAATTATCATTAATGACTCTTTGGAGTTGATTAGAAAGGTGTAACTCATTTTCCACAGCCTTCTGAAGATAGAGTTATATAAGTATATGAAGTAAAAACCAAATTATTCTCTTCACCTCTAATTTTCTTTGAAACTACATTTTTTTTTCTGGCTAGTTAGAAGTATGAATGTAGCAAATTTGCCTTTGTAAAAGACCTATCCCTGTAGCATAGCATGAAATGTTGGGTCCTACTCTTCCACTTTAAAATATACAGAACTGTAGGTCCTTATATACTTCTTTTGGCCTCCTTGTATGGGAAAAGATCACCCTTTTGGGCCTCCCTATTGCCATGGAATTCTTGAAGATTGTGTAATGCATGGAAGTAAAACAACTGTACAGTGTGTGTCACATACCACTCTAACTTCTAGATTCTATACAAGTAAACTTACACTTCACTCTTAAGGGCCCCCTTGTATCCTTCAAGAAGCAGCATATCAGCGGTGGGGAATTTTCTTGGTATGTGCTCTACATCTATAACTGTTATTACCAAAAGTTACCCTTTCTGCAAAATAACTGTCTCTAGCTTGACTTTGATGAGGGGAAATGGCTTATAGTAGTTTACTTCTGGGTGGTCCTTAAGTACTTAACTAGTTTTAATGCTACTAGTGAAATACATTAACTTGTTTTTTCTTTGTTTTCCTATTTTTAGGGAAGCCTTGAAATCTTTTCTGGGCTGGGTCTAGTTTTGGGACCTCCTCTAGGTGGTTTTTTATATCAAACCTTTGGCTATGAAGTGCCCTTTATTTTTCTTGGATGCTTAGTTCTACTGATGGTGCCATTCAACATGTGTATTTTACCTAATTATGGTAAGACAACATTTCTTACTAATGTTTGGTATTTGACCAGATAGAAGAGATTTGTGAATATATATCCCCTCCCCAAAGTGGTGATGAACATGTGATTTATGTTAAGCTATGTCTATAATAGGAATTATAAATTACCCACTTTTCCTCTTTAGAAGATGCAACTATTATTATAGGATTATAGCTTTATTACCAAGAGGGACCATCTAATCCAGGAGTTTTTAACCTAGGATCCATGAACTTGATTTTCTTATATTTTTTAACTGTATGAAATGAGCTTGATTTTTTAATAATTTGATAACTATATTTACAAACATTTGGTTTCCTTTGTGATCCTATATATTTTGTTTTATTCATTTAAAAATGTTATTCTGAGAAGGCGTTCATAGGTTTCACCAGGCTGCTATAGGAGTCCATGACAGAAAAGGAGTTTAAAAATCCCAATTTAGTATAACCCTTTACATCTAGTAGAGGCCCTTTTACACAATGAGAAAACTGAGACCCGTTGAAGTTTAAATGATTTGCTTAAGCTGACAAGATAATAAGTGGCAAAGTTGGGATATTCCATTTTTTAAAAATAAAAAATAGTTATGTTTTATCAATGAAATAACATAGTATAAGAGTAAAGGGAACTCCAAATGACAACCCACAAAACAAGAAAATCTTAACATGTAGCAGGACATAGTTCTTAAAACTATATGTTTTTAGGTGTGCGACTAGCTATAAATAAACTTGTACAGAAAGCAAAACTTACCTTCAGTGTCTGCTTTAGTGGCCATGCCTTCCCCAGTTGGCACTTTATACTACCTCAAGTCAAAATTCCTTTCCCTGCTCTTTCCCTTCTTTATGTTCCAGTTTCCCATTTCTCCATGCTGTACTTTCTCTCTCCGTTAAGTTACATATACCAGTGCTGACTTGCATTTCAGGAGTTTTCCTTATCCAGAAATTCTATATACCAATTAAATTCCTCTCCCTTCTTAGTATTGAGTAGGGTGAAATTGCTGGTTTTATTTTATTTTATTTATTTTTAATCTCTTGATTAAACAATAAATATTTAATAATATTTCAGATGTTTTCTTTTAAAGGAGTCATTCCTTATTTGTTATGATTTCATTGGTATTGGGAACTCCCAAGTGAGGAAACTCTTTATGAATGCAGGTTGTACCTTCTCTTCCTTCATAGACTTTCAGAGGAGCCTTTTCCTTTCTTGCTTCTATCTAGTTATTTGATTCCCCTTTTTATTTTTTTTCTCTCAATCAAGTAGTCAAGTAGAATATGCCTTCCTCTCCTTTCCTTCAAGTTGTTTTTTGTTCATGATTTTTTTAATTTTCAGAATTAAAAAAAAAAAAACATTGATTTCCTTCAATTCTCTTTTTTTTCTGTTTATTCCAGATTTTTATTCTTTGATTCATGACCCTTATACTTACTTAGGCCTTTTGAGTGTCTCTATTCCTCATGAAATTAAAACTTCCAAGGTATAGCTATTTGGGGTTTCTTCATCTAAACAGTTTCTCTGTCATTGTCTGGTACATCTTGCCCTCTGGCTGCCTTTTCCCCACTATTTCTCACTCTTATAAATACCATTTTCCTGCCAGTGACAGAAAGAATATTATCCATGGTAACAATTTTCCTGTGTCCTTGATTGTGCAGGTTATTATTGACCTTTACCATCCCTTTGGTAACTTTTTTCCCCCATTTGCCTTGGAATCCCTTCCCTGGGTCTATACCCTTCCTCTGTTCTAGGTGTAACTTGTTCCCCAGAGCCCTGATTCCCTAAGGAAGGATGAGTGGTCTATCTAAGCACCAAATCCCTGTTAATCTTACTTATTGTAGGGCGCCCATTTCCCTTTATAGAACGTTTCTTTTTTCCAGTAGAGTATTCATCAGTGATACTCCCCTCTTACCACTGAAATAATATTTCTCCTTTCTTACCCCCTTTTAAATCTCTTCCTTTGCCTCCTCTTTCATCCTTTGGAAAGCTATCTTCTTCCTGAGAGACTACAGGATATTTTCATTGTTTCATTGTTAGCCTTTAACTTGATAGAGAATGTCCTGCATTCACCTCTATCTTCTTCTTCCCCTACCCCCTTTTATGTGCTCTCCTATTCTGTAACTCAGCTCTGCAAAAAAAAAAAAAAACAATCCATTTGTAGGTGGACTGCTATGAGACTTGCTCCATGATATTTCAGTACTATTTCTCCATCATCACTTCTATTTGATTTCTGCTCCTGTCCTTGTCATTATTGCTTCATGTACATTTAGAAAAATATTTCAATGGCCTCTCTCATTATGTTGTTGTTGTTGTACTTGGTCACTGTATTTGTTTACCCTTCTCGTATTTCCATTGTCTGTGGTATTTGAGAAGCAAATAATTTCTTTAGGTCTGATTTCCTCTCTATGAATGTTTCAAACACCTCTTTTTTATTGAATATTCACCTTTTTTATTAATAGGTTCATATTTGCAAGGTAAATTTGGGCCGCATCCTTTGCTCTGGGATATATTTTTTCTATTTCCTCCTGTGGTTCTAGTTGATGCAGAATAGTCTTATGTTATTTGAATTTTTTTTTCCTTTGTATTTGAAAGTTTCTCATGATCACTCTCCAATTTGTTCTATCCCAATGGGGATTATTCTTTAATTACTATGTGTTTTGGAATATCAGCATAGTTTTTTCTTTTTGTTTTTCTGGAGGTAATCCAGATTTTTTTGATTGGCAGTTTGCAGGATTCAAAAATTCTTGGCAATGTTCTTGTATTATTTCTTGCAATATAGTGTTCAGGTTTTTTTGATTTGTGTTCCCCTGGGAACTCTGTAATCCCTATGTTGTCTCTATGCAGCTTTTTTTTTTTTTGCTTTTTTGGAGGGCAATTGGGGTTAAGTAACTTGCCCAAGGTTACATGGCTAGTTTTTTTTTGTTGGTGTGGGTGTTAAGTGTCTGAGGTCAGAACCGAACTCGGTTCCTCCTGACTCTGAGGCCGGCATTTTACTCACTGCGCCACCTAACCGCCCCTCGATGCAGCTTTTCAATATATTTTTTTTGTATGGAGATAATGCTTTCTTTTAATGTTATTTCATTGTGCTTTTTGTCTTCCAGATTGTCCTTTGCTTCTGTGTATTTGCATTTCCAGTCAGTTATACTCTCTTTGTCTCTTTGGCCAGGCCACTGTGAATTCGTATTCTATTTTGCTAGTCATTTTTGCTGTTCAGGACATGAGTTATGCTTTCACAATTCTTATTTCTCTTTTAAACCATTTAAGAACATCCTACTGTGGTTCCATGCTCTCTTGGGTACCCACAGGCTCTTCTGCCTCATTAGGCATTGATTTCTTTCCTTTACCTTGCAATATTTATCCATAGATGCTGAGTTCTTTTACTTGACCTGGAGGCCATATTCCCTTCTGCTATTACTGTCTTCTCTGTTGATTTATCTACTTATGCTCAATGTTTTTGTTTTCATTTTTTTCCTCCTGAAATCTTGCTATCCTCAAGCTTTTTTTCCCCTTTGCTTTCTTATTTTGCTCATTTTTTGACTCTCTCCTCTTTGATGGTAGTTTCTCTTGGGTTTTTTTATCTCAGTGTCTCAGCCTCCTCCTGTACTGGGCAATTCACCATTTACCACCTTAGGTCTCTGCCTCAAGTGGCTTCTTGGAGAATAGAACTGACCCCAGATGGATAATGTGCTCTTTCCCTCAGGATTAATGGAATCCCACACAACCACACATACACCCTGCCTCAACTCCCTTTGCTCTCTGGCTGATCACTGTTTTGACAGAACTAATTTCTTCTGTTTGCATTTCTATGGCTCTGGGGGAGAGGGGAATGGGTCAGGGTATAGAGCTGAGTTCTCTTGCAAACAGATAGGTCAGTTTATACAATTAATTGTGCTTCCTGGAGGATTATAGGAGGTAGATGGGGAGCTTCTCAGTGACCTTGTAAGGGGTTAGAGATTCTTCTCTGTTGATAGTTCATCAGATCATTACCTTCCTTTGGTTTGATATCCTAGGCTGGAGACACCTGGAATTGCTTTATCTGTAGGACTTAATAACTATTTTGGAGAAACTTAAGACATCAAGAGCATTAGAAAACATCTAGGCCTCCATCTTGTTGGTCACCTACTGCAGAGAACTTATAGCAATGCTACTTAGGTCTTTGTTAGCTTTTTGAGGACAGGGATGATTATGTAATAATTATTTATAAAAGTTTTTTAATTGGTTTGTTGCTTAGGTAATTATTAGAATATTAATGGATTTATGCTCTCATTGACGTTGGTATTCCCAGATTATAACCCATACACTTCTTTTCAGTTTGTGTGAAAACCCAAACAAACTAACAGTGGAGAAAAATCCCTAACCCCAAAGGATCTCACTCAGCAGTACCTTCTCCTACCTCCTACAGCCCTCTAGGAAGCAGAGTTATAGGGTGGGTGTCCTCCCAGTGTGCCAGAGTACTTCCTCAGAAAGTCTGACATATATATCAGTAAAGTATGTGAAATTTTCATGTTATGCTTTCACACTTGCTACATAACTGGCCCAACTCCTTTTCCTTTTCCATTCATGTTTCTCTGCTGTCTTTTACATGGATTCTCATATGCAACTATTCATGGATAATATACTGAAAATAGTGCAAAAATAACTCCTTTGTATAGTCTTTCTGCATAACTTCATAAGGTATATAGTAGAAACAATGTTATCCATTTTTCAGATGAGGAAACAGGCTCAGAGAAATTAAGTCATTTCTTTAGGGTCATAAAGGTAGGAGCTAAGACTTGAACATGCCCCATATGCCTAAAATTGCAGGGTTATTTTCACTGAATTAAATGCCTCTTTGCCAGAATCCAGCAAAATTTTATTTTTGTCTCCTGTACCTTGCTAAGATTTGTAAAGCTTTTATTAAAATAACAGTCCCTGCTAAAACTCTACATCGATAATCCTATGAACCAAACTTAGTACAATTGACAGTGTTGTTTTTTCTTCCTTATAACTTGATAAGTTGTCTTTTCAACCTGCAAATAATTATAGTGAAATAACTTTTAAATGTGAGGCAGCCAGGTGACATTTTGGGGTTCTGTGGCATGATCTTTTTTTTTTTAATTTATTTATTTACTTTTAGTTTACAGCATTCAGCTCCACAATCCCTTGAGTTTCAAATTTTCTTCTCCTCTCTCTCCTCCTCCCCCTCCCCCCCATGGCAGTATGCAATCAAATATAGGATCTACAAATACCTTCACATTAAACATTAGTCAGGTTGTAAAGAAGGATTATAACCAATGGAATGAACAATGGGAAAGAGGAAACAAAACAAGAAAAAGAAAGAGAGCAAATAGTTTACTTCAGTCTGCATTCAGACTCTGTGCTTATTTCTCTGGATGTGGATATCTCTTTACATCATGAGTCTTTTGGAGTTGTCTTCTAACCTTACATTTCTGAGAGGAGCCCAGTCTGTCAAAGTCAGTCATCACATGTACGTTGTATCTGTGGCATGATCTTAAGGGGTATGTGGGCAATCAACCAGAAAGTGGGAATAATAGACAATTACAGGCTCATATTCAACACAATTCTACCACCCCCTTCACCCATTATCACTCCATGCTTTCCCACTACTGGTCTCTAATATTCTTGAGCTTCAGCCTCATATAGTACTCATAACATAACTATGGCTCAGATACCTGCAGCTGTTATACTAGCTGAATCTACCCCCTGCCCCCAGGTCACCTTGTGGCTAAAGCTGTTTCAAACCTGCTCCAAGTGAGTTACTGTGGAATAAGAATTTCCTTTATTCTATCTCCTCCACCCCACCCCTCTTTTTGTATTCTGTGTAACAAGATGAGTCCCACAAGATAAGCAAGCTGGGTTTAGATCTTCATAGCAGATCTCATTGCTTTGTCTTTCACTCCCCTCCCCCCATCCATACCATTAAAATATATCCCTATCATTGTAAAGGGCACTACCATCCTTCCAGGCACCCAAATTCCCAGTCCCAGTGTCATTCTTGACTCCTCATTCATTCATCCCATATTGCCAATCATTTGTCAAATCTTGTTTTTTATTTCTACTCTATCTCTTACATATTGAAATCTTCTCTCTACTAACATAACTGCTGCCTTAATTTAGACCCTTGTCACTTTTCCCATGGACTATTGCAATGTTCAGTCCATCCTTCACACAGTTGCCAAAGTGATTTTCCCAAAGGGCAGGTATGACCATATTACTCCCCTAATAATAAACTGCAGGCCTTCCCTAGTGACTCTGGCATCAAATATTGCTTTATCTTTATCTCATTTTTATTTTTTGTAAGTTTTATATTTGCATAATTATTAGTATGGTAGTATGTATATATTTTATTTAAAAAATAAAAAACACTTATATTAAGGATATATGCTTATAAATAGTTTAATAACAGGTTTACAATAATGATCCAGAAGAATGAGTAATCACTTCTTGTTATAGTGATCATGGAAAGTTTCATGGAGTAAGTAGAATTTCAACTGAGACTTGATGGATATAATCTGTTAATGGATGGAAATGGGACAGAGAGCACAGAAAAAGTGATGGAATTGTGTGAATAAAGTCAAGAAAACAAGGTGTGTGTGGTGGGTCAGGCAGCTCGAGCTGAAAGGAAGGAGAAGACCTGGAATGCCACTAGGAAGTTTGAATTTTTTTCCTTTAGGCAGTGGGGAGATAGTAAAGGATGTTTGAGCAGGGAGATGATGTGAAGAAGATGTTTTCTTTGAAGATTAATCTGGCAGTGTGAATTGGGGTGTGGAGAGGAAAGCTATTGGAAGACAGTCGTTTATTGTTTGGGCATTTTAGTTGTGTCCAACTTTTTATGACCCCATTTGGGGTTTTCTTGGCAAAAATACTGGAGTGGTTTTCTGCTAGCTACAAACAGCTTGAAGTAGGGTAATGGTGGCAAGGCATAAAGGACGGGGAAACAGGAGGAGGGGCCGATGTTAACAGCAGGTTTGTAAAATTTTTAAGCTGAAAGTTTCTTAGAAATCAGTTACTGAGAGGGCAAATTACAGGGGAGAAGTGCATCAGTCTGCTGACAGTGAAGTACCTCAGCAGATTATCTCAGGTAGATGAGCTTCTGATAGTACAAATGTCACTGGAATTCATCCTCTTCATTTATAGAATCGTTAATGATGATCATACCTCTTTGTGAAGGAAATTTTATTTTCCCAAATGTTCCATCACCTGGTAGAATGCTAATAAGAAGTGGAACAGAACAGATCAGGGAAGAGGATACTATTTCTGTGGTTATTTTCATCCCTGGAAACCATAAAGAGTAGAAAAGATGCAGGGAAAGTATCTATGGTAATCAACTTGGATATTTATCAATAATACCTTGATTATTTAATGGAACATTATAGTTGATGAGTTAGGGATCTCCCAAACCTGGGAGCAGGTAGGTGGCACAGTGGATAGAACAGTGGCCCTGGAATCAGGAGAAACCTGAGTTCAAATCCAGCCTCAGAAACTTACTAGCTTTGTGACCCTGGGCAAATCACTTTATCCCTATTGCCTCCTGCAGGGGGAAAAAAATACGATGATGTTAAGTGACCTTTCCAAAGTTAGAAGTTAGAATTGAGTGACCTAGAACCAAAGTTTCCTAATTCTCAACCTAATCTTCTTTCTCTCACTATACAGTGTTGATTAATTTTGGTTTTGAAATGATAAATGTGACAATGAGACTGCTGAATGAACACTTCTACTATTAAGATGATAGTAGAAATGTGGGAGAAATCTTCAGAAAGTTGAAGTTGACCTTGGATTTGGGAGATTATTATTATTATTATTATTATAACAATATGTTATACAATACTATAATTAGTCATTAATATTATAATAATAACTGATAAAGAGGCATCATTGCATGGCAGTTAGAGATTCAGTTTCAGAGTCAAGAAGACCAGAGTTCAAGTTTAGAATCTTACACATGTGACTGTGACCACTAGGGTTTATATTGTGCTTTGTATAAATCATCCCACTTTATTCTCACAATATCTCTGTGAGGTAGGTGATGGTAGTGTTCCCATCTTATATATGAGGAAACTGAATATCAGAGGGATTAAGTGATTTGCCCAAGGTCATCCAAGATTCTAAGTCAAATCCAAGGCAGGACTTGAACCCATGCTTCCTGATTTCAAGCCCATTGCTTTTTTTGCAATACCTCTGCCTCTCTGCATCATGCTGAATCGACCTACCATAATGGTAGATAAAGTCGCCAAGGGAGTAAAGAGAAGGGACAAGAAAGATCCCAAAAGGTCACTGTATTCGGAGAAGGCTGTTTCAATAGAGTAGGAGCACAAACTCTCTCAGTGGTGTAAACAGAGTAGTGAGAAAGTGGAAGGATCTAGAAATCACGTGAGAGCAGTCTTACCTGTGGAAGGAAAGAATAATTTTAACAGTAGAGGACAAACTAAAATAAAAAGAAAACTTCCAATATAGAGGTCATTTGTGTCTGTTTTGAAGAGGGAGATAAATTAGCCAGTGAAGAAGCAGAGATCGAAGATGTTAGAAAGAAAGGGTCTTGGTTAATTTTATATACAATTAGTCCCTCAAGTCAATCCAGCAACTTCTTAGTTGTTTATGTTTATTTTAATTTAATTTATTTATATTTAGTTTAGTTATGTCTAATTTGTTTATTCTGTTTATTTGCATTCATGGCGGTCTGATAGGTTTTGGGTTTCTGCTGTTGTTGTTTTGGGCTCTCTCTTTAACCATTATTACATTTTTAAGATTCCCAAGGGAAAGGGTTTTATGTTCTTATTCCAGCATATATACATACATACAAAGAGAGAGAGTTCATTACAGAGCAGAAACTCAAATATCATTGGCTGAATTTTAAGATTTTAGCTAAATTTTCTTCAAAATATCAGTCAGTCCAGAATTTACATTTCAATTTTAAAGTTAACTTAAGACACAGTAAGTTTTAATTCTCTGGATAAATATACCTGCATTTTGCTTCTCCAAAAATGCAGGCACTATTTTTAGCCACATGGTGGCATCACATCCTTTCTCAAACCTAGTGACACCACATTCTGTTCTGTCATACTGTAATGTTGAAATTCTTAAACTTAGCATGCCCCAGGAGGGGGAGAACCCGCAGCCTCCAGGCCACATGAAGGTCCTCTAGGTCTTCAAGTGCTGCCATTTGACTGAATCCAGACTCCACAGAAATGTACCCCTGCACCTAGCAGAACTGATCAGGAGACTCTCCTGTGTGCTGTGCTTCTATTTACACCAGTCCTTATATAGCACAGGCCTCCTCCTCTTACCATCCTGGTCTCCCTTCTCTGGAGCTTCTCCAGTTTTCCAATGCCCTTCCTACACATTGAGGTAGCCAGAAGAATACTTTACATGTACTCTAATCCAGGTAGAGTGCAGAGAGACTGTCTCTCCTTTTGCTCTATGTATTATGCCTCTCAATGCAATTTAATTATTTTTTTAACTACTAAGTGATATTGTTGACTCATATTGAATTTTAAGGTCACTGATGCCTCCAGATTTTTTCACATGAAGTATTTTCTCCATTTAGGTTTTTGCGTAGACAAGTTTGTTTGTTTTTAAGTGTAGGCCTTAAATTTTAGTAGAAATCAGTATAATCATTTTAGATTTGGACCTAAAGGCCACATTAGTCTTTAGAGACATTTTGTATCTTGATTCTGTCATCCACTTAGCACCTTCACTGTGTATCACTCCCAGCTTTGGGTCATCTGCAAGTGTGCTATCATCCAAACTGCTGATAATAGATTGGGACAACACAAGGTCAGTCAAGGTTAGATCCTGGGGTGTAACACTGAAGCTCTTTCTCTGTGTTGACGTTGATTCATTAATCACTATCAAATTAATCAATTATCAAACCAAGAAAGTAATTCTCACAGCTGGTTAGGAATGTTATATACTCTTTAAAGACCAGTAGGGGAAATATGGGAGATCCTTTTGGATAAGAGAGGGTTTACAATCTTTTCCAGTTTGTGGAAAGAATGCTCCCTGCTATGTCACTAAGTGACTATGTGACCTTAGACAAGTCATTTTAGTTCTCTGAACCCATGTCTTCGAATGAGGAATTGGACTTGAAGACTACCAAGTCTCATAGGTATCCATTTCATAATTAGTAGGATTGGATCTTTAGATAGGGAGGAGGGAGAAATATATTGAGAAATAAAGATGATCATAAAAATAAATTATTAATAACATTCTAAAAGTTAAATTTAAAATTACCAGGAGTTACTCCTGTTATCTCCTTTGCTCAATAGATTCTGCTCCTAGTCAACACTCATTCTGGAAGCTGGTTACTCTACCCAAGGTTGGACTTATATCATTTGTCATCATTTCATTAAGTGGAGGCTTTGGCTTCTTGGATCCTACACTGTCTCTCTTTGTATTGAATAAAGTAAGTGATATTAATATAAAAAATTTCAATTTTGCATATAGCTATAAGCTGCCTGCTACTCTGCTTTTAGGAAAAGCCTCTGAACAGCCATGACAGGTATAAGAGCAGGAGGTTTTACTTGAGCTCAGAGTTCTCCACCTCTCTGGTGTAGTGGCATGAGAGCTGCTGCCGAAGTCAAGAAGGGCCTGGAGTGAATTCCTCTCTGATACTTACCACTTGTGGGACTCCTGCAAGTCATTCAACCTCTCAGGGTCTCAGTTTCTTCATTTGTAAAATGTAAGACTCAAATGAAATCATGTCTTTAAAGGGCTTTTGCAAACTTTACAAATGTTTAACAAAAGTTAACACTTCCACTGGAAAGACAACAACTTTGAGAAAGAGAAAGTGACCTTGGAAACTGCTGGGGCAGCAGCAAAATCCCTACTCTTTTTAGATGACAAATCTTTTTCAGGTGGTCCTCAGATGATTATATTAAGGTCTAGTCCACATGCTTCATTGTTACATGTTGGTTAAAGTATCTGTCCAGTATCTATGGGAGAGATTACATAGAAAAGAATTGTAACGGATGAGAAGGCTTGGATGGGTTGTGCTCTGTGCTGATAAGAGAGAATATCCACATTCATGAAATCATTACATCCATTAAAATAATTTGAAATAACTGGTACTGACACCTGGTTTAGCTTAGGGGCCACATTGTCTTAATTATTAATGTTTTATTGATATTTAGATGATTAAGCCCCATATTCAGGCTTTAGTATCCTGTTACTGTGATTTTTTTCTAAAGGCCTAACTTTTTTTTTTTTTAAGTAATCGGGGTTAAGTAACTTGCTCAAGGTTACATGGCCAGTTATATCTGGGTGTGGTTCTAAGTATCTGGGCCCAGATTTGATCCCCAGGTCATCCCAACACTGGAGCCGGTGCTCTTACTCTCTGAGCCACCTGGCCGCCCCTAAGCAATTGGGGTTAAGTAACTTGCTCAAGGTTACACAGCCAGGTGTTTCTGGGTGGGTGCTAAGTGTTGGAGCCTGGATTTGATCCCCAGGTCATCCTGACACTGGAGCTGGTGCTCTTACTCACCATGCTCTTACTCGCTGTGCTACCTGGCCGCCCCAAGGCCTAACTTCTTAGAGATGAGAAGATGGATTGTCTTAAATACTGTTTCCTAATATACTTGCTTAGTAATAGACTTCAGTTTCTCCTTGGGGGAAAAGAGAAAGAAGAGGTGAAAACCAATAACGTCAACTCTAAGAAAACATTTAAAACACTAAACTATTAAACAACATTTTTTTTTTAAAGCAACTGGGGTTAAGTAACTTGCTCAAGGTTACATGGCCAATTTTGTGTGTGTGTGTGTGTGTGGGTGTTAAGTATCTGAGGCTGGAACCGATCCCAGGTCCTCCTGACTCCAGGGCTGTGTAATGTAATGCCAAAAGAAAGGCAACTTCCCAAGGTTCAGAATACCAGCATAGGTGCTCTCCATTTTATTCAGTGACAAACCAAGAACAGAGAAGATCAAAACATGACATCATTCCAAATACAGCATTTACTAAGCGTGATTAAATAATCTCCCAAGTACTACCCCACCCCAGGACCTTCCAATCATTCAATCAATTACAAAGTCTCTGTTCTAAATACTTCTCCACCCCTAGGCTATACCTTAATTAAGTCCACCACAAAGCCCCTCTTCTCAAATGGAGATTAGTTTTCAAACATAAGGTCAAAAGTTCCCCACCCCTGGTTCACAATTGAATCTACCCCAGAGTTACATCAAGTTTAAACACAGCCCTTAATACCCAAATGGAGGTCTTTTCTTCATCTTGACACGTGGCAAGTTCTCAGCAATCTTAGTTCCTGGGGAGACAAGGCTTAGCAAGGCCATAAGATACATTGCCAATCCCTTCATGAATTTATCCTCTGTCTGTAGAACTGTCCTAGAACCCCTGAACACATTAGCAAAGCCCTCTCCCAGGATTTCTGTAAACATACAACAAGAAAATCCTTCTTCAGGGCTTCTGAACCAACAGAAAGGCTCCCAGACCCCTGCAACAACAGCACTGTCCTTCACCAGTGGACAGTATTCATTCTGTCTGCAGGACAGTCTCCAGACCCCTGCAACAACAGCACTGTCCCTCACCAGTGGACAGTATTCACTCTCTGTCTGCAGGACAGTCTCAGGGCTTCTTAACCAAATGCCAGGTTCCAGGACTTCTTCAACAGGACAGTCTTTCACCAGTGGACAAATCTGGCAAAATAACATCAAAACAGACAGACAAAGTACCAGCAAAACAGCCATGTCTCCTCAGTCCTTGGCAGGTCTCAAAAGTCCAGGGCAATTCAAAGCGGCCACCAGCAATTCTCTTAGTCTCTCTCTCTCTCCACGAGGTGCTGCTTCCAAAAAGATCTTCCGCCTCTCCCTTATCTCTCCAAATCTACGTCACCAGCTCCTCCCAGTTCAGGACTTTCTTTTCACATCAACAAGTCCATCCCACAGGTGGGATTAACAAGCTCTGGGTTTTAACACAATCAATTTGAAAACCAAGCCAATACCGGGGAATCTTTAATTGCCATTACTATCACAGGCTGGCACTCTTACTCGCTGCACCACCTAGCTGCCCCAATTAAACAACATTTTACATTTATAGTGCTTTATAATTTTCCGAGGGATTCTTCATAGACATATCATTGAGTCCATAGTTATTCTCTTTTATGGATGAGTAAACTGAGCCATAGAGGGGTTACTGATCAGTTCCTAGCTAGTGAAAAGCACCCAGAGATTAAGAAGGATGCCTTCAGACTCCTGCCTGGTTTAGTGTTCTTTTTTTTCTGTCCCAAGTTGCTTTTCTACAGCCCCCAATAAGTAGAAAAGGAATTAGCTAACTAATTAGGAAAAAAAAAAGCTTATATAATTTGAATTAGCAGGTACGATAAGAAAGGGTCTTAATTTTATTAGTTGATTCTTACTAAAGAATAAGAGCATGAAAAATGGTGCAAGGATGAAAGGGGGGACGTTGTTTGAATCAGAAGTTTTTAACCTTTTTTTGGGTCATGGACCCCTTTGACAAATCCTGTGAAGCCAGTGGATCTATTTTCAGAAACATGCTTTGTTTTTAAATTGTTAATTAAAGGGAAGTTTCATTTAGAGGTTGCTGAAAATAAAAATGTAACTGTTTTCCCATATACCTTCAGAGACTTTCTAAAATCCACTTGCAAATCCTGATAGGTTAAGAACCCCTGGCTTAGATCAATGACTTAATCATAACTTCAGTTCAATATTTCTCTTGCAGTTTAATTTGTCTGCAGGATACGTGGGGTTCGTATTTCTGGGGCTGGCATTATCATATACTATTTCTTCACCCCTCTTTGGACTGTTAAGCGATAAAATTCCAGTAAGTGTTCTTTCTTCTTAAGAATTTAATTTTGTGTTTTCACATTTTCTGGTTGTAAAACACCAATAACATACCCCTGGCTAGGGTTTCTTCCTTCCTTCCTTCTTTTCTTATCTTCCTTTTATTTTCTTTCTTTCTTTTCTTCCTTCCTTCCTTCCTTCCTTTCTTTCTTTCTCACTCTTTCCTTTCCACCTTTCTTCCTTTTTAATTCTTTCATTTCTATATTTTGAAAGAATAGACATAAACATAGAATTTTAATTTTGGGAGGAAACAAAATTTGGATTTTGCTTGTTGGAGGAGGAATTGACCAAGAAAATAGCTATTGGTAGTATGTGAAATCATTGAATGCCACTTCCATCCCTTAACTTGGAATAAGCTATTAGTTAAAAGGGGAAGATTCTAGTGGCCAAATCTTGGGTTTTTATAGCCCTTGTTGCTTATCTTCCTTCACCCCTCTTCCCACCCCCAACCAGGACTTTTATTTACTCTTAATATGCTCAATATTTCTGGACAATTGTTCAGTATTGCTTATAGCGGTACCTGAAGTGCTTGATTAAAAAGGAAGTATTTTTAATATCTTGTGTATTTTACCTTGTAATGTTTAGCTCCTTTTCAAGTACATGCATAAGGCAAAATTTGTAATTTGTGGATTTAAAAAAAAAACAATTTTAAAGGAGAGATCCTTTCCTACCTCATGCCTCCTTTCTAATTTTACAAGTAGACTTTTTTTTTAAGGTCAGAATTGGTGAAAACATTGGCATATAAATACCATCCTCCTTTAATTCTGAACTATTTTTACTTTCCTGAAAACTGTAACTCAAAATGCATCTCTAAGATTAGCAAGTGTGTATAATAAGGAGACAAGTACCTTTTCTTCGTCTTCTTCCACCCTTACCGTTTTCTTTGAGGGATAATGAAATGAAAATGAGATAATAAAGCATATAGTACCGTATAAATGTAGTTATTATAATTCTTATGATTGTCATTGATGAATGCCACACAAATCTGACCCCACCTTCATTCAATTTACCGTTCATTTATTGTCTCAAAGTGAAAGAGTAGTTTGTTTTTCTATTCACTTGAGTCTTATAAATATATTATCTTGCTTTTAACTTATACTAATCTGTTAGTAAAAAGTTTTTACTTCTATGGATTGCATCTGGTCCTTGTTTTTTCTTTATTAGTACCTAAGGAAATGGCTCCTGGTTTCTGGTAACATAATAACAGCAGTATGCTATATGCTTTTAGGACCTGTTCCAGTCTTGCATATGGAAAGGTAAAATTTCTCTTCTCTTTTCTCATAATTATTGTGTAAGTATCACTAAGAAGTCTTTATGTTACTGGAATTAATCTGAGATACCCTTTTTTAGTTGTACCTGCTTTTTATCAGTGAAGTTACCTTTGGGTCTGGGGCCATATGGAATGCTGGCCAGCCCTTCCATATTACTCAAAGCATAAGGATCTGAACTTCTTAAATGATCTAAGTTACTAAGAATAAATATAAGAATTGACTATGATAGGGGTGGCCAGGTGGCTCAGTGAGTAAGAGCATGGACCCCAGAGTTGGGATGACCTGGGATCAAATCCGGGCTCTGATACTTAGCATCACACCCAGAAATAACTGGCCATGTAACCTTGAGCAAGTTACTTAACCCCAATTGCTTATATTAAAAAAAAAAAAGAATTGACTATGATGAAAAAATTGCTTGCAATAGCCATGGATCCCTTCTTCATTTCAAAATATTGATAGTAAATTTCATTTCTTTGTATGCCAAAAGGAGATAGTTCTGGTGCTTTGATAAAAACAAAAACTGACCTACCTCAATTAGCTTTTGCTCTCATTTGTCCTTTAATAGCAACTTTTTTTTAAAGCACTGATAATGGAAATATAACAGTTCTGGTGAGCTTGAACTGGATCCCTTTTGAGGTAGCATGAGTTGCTAAAGGCTCAGAGAGCTGGATTTCTTCCCAGCTAAGCACAGCAACCAATCCAAACTTTGCCAGGACAACTGCAAAAGACATTTATTAATACAAAATTCAGATATGTAGCAGGTGTGTCAAGGCTTTACCATATACTTGGCTTCCAGAGAGACTGTAGGAGAAGTAAGACTGAAAGATATGCCCATAGTCAGTACAGTTATCCTATTATATATCAAAAGATGTTGGAACTGACCTGAGGACAGGAAGAAGGGGAGGAAATATGATAGAAAGGGCTAAGTAAGGAAAATGGGCTACTCTTGGAATATGGAGATCAGTGGATTTCAATGGAGTATATATACTTATATATCTTTTTAGTAGTAGTGATGGTTCCTCTGACACTTACATTCTCAGGCATTCCCCTTTCCTGCAAGGACCATCATACCAGTGTGATCACATTGAATCTCTGATAGACCAAGACCTGGCTTCTAGAGTCAGTGACCAATAGCGGTTCTTCTCTGTGTGAAGCTAACTAACTTGTGACCTTGATCACACTAGCACAATCTACAAAGTTCTCGTTTTCTTTAAAACACTAATTCTTTTTGGCAGTCATCTCTGGCTCTTCATCCTGGTCCTGGTCGTGAATGGCATCTCAGCTGCAATGAGTATAATACCAACTTTCCCAGAGTTACTCAGTTGTGCATAGTAAGTGATCATTTCAGTCAATTTTATGTATATGATAATACATATGTTTATGTATTTGAGATAATAATATGTGTTGGAAACTTTCTTTAGTTTCACTGTGTGGAAAAACTGTAATTAGAAAAGGAGATGACCTGGTCATGTGGAGGCATCATGGAATAACTGAATGTGCACTGACTCTGGAGTCAGGACCTGGATTCAGATCCTGTGTCTGATACTGTGTGTATGACCTTGGTCGCTTATCCTCCGTAGGCTTCAGTTAGCCACGACAATCTTAAGAATAGCATTTTAATGGTACCCCATATATATTATCTCTGGTTTACATGTGTTGTCTCATTAGATACTCACAACATCTCTGTGAGGTGGGTGCTGTTATGCCCCAATCTTAAAGAGGAGAAAACCGAGGCTGAGAGAAATTAAGTAACTTGCCCAGACTCACACACCTACCGAGTGACTGAGTCAGGATTCAAACTCAATCTTCCATGCTCCAAGTCCAGCACTCTCTCTGCTTTGCTAGCTCCTTGCCTGATAGGCATCTCAGATCATCATCTTGAGAAAAGCTTAAAATGAGGAGGTTAAAGTAGAAGACTTCAGAGATTTTTCCTAGTTCTGAATCTTTAATCCTCTGTGAAACAAGGAGGGATGACAAGGACAGCTGGGTGGCACAGTGGATAGGGCACCAGCCCTGGAGTCAGGAGGACCTGAGTTCAAATCTGGGCATGTTACTCTTCTGGGAAAGTTGCCTGACCTTGTTTGCCTCAGATCCTCATCTGTAAAAGGAACTGAAGAAGGAAATAGCAAATCACTCTGGTGTCTTTGCTAAAGAAAATCTCAAATGGCATCTCGGAGACTCAGACAACACTGAATCAACTTGACAACAACAGATGGACTGCCCAGGTACTTCCCTGCTGTCTATAAAATGTAAAAGCACCTGGAGGAAGACCTCTAGTATGCTGGGCAATGAAGCATTCATGGAAGAACAAGAATCAGAATTACAGAGAATGAAAAGGTATAGATGGGGCAGTGACCTGCTCTGATGATGGATGGGACCCTCACGTGGGTGGGACCATGGATCTGGTGAAGTATAAGCAGTCATCCAGTTAAGGAGTATTAAGATCTGTACTAAAATTGTGATGCTACGAGTGGAAAAGAGCATGGATAAGAAAGATTGAGAATGTAGAATCAACAGGATGAGACAGCTGTTGGGGTAGATGGAGGGTGGGAGATATGATTGAGAGAAAAAGCGAGGATGATAGTTTTTGAACCTAGGTGAGTAGGAAGATGGTGGGACTGGGAAGACAGAATTAGGTGAGTTGGACAGATTTAGGAAGAAGACAAGTTGGTTGAATTGAATTTGAGCCAATAGAAAATCAAGGTGGATATTTCTAGAAAGCATTTGGTGATATTGGTGGAATTCTATAGAGTGAAGGCTCTATATATAGTTATATATATATAGTTATATAGAGTTGGAAGTCTCCTATCTAGAAGTAATTGGACTCATGGGAAAAACAAGCTAAATCACTAAAGGAGAGAAGGCAGAGGGAGAAGAGCCTTTTGGAAGACAGCCATACTTAGAGAGTGGGAAATGGGAAGGATGATGTACCAGCAGAGGAGAAAAAGGAGGGACCACACAGAAGGAGGAGGAAGCAGTATCCCTGAAGCCAAGAGGAGAGAGGATAGACCTCTCAGAGGAAGGGGTAGCAATGTTCAGAGCTGCAGAAAGGGTAAGAAGAATGACGACTAAGAGAAGAATAATGGATTTAGTGACTGAGTGATCATTGATAACATCTGGGAGAGCAGAGGCCCGTTTACAAAGAGTTGGAAAGTAAGTGGGCAAAAGGAAAATGAGGCAGTAAGTACAGACCATTCTGGTAGTTAAAGAGAGAAAGATGATTTCTCAAGGGTTCAGTGAACGCTTGGGTATTTTGTTGTTGCTTTTTTGTTTTAAGGATAAGAGATATGGGAACATGTTTATAGGCAATGGGGAAGAAACTAATAGATAGGGAGAGTTTGAAGAAGACAAAGAGAAAATCATCAATGAGACAAAGCTCCTGAAGAGGGTGGTATCAACTGCACCAGAAGAGGTTAACTTTGGCCAGAAACACACCCATTTCTTCCTCTATGACTGGAGCTAAGCAGCATAGAAGAGACATAGTTGTGCGGAGATGGTGGTGTGGAACAGGAGAACTGAGGGCATTTACAAAGCATTTCCTTACTGAAGATGGATGGAGGTTTTCGATGAAAGAGGAGGTAGCTCAGGGGATTTAAGGGAGAATTTAAAACAGTGGCTTTAAAAAACTTGATAGTTGTTTGGGGAGGAATAAAAGAATTGCAAACTATTAACAACCATATGAAAAGATTGCTCCAAATCATTAATAAAAAGAGAAATAAAAATAAAAGCAGTACTTTTTCACCTCACATCCCTAAAGCTGGCAAACATGAAGATAGTCAATGATGGATGCACAATGGAAAGACAATCATAATAATATAATGTTGGTGGAACTGTGAATTGGTCCGACCGTTTTAGAAAGTAGTTTGGAATTATGCTTTAAAAAGTTACTAAAATGTTCATATCCTTCAGAGATTCCATTTATAGGTATATATCCCCAACAAAGAAAAAACAGAAAGATCCATACATACCAGAATATATATAATAGTATTTTTATAGTAGCAAAGAACTCGAAACAAAGAAAATGCCTCTTGACTTGGGAATGTAATGAAATATTACTGTGCTATAAGAGAAGATTAATATGATGAATTTAGAGAAGTACAGGAAAATTTATATGAATTGAAACAGTATAATAAGCAGAACCAGGAGAACTATCCATATAATGACAACAATATTATAAATGGAAAGAAAAACAGCAACAATGCCATGTAATTCTAGTCATCAAGCATGGTCCCAAAGAAGACTAAGAAAAAATAAACCTTCCTTCTTTCTTTTCAGAGGCAAGGGATTATGATTTTAGAATATTGGATATATTGTCAGCCTTAATTGATGCATTTTGCAGAGCTGGTTTTTCCTTTTATATTTTTCATTGTAAGAGATGATCCATTGGGTAAAGATATGTTTATAATGAAGGTGGGAAAAGGCAAAATATAACATTTTTTAAAAAAGTAATTTCATGCAACAATGAGGCCCCAAGTGAGATTGATGACATTTATAGTGCACCCGATCAGCAGCATTGTATACCTTCTTATAGCATTGAGCATCTTGATCAAAGGACATGGATAGGGTGGGGGTGACCTAAGATTGGCAGGGCTTGAAGGTTAGGGAGTAAGCAAATAAAGGGTGGTCAGCAGTATATTGTTAAACTTCTTGATTTTAGGGCCAAAGGAAGAAAGTGAGACTAGAACAAAGTTGTACTGGCCTGTATGAAAAGGGCTGGATGGAGAAACGAGGTTTAAAAAGAGTAAAGCAGAGGGAGAGATGAAAGATTAGGAGATAAGGATCACAGAAAGGAATTTGAGAGGTCAAGATCATAGAGTTGGGTGATGTTGAGGTTAATTTTTGACTCTCCCTGTGCATAGGAGCTAGAGTGGAGATACAGGTTATGAAAACTGAAGAGGTTAATAAACTGAGAGCCCAAGTTGTTCATGGGGATAACATGAACATTTGTCCTCAAGCTTGAGGCTAGGGATTGGAATAGAGAAGACTTTTAGCCAAGTGTCAGATTGCTTGAGAATGAAAGGAGAGTGACCCAGATGCCAGTGGATGGTGATAGTCACAGGAATCCATATGGAGTGACATAGATAAACAGAGAACAACACAAAGCAGAAGTTAAGTTATAGTGGCAGAAAGAGAATGTCCTTTGCTGCAACACCATCTATGTCTGACTCCATTTGCATAGAACAATAGAGCTCTGACCCAACGGCCCTTTTCTCTCTCTAGTCTCTTTCTTGATCATATCATCTGTGGTAATGGATTCACCTCTGTTCAGTGAATACATCATCTCTATGTAGCTGACTCCTAGTTCTAGATTTTCACCCCTAGATTTTCTCCTGAGCTGTAGTCCTACATCATCAATTGTTTTGAGGCAGTTAGGAGGCACAGTGGATGGGGGAGTGTAATGCCAAGCAAAAGCAACTTCCCAAGGTACAAAATAACAGTATAACAGCCATGTCTCCTCAGTCCTTGGCAGCGCTGGGTGGCAGCTCTCAAAAGTCCTGGGCAATTCAAACTGGCCCTCAGCAATCCTCTGTCTCTCTCTGCCTCCAAGATGCTGCTTCCAAAAAGTTCTTCTGCCTCTCTCTTTTCTTGTGTCTCTCTAAATTTACGTCACCAGCTCCTCCCAGTTCAGCCCTCTCTTTTCACGTCAACAAGTCCATCCCACAAGTGGGATTCACAAGCTCTGGGTTTTAACACAATCAGTCCAAAAACCAAGCCAATACAGGGGGATCTTTAAATTCCATTACTATTACAGGGAGGTAGGGAGAGGAGGGAATAAACATTTATATATAGCACATACTGTATGCCAGGTGCTATGCTTAAGTGTTATGCAAAGAATATCTCATTTGATCCTCAAAATACTATGGGAGATTAGGTGCTATTATCAACCCCATTTTACAGTTGAGGCAACTGAGGCAGATAGGGGTTAAGTGACTTGGCCAGGGTCACAGAGCACTAAGTGTCTGAAACTAGATTTAAACTTGGTTCTTCCTCCAGATTCCCATTCTAGCACTCTATCTCAGCAGCTAAGTGGCACAATTGATATAGGACTTGGCCTGGAATCAGGAAAACCCAAATTCAAATTCAGCCACAGGTACTTACTAACATATCAGTTCCCTCTTGCTTCTAGCATAAAATATAAACTACTCTCTTTGGCCTTGAAAACTTTTTGTTTTCTGGTTCCAACTTCTTGCCCTCCTTCATACACCCTTCTCAGCCATACCGGCCCTTCTTGGTCCTCCTCTACACTGCATCTCATCTGTCACTTCTGTACCTTTCCATAGGTTGTCCCCCATGCCTGGAATGTCCTTCTTTCCCCCTCTGTTAATTAGACTCCCTAATTTCCTTCAAAGCTTGGGTTAAAAATAACCTCCTATAGGAATTACATACTATTTCTTCACACTGATGCTATTACCTTCTTGCTTTCCTTGTAATAATTCTATATATTTATTTTAAAAAACAACTCTAAGGTTTCATTCCATACCATGCAGACTGGCAGAGATATAAGAAAAGGAGGACAGTCTGTGATGGAGGAGATAGGCAAACAGGCACTCAGATACATTGCAGTTGGAGCTGCAAATCAGTCCAACTATTCTGGACATCAGCTTGAGCTAGGCGAGAAAAGCGACAAACTCTGTACATCCCCCAAGTGACCCCAGCACTGGGAATGCACCCCAAAGAAGTCAGAATGAAACAAAGGTCCAGAACACTCTTAACATCACTCCTTGAGGCAGCACACTGGAAACAAGGTTTTTGTCACTGTCTTTATCTCCTCAGCTGCTGTCAACACTTATGCTTAATAAATGTTTGGTTGTTCTTTCTCTAGTGAAAATGGATTTGAAGAAGGATTAAGCACGTTGGGACTTGTGTCTGGGCTTTTTGGTGCAATGTGGTCACTTGGGTAAGAAGTTATTTTCCTACAGAATTAGCTGTCTTTATACTTACTTGAGTTTTCATGTAAGATTTATTTTTCTAGCAGTATAAGATTTATATATAAGAACTAATATATCAGTTTCAATCCCTTGACTCTTGAAATCCTCTCTGAAGAATCATAGAACAGTGGAAGGTGTTTTATTTAAAGTAGGGGATGTGCATTTAGATCTCCCTTCTATCATTTACTGTGTGACCTTGGGCAAATCTCTTAATGTCTCTTATTGGTAAAGTGCACAGGAACATAGTAGGCACTCAGTAAATAAATGTTTGCTCCTGTCTCCCTCCTTTCCCCTCTTGGCCTCAGTTTCCTCACCTCTAAAATGAGGGGGTTGAACCAGATGACCTCTGAAGGCCCTTCCCACATCAAAGTGTGTGAATGTATGTCTGTGTCATGTATTCACAGGATATAAAAAAACAGGCTCAGGATTAACCAGGTGGGGAAATTTCCTGTTCAGAAAGGAAATAGCACCATGGGGAAACTAAATCAACTTAGTCCATACCAAGGTCGTCTCCTCAACTTTTCCCAGGAACAAACATCCACCTATAACTTTTCTCACACAGCAGCCATTTTCTTTTATTGGTTTCATTACAATTTAGGCAAACATCCCTGTAATGAAAACACAAAACAAAATTATAATCCCAAGAGTTATTACCTCAAATAGCAAAATTTCACTAAACACAACTTAAAGACTTGAATATTATTGATTTCTCATGTTTCCTTACAGTTACATTTCATTTATTCTTTATAAATTAAAAATAACCACATTCTGGGGTTTCAGACATACAGCAAATAGTTGATAGTCAATTTCTATTAATGTATTAAAGTTATATCTTTAAACCATTCTATATATTTTCATAATTATTATAAGTGATATCCAAAAATTTTCAAATGAAAACTCAGTTATAATAAACTTATTATTGTTATTATGTTTCAAAACAAAATATACCCAATAAATGTTTGTTTTCAACTATCAGTTTTTATCACATTCTTTTAAAAGCCCAATTCATAATCTAACAGCAAGCAGATTTTTAAAATTATTGTTTTAATAGCATTTCTGATACAATGGTTTTCCAAATATCACAGTATAAAAGAAGTTAGAAATCCAATAACAACATATACAATATCATGTATTTAAAATATGCAATAAAACTTATTACCAGAGGATGTCAGTTCAGTCAAATGCATTTCTAAATTATCTAACATAGAAAATCATTCATCATATTATCTTTGGTATTTTATATTAATCATATCTAAAACCTGGTATGCAATTACATTCAATTAAAGAAATTATAATAATAACAATGGTCAACACTTACATAGTGATTACCATATGCCAGTCATTATGTTAAGCAATTTCACAATCTTTATATCATTTTGATCCTCTCAGCAACCATGGGATGTGGGTACCATTATTATTTTCCTATGTACAGATAAGTAAGTCAAAAAGAGATAACTTATTTAAGATCATACCATTAATAAATTTCTGAGACTTGAGAATAACTCAGTTTTACTTTCTCCATGCATTTTTCCAATATTTTGTTGTCGTTGTTGCCTAGCTCTTTTATTTGGGAACCCGATCTGAGATGAGAAGAGTTAACAAAGTCAGACAGTCTCTGATCTAGGGTAGTCAAAGGGGGAGGTTTCTAAGGCATGGTGGGAGTCAGAGGGGAATTTCTGAGCTGGGATTAGGGGGGTTGTTAAGAGGATATATCAGAGATAGAGGTCAGAAGTGGGGGATCTCTTAGCTGGGGTGGGGAGGTGGGACTAAAGGGGTTCCTCCTCACAGGCCCCTTTTTGGTTTAAATCACCCTTCCCATTCCTCAATTAAATTTTATTGATTTTTAAGTTGTTCCTTAATTTAAACAAACTTTTTTCTTTCCATAGTCAAGGAAAGGTGGCTATAAAATACAAAGTGTATGCTTTTTTTTTTTCTTCACTGTGGGATTATTTTCAAACTAGCTCCCTTCAATACTCTAACAATAGCCCTGTCAGTCATCAGGGAAAAAGTGATCTAAGTGTTACTTAATTAACCCTGAAACTTTTATAGAATTTGATTTTTATTTTTCTTTAAAACAAATTCTACAGAGTGGTACTTTAAAACTCACCATTTCAGAATATGTTAAGCTTCTGTTAAGTGCCTTATGCTATAGGACAAAGAGAAGCGGGTGAGTTGCTGGAATTACTCCCCTTTATTTATTTATTTTTAGTTTTCAACATTCATTTCCACAAGATTTTGAGTTACAAATTTTCTCCCCATCTTTCCCCTACCCCCACCCCAAGATAGAAAGCATGCTGAATACACCTTCCCCCAATCTGCCCTCTCTTATATCCTCCCCCAACCCCCTCCCCAACTTTCTAGTAAGACAAGATGTATTTCTATAGTCCAGTGCCTGTATATCTTATTTCCCAGTTGCATGTAAAAAACAATTTTTTATAACATTTGTTTTTAAAACTTTGATTTCCAGATTCTTTCCCTTCTTCCCTCCTCACCCACCCCTACTGGAAAGACAAGAAATTTAATATAGGTTGTACATGTGTAGTTATGCAAAAAGTTTCCATAGTAGTTATATTGTGAAAAACTAACTATATTTCTCTCCATACTATCCTGCCTCCCACTTATTCTATTTTCTACTTTGACCCTGTCCCTTTTCAAAAGTTTTTTCTTTTAACTTCCCTCTCCCCCAATCTGTCCTTCCTTCTATCATACCCCCTCTTATCCCCTTCCCCCCTACTTTCCTGTAGGGTAAGATACCCAACTGAGTGTGTATGTTATTCCCTCCTTAAACCAAATTCAGTGAGAGTAGTGTTGACCCATTCCTTTTCACCTTCTTGCTCTTCCCCTCCATTGTAACACTTTTCTCTTGCCTCTTTAATATGAGATAAATTACTCTATTCTATCTCTCCTGTTCTCCTCCTGTTATATTCCTCTCTCACCTCTTAATTTTATTTTTTAGATATAATCCCTTCATATTCAACTCATCCTGTGTCCCTCTCTCTATGTATACATACATATATATTCCCTTCAACTATCCTTATACTGAGAAAAGTTTCATGAGTCACAATTATCATTTTTCCATGTAGGAATATAAATAGTTCAACTTAAATAAGTTCCTTATGATTTCTTTTTTCCTGTTTACATTCTCATGCTTCTCTTGGTTCTTGTATTTGAAAGTCAAATTTTCTGTTCAGCTCTGGTTTTTTCATCAAGGATGCTTGAAAGTCCTCTATTTCATTGAATGACCATATTTTCCCCTGAAGCATTATACTCATTTTTGCTGGGTAGGTGATTTCTTGGTTTTAATCCTAGCTCCTTTGACCTCCAGAATATCATATTCCAAGCCCTTCGATATCTTAATGTAGAAGCTGCCAGATCTTGTGTTATCCTGATTGTGTGTCCACAATCCTCAAATTGTTTCTTCCTGACTGCTTGTAATATTTTCTTCTTGACCTGGGAACTCTGGAACTTGGCTACGATATTCCTAGGAGTTTTCTTTTTGGAATCTTTTTCAAAAGGTGATTGGTGAATTTTTTCAATTTCTGTTTTGCCCTCTGGTTGTAGGATTTCAGGGCAGTTTTCCTTGAGAATTTATTGAAGGATGATTTCTAGTCTCTTTTTGTTCAAGGCTTTCAGGTAGTTCAATAATTTTAAAATGATCTCTCCTGGATCTATTTTCCAGGTCAGTGGTGTTTCCAGTGAGATATTTCACATTACCTTCTGTTTTTTCATTTGTTTGGATCTGTTTTATAGTATGTTGATTTCTCATAAAGTCATTAGTTTCCATTTGCTCCAGTCTAATTGTGAAGGAATTATTCTCTTCAGTGAGTTTTTTAAATTCCTTTTCCATTTGGCCAATTCAACTTTTTAAGTCATTCTTCTCCTCATTGGCTTTTTGGACCCCTTTTGCCATTGGGGTTAGTCTATTTTTTAAGGTGTTATTTTCTTCAGTGTATTTTTGGGTCTCTTTTAGCAGGCTGATAACTAGCTTTTCATAATTTTCTTGCATCATTCTCATTTCTTTTTCCAATTTTTCCTCCACTTCTCTTACTTGGTTTTCAAAATCCTTCTTGAGCTCCTCCATGGCCTATAACCAGTTCATATTTTTCTTGGAAGCTTTTGATGCAGGAGTTTTGACTTTGTTGTCTTCTGGTTCCATGTTTTGATAGTTTTTGTCCCCAAAAAAGGATTCTATGATCTGATTGCACTTCCTCTGCTTACTCATCTTGCCAGCCAATTACTTGACTTTTGAGCCCTTTGCCATGGTAGAACTCTGCTTCCAGAGTGAAGAGAGCTGTGTCCCAAATTGCTGGGGTTTTTACAATTGCCAGAGCTGTAAGGGGGGTGCCCTCTCTACAGCCACCACAAACTCTGGCAGCTGGTATTCCTCACCCCAGGACCACTATCCCAAGACTGTGACCCAGATCCAAGCAGATCAAAGCAAGAGTGATTACCCTCTGAATGGTCTCTTGGTCCCCTGACAATCTACAGGCCAGGAGCTCTGGAGACAGCCACATGGAGTGGCTGCAGCCACTGCACCTCCACCCCCTCTCACCCTGGGGGCAGGGGCCAGAGCGGGTTCTTCTGTCACCCAGTTCCAACAGAGTTCCCCACTGACCTTTTGCTTTCTCTTTGGTGTTTATGGATTGAGAGGTCTGGAAACCACCGCAGCTACTGGTGATTAACTCTCCTGAAGTCTGCTCCAGCTGGTATGTGCCAGTGGTCAGGCCCGCCCCGGGTCTTGGACCACGCGGCTCACACAGAACTGTGCTCGGCTCCCAGCTCAGGTGCGATAGACTCTTCCTGTTGGCCTGCCAGGTTGCCTTCAGCAAGAGATTTGTTTCTCTCTGTCACTTTGTGGGTTCTGTAGCTCTAAAATTTGTTTAGAGGCATTTTTACAGGTTTAAATATATAAATATACACATATGTAAGTATATATATATGTGCATATATATACATATATAAATATGTGTGTATATACATATATATATACACACATATATGTGTTTAGAGTCATTTTACAGGTGATTAGTGTGGGAGATCACATACGTTCCTGCTTTTACTCCGCTTGCCTCTATCCCCACTCCCCTGCAATTTTAAAATGATTAATCTCCAATCTCCTTAATCTGTAAAACTCTCAAACCTACTATGATATTTTTAGCAGTTGACTACAGCTGAAATGACAGAAAGTATCTTGCAGGGTTTTGTTTTGTTTTGGGGTTCCCCCCCAACCTAATCTCTTGCCTGAAGTGGGAGCTAATGCTGCTTACTGGGACAACTGCTTCAAGTACAAAACGTCATTACAGTTTCTTAGCATTTTAAACTCTTTGACTTAAGCTTTTAGTAGTTTTTCTAACTGTCTGCATTTTCCCCTTGGAAATCTTACAAGGTAACAGGACCTACAAACAACCTTAAACACAATAAAAGACAAAGAAACAAAAAAAAACCAAAATGATAAGACAAATATATATTTCCTAGCCTTAATTATTTTCAGTTTACAATAATGAAAAGAGCCAAATTAGATCCAAAACAAATTACCAGTTGAAGCTCTTATTTAGGTCAGATGTCACACAATTCAGTTGTGTGTTATTTAGTCATTCGTGTAACTATCAGGACCATCCCCTGGTGCCATGCTGCCAAAAAATCTATCCAAGAGGAAACCCAATGGTATTTTAATACTATGAGAATCCATAATTCTTATCCACTCCTGGGGGAAAACGTAATCCTTAACCTAAACTTCACTCTAAACTTCCCTTTCTCCTGGGGAAAAATGTAATTATTAACTACGCTCCTGGGGAAAATGTAATCTAAAACTATATCACCCCACTCCTGGGCCAAACTTAATGTATAACTACACCCTAAACCTTACCTGAGCTTGATAACCAGAGAACTGTAGGGAGTTATTTTCTGAAAACTGTCCACCCAAAGGTCAGAGTCCTGTCCCAACCAAGCCAGCTTTGCCAGAAACCATAGTGGGTAAAAGATGAAATGACTGAGAAAACAAGCTTGAGTTTCCAAGCATATTGATTTATTAAGCAATGTATGCCAATTGCCTAACAAATCAGTTCCAGGCCACAATCTTCTGATGCATTCAAATATACACATATTTAAACACACACACATTCTTCTCTAATCCTGTAGGATATGTATACACATATACAACGATACTTCAAGAAGGGATCTGTGATCTGTGAGCCTGAGAAACTTCTTAACTGGTCTCCTCACCTCCAAATTCTCACCCATACTCAGTCCTTCACACAGCTGCCAAATTAATCTTTCTAAAATCCTCTGGGTATCATGGTAGTTCCTCTTACTCAGAAGCCTGAAGTGGCTCCCTATCACCTACAAGATACAAATCTGAATTTCTCAGCTGCGATTTAGAAGCAATCTACTGATCCAACTTTACATATTTCATGATTCAGAACTGGCTTTAAGCAGCTTGGTTTTTTCCTCACTGTTATCCTGTCATACATCATGGTATACGTTCCTGCCTTTGCTCACATTATTCCTTCCACATCCATTCCCACATACCTCCTCTCTTCCTTCTGCCCTGCTCACATTTCATCTCTTCCCTAATCATTCCAACCCACATTGATCTCTCCTTTCTCAAAATTCCTATAGTTACTTGTCTGTACTATTCATGTTGGAACTTTAATCACATACTGTAACAACAAGAAGTCATAACTATTTGAAAATAGATTGTAAGTCCTTTGAGGTTAGGGACCATATTTCATGCTATCATTGCATACTGTACCATACCTAACATGATAGTAGTCTTTGAAACAAATTATATAATTAAAAAATATCTCTCGTAGACCTAATGGTTTGGAAATATAAAAGGTATGTGATAAATATGACATTAGCTTTTAAGGAATTAATTTTTTTAAGATTCCACAAGGTAGGATTCTTAACTCAAGTCCTGCATTTGACTAATAAATGCATGTTGTTTGATAACCTTAAAAAGATATTTTTTCTTTCAGTAATACAACTAAATTACCACAGTCGCATAATTCCAAAGAATTAGAGGTTCTTTTAACTTAAAAAAGGCAACTTTCTGGGAGTACATCTTGTTTTAACCTGTCATTTTTTTTTTTAAGAGCATTCATAGGACCAACACTAGGTGGATTTTTATATGAAAAAATTGGTTTTGAGTGGGCTACAGCTGCACAAGGACTCTGGGCTCTACTTACTGTAAGTAATCAGTCCTGTCTCTTATGGTCTATTAGTGCTTGTGGGAAAGAAGTTCAGATTTTTAAAAAGAAGAAGAAGAAGAAAGGAAAGAACTTCAATGAAAAAAATACACAGATAAGAACAGAAAGAATTTCAGAAAGAATACAAATGAGCAGAGCAGTTTTAGCACAATTTTGATAAATTTAAATATACATTTAAAACTATGTTATGGAAGTTCACAGTTTCATATAAAAATACACACATATTCTACAAGTGATTTTAACTGTCTGCTGTTATTCTGTTAAAGGGACTGGCAATGGGACTGTATTATATTGTGGAACACTGGCAAAGAAGGAGGTACGTTAGACTGCTCACTCTGGTTTATTTGTCCTTTATTGACTATTTTTTGGTTTGTTTTTCCATAATATTCTTTTCAAGTATGTGCCTTCCCCTCCTCACTCAAATCAGTAGGCCTTCTGCAAAGACTAAAAAGGAAAAGCAGTTTTAACAAAATCAGCAAAGAAATGGACCTTAACTGACAGCATATGCAACTAACCTCTTGCCGCCTCTGGGAATGAAGGTGGATTTAATTTTCCTGCTTATTACAAACTCCTCTTTTGGGGCATTAAAAACCCTTAATAATAAGAATAATATTAATAAAACTAACATTTATGTAGTATGTACTATGTGCCAGGCACTGTGCTAAGTTCTTTACAATTATTATCCTTACAACAACCTTGCGAGGTAGGTGCTATTTGCCCCCATTTTATATTTATATTATTTAATATATTTATAATATTCCCATCTTACAGGTGAGTAAGCTGAGGCAAATAGAAGTTAAGTGACTTGCTCAGGGTCATACATCTGGGAAGACTCTGAGGTCAAATTTGAACTCATAATCTTCCTGACTCCAGGACCCAGGTTCTTTGCACTAAAGCAACACCTAGCTGCCCCAATTTAATCTCCACTTCCTCCATGAGATATGCTAGTACCTACCCCACTAAAATTATCTTAAATGTATTTGGATTTTCTCTTATATGTAAAGTCTTTGAGGGAAGAACTATTTCCTCTTTGTCTTTCTGCCTAGTATAGTGCCCGACACAGAGTAGGTACTTATTACGTGCTTATTGATTGATTAAAGAACATTTTCTCAGCCCTTCAGATTGCCAGGCTTCATCATTATAATTACACAGAATACAGTTGTGTTGTATTGTTGTACTTTTTTGTGCATGTACTTTCTAATTTAAAATTCTAATTTGAGGGAATGAAAGTTGTATTACTTTAAATGCTATATTGCTAGTTAGTTCAGTTCCAAGGAAATAAAATCATATTACTTGGCATGAATAGTTGTCAAATAAACATTTCATTTCAATTTAATATGTTCATTTTTTTTTAAGAATCATTGGATTACTTTCTCAGTGGGTGGGGTGGAGTTAGAAGGGAGAGAAGAAAGATCTTTCATGAAAATGAAATATAAATTAAAGAATAAACATTGTAATGTCTTTCTGTTTTTAAAAAATTGTAGATGTGAACTCCAAAATACCCTCCAAACAGAAGAAGAAAGAGAAGAAAGAACATCTCTGTTGCCCCACAGGATATAGCCTTACACATACTCTGGATTGATAGAATGCTTGAAGCTGTATTTTATTACTTTTACAAATCAGAAATGTTTTCAGAAAAAAGAACCCACAAACAACACAGAGCCCTAAAACCAGCCTTCTAAAAGAGTTGACACTACCTTTAGAATGATACAGAGTTAGGTGATCAAGTGCCCTGATAAGTTGGCCAACTTCTATATATTTGATGCACTTTGTACAGGACAGATGTTGGAAAATTCTCTGGATCTGTTTTTATGTGTATGTCAAAGCTCCTTGCTTTCTGTGCTGGGTGGCTGAATGTAATCAGGTTTCTTACTACTTTGGTGTATGTTTTACCGTAAGTGCAATCATTCTATAAATGCACCTTTTTATATAGGGGGCTAGGGAGAGAGAATGACTTAAACTAATCTCTGGGTAACTGATAACCTCAGTGAACTTATACAGTGACTCAACAGTGAACTTAACAGTGACTTAGTGAACTTAACAATGACTCAAAATATTTGAAAGAATGAATTTGAAATTAAATAAAAGATCTTCTTTCATAGTGTTTAACTACTTTGTCTATCTGGTTGAGAAAGGAAAATCCCTTCTTACTGTGTTTGAAGTCTAAATGGTCCCTTCTTTCTTGAAAAAGAAAAAGAAAGGAAAGGAAAAGAATAATCTGTTGTTCTTGTGAAAGGCACAGGAACAACAGTGCTTAAGTTTGTCTTTTTATAACATATAGTTATGGACTTACATAATAAATAACATTTATCCCAGCTTGGCAACCTCAGACTCAGTTCCCTCATCTGCAAAATGGAGAGATCATTTACCTCAGAGGTTTTCTATTAAAATAATAGGCTTGAAAACTCCTATTATTAAAGTTAAAAGCCCTAGGCAAATATTCAGGTGCAGTACTTTCTGTTTGCGGACTGAGGACAGAAACTGCCCTAGATCCAGCTTGGGATCACCTTGGACTCCTTTTACTTACTTCCCTCCCCCCCATATCCAACCCATTGCCAAATATCATCATTTCTACCTTCACAACATCTTTTCTAGACATCACCTTTTCTCCACACAGAAATAACCACTATCCTCATTCAGGTTTTTATCACTTCCTGCCTAATGATTTCAATAAAAATTGATTTCCCTTCCTCTGGTCTCTCCTCTCTCCAAACCATCTACTTAAAGCTTAGGTCTGTGTAGGTCACCTCCCTGATCAGCAAATGTCAGTGGCTCAGTATTCCCTCCAGGATCAAATAAAAGTCCTCTGTTTGGTATTGAAAGCCTCTTCACAACCTGGCCACTTATTACTTTTCTGATTTTATTTTACTTTACTGCCCTCCATGCATGCTGCAGTCTAGCTATGATATCTCATTTGCTATTCCTCATGTCTTTGCACTGGCTGTCCCTTGTGACTAGAATGTTCTCTCTCATCTTCCTTTAGTTTCCCTGTTTTCCCTCAAGTTATTGTTACTGTCCAGTGTCTAACTCTTCATAAACCCATGGACCATAGCATGCCAGTATTGTCCATGGAGATTTCTTCTCAAAAATACTGGAGTGGTTTGTCATTTCCTTCTCCAGTGGATTGAGGCAGAGTTTGTTTAATGACTTGTTCATGGTCATACCGATAGTGTTTGATGCAGGATTTGAACTATTGGAACCTCTCTCTTCAGGAGTTAAAACTGCCTCCAGGCCCAGAACTCTCTTAACCACTGAGCCACCCAGCTGTCTTCAAGTTTTCTTCAGAACTCAGCTCAAATGCTGTGTTTTCAGGTCTACTCCCTCCGCCAGCTAGTGGCTTTTCTCTGAGAATACCTCCCTTTTACACTGTCTGTATCTCACATGGGATAGCTAGGTGCTACAATGCATAGAGAACTGGGCCTGGAATCAGAAAAACCTATCTGTCCTCAGACACTTACTGGCTATGTGATCCTGGACAAGTCACTTAGCCTTGTTTGCCTCCGTTTCCTCATCTGTAAAAATGAGCTGGAGAAGGAAATGGCAAGCCACTCTAGTATCTTTGCCAAGAAAACCCCAAACGGGATCATGAAGAGTCAGATATGACTGAAAGGATTCAAAAACAACAAAATAGCTTTTATTTTCCCCGAGTCAGAAACATTTAGTAAAACACACTTTTTATTAAACTTTAAAAACACGTGTGAGGCACCATGATAGCTGGGGATCCAAAGAGAGGTAAAAAAAAACCAGTCCCCCTCTCAAGGAGCTCACAATCTAATGGGGGAGTAATAACCTAACAAAGTAGCTCCTTGGAGAAAAGTTTCCCTTTTTTGGGTCTGTTTTCTGTTCTCGGTTCTTTTTTTGTTTTGGAGGGGGAAGGCAGGGCAATTGGTATTAAGTGACTTGCCCAAGGTTACCCAGCTAGTAAGTGTTAAGTGTCTGAGGCTGGATTTGAACTCAGGTCCTTTGGATTCCAGGGCCAGTGCTCTATTCACTGCACCACCTAGCTGCCTTTGGTTCTTTAAATGTTTTTGAAATAACCTGGTTTAGGGGCAGCCAGGTGGCTCAGTGAGTAAGAGCACCTGCTCCAGTGTCGGGATGACCTGGATCAAATCCGGGCTCAGATACTCAGCACCACACCCAGAAATAACTGGTCGTGTAACCTTGAGCAAGTTACTTAACCCCGATTGCTTTAAAAAAAAAAAGAAAGAAATAACCTGGTTTACTTGAATCTCACATCGAGTTTTCTGCAAACTTTTTTTTTTTCCTTCACTGATTGTCATTGTTCTGAACTGATCCTGTTCATAAATCAGGATCATTCTCCCTTATTAGGTTTTATGAATTAGTTAATATTCTTAATTCTTAGTTTAACTGTTGGCTGCCAGGTGTCTTCTGTTTGGCAAGAACACTAAATGTTTTCTAAATGAGGAAGTTTTTAGGTTCCTTTAACCTCCAAATTGAAGTGATCGCTCTACAATGGTTAAATTTCCCTTAGATAATGATGACAGTCCTCAGTGTAGGGTTCTTTTTCCCACTGACAAATTAATCTTCCTAAAACAACACTATACATCAATCAACTTTTACTGTTTCAAAACCTCTAATATATATTGAAAACTCTTTATCCCAAGGTTTCAAGAACTTTTCTTGGTCCTTTCCTACTTACTTCTTCAACCTTTTTCTTTAATAGTTACTCATTTTTAAAAAAAAGCTTTTGCTAATCCGATCTGACCTACTAATCTTTCACAGAAGAGAAACATATACTATCTTTCCCTCCTCTTCAGGACAGCCCATTACAAATCGGAAGCAGGTCTCCTTTCTATTAGGCTGTTTACTGCTTCCCCAGGCCATAGCAGTAATTAGAATTCCAGGGCACTGCCAAGAAAACAGCATTCATACCCAAGGAAATAACTTGGCTGACCAAGGAGTGAAAACCAACAGTTTTAACTCCTGAAGAGAGAGGTTCGCATAGTACAGGTCCCTATGGAACTTTCACTTTCTCCCCAAGGGCAGCTTTAGTACATCCATCTTACCCTGAAGGCCTGCCTAATCCTTCTAGTCTAACAAAAGAAAAGTTAGCCACTGCCCAGAAAAGAATGCTTATGGAAAAGCAAGAAAAACTACAAAGAGGAGGGACCTTAGCTTGATAAGCCTTTGGGACTGTGGGTCAGGAGTTTTCACTGGGCCGCTGTCATTTCCTGTAAAATGTGTTCCACCAGTCCCAAACAGGATGCATCCAAACCTCTGACCATGTTCATGATTTTCTTCTGCCAGATTCACCCTTGGAAACTTGACAGATGAACTTCATTTAAATGCCACCTGCCCTTGGTGATGAAAATGCTTAGGTTATGGTATGTTTTCTTGGTGGGCAGAAGGGTTCCCCTACCATGCTGCCATAGCCTCTGAGGTTGCAGAAATCCTCTTAGAAAAATATCATTCCATTCTGGGGCAGGGAATGGGGGTACAGTAGGTTCCTAAGGTCTATCATCCCCAATCCGCAGGAATGGTTGAAAAATTTAATGGGATACTTATAACCTCCCTGGATAAATTCTCTGAGGACCTGGATTTCCCCTGGCCCAAAGTACTTCTTTATTTTATTTTATTTTTTTAAGCAATCAGGGTTAAGTAACTTGCACAAGGTTACACGGCCAGTTGTGCCAAGTATCGGAGGCAGGAATCAATCCCAGGTCTCCCGACACTGGGGCCAGTGCTCATACTCACTGCACCACCTGGTTGCCCCCAAAGTCCTTCTTTAGCCCTGCTAAGTCTTATATCTAGAACATTTGGTTCCCATAAGCTTAGTCCCTATAAGATAGTAATAATAGCACGCCCAATGCCACTGTACCTCTGGGTGGGAAGCATAGCAGCCACAGGCTACCTCCTGCAATACTGTATTTGGTTGACTCAGAAAATATCACAGTGACCACCTTGTCTCACGGTCCCATTCTTAGGAATCCTAACAGACCCAATCCATGATCCAACCTGGTGATGAGGTATACTGCAATCCTCATCCCTGAAAACAGTCCTTGAAGTCACTATGGAAAGGCCCCTTTGAGTTCTGCTCACCATCCCCACTGCTGCCAAACTCTGGGGAGTGGAGTCCTGGATCCACCTGTCACAGCTAAAAAGGACAGTGCTACATTTTCCCAAATGCCTGAATTGTAGAACTGACAGGTGATTTGACTAGAAATTAATAAGGGTCCGAGGCAACCAACATCTGTGGTAGACAGCTGTTCTCAAGACCCCAGAATGAAAAGAAGAGGATAGCAGATGAAAAGTGCTGAACCAAGAAAGGGGACATGGCCTGAGGTTTGCAGACCCTCCCTCTGTGAACTAAGCCTTTTCTTTCTTGCTGTTATAGCAGTCTCTGGCATCTCGTTATCCAAATTGTTTGTCCTACTCCTCATCCCTTCACTCTGGTTAATAAGCTTCTGGGAGAAACTTGATTGATCTGACCGTTGGGCGTGTTACTCAAGGTCCCAGCCCCTTGAGGCTTCAACCCTAGCCACCCATTAGAAACCTGGATTAGGACCCCACTGGGAGGGTTCTATTTTATTGGCCCTCCAAGACATGCTCTGAGAACCCCTGTTTCTCCCTAGACTGAGAATCTACCCAGTCCCCATCTGCTTCATGGAACAGCAGCTTATGTGAAGGGAGCAGCTAGTGTCCTCTACTATTACTTCTGTCTGCGTTCTCAGAACACTACCACAGTCACAACCACAACAACTTCCCACAGGATAAAGGAGCACATTAACAGAGAATTAATAGACTTAACAGAAGGTTTTAGGGCCCCAACATGTCACCCCATTACCTAAAGGGTCCATGACATTCTGGGGCCTCTCTAGAAACACAGGTTCCACTCTTCATCCAGGGCATGAGCAGCAACATGGGCCCTTACCTTGATTCATTAAATTCCATGCAATGCAATTTCACCTTTATTGTGAACTCCACCTGAGTTGTTTTCCTAAATGCCTCACTTGATTCCTCTGGTCAGCTCCTTTGGTCACAGATTTCCCTGAAATCAAACCCATTGCTAGCACAGAACTAGCACATCCTAAAACACTGGGAAAGTTCCCTGTAGCAAATGGAGTTGGGGGACCTGCCCTCCCAAATCAGGCATCCAACCTCTGACCTTTACCTACAACAAAGGCAACAGTAAAGACATCTATTCAATTTCCAGGTTAGTATGGGAATCCCAGGAAGGCCTCTGATTCCATAATCATGGTAGAGCTAAACCCCCATGCCTGGAGGCACTGAATTCCAAGAGTTACACTCACCCTGCCTGGTATTCACCCTCTGATACTGAAGAGAGTACCCATAAAAAGGGTTAGGGTTGCTCTGGAGACCCCAAAATACCAACACGCTGGGTCCTGCTGAATGAATTCGACTCAAGTCTCCTCTCAGCTAAAGAAAAGTAAAGTTTACTAAAAGTGTGCTTGTATTAGACACAGAGTAAGTCTGTGCTAGGTCATTCTATGGCACTCTCCCTATTCTATAGTGCTCTCACCATTCTATGGCGCTCTCACAAACATGGAGACAAGATGGGGTCTTATATACATTAGGTTGTGGGAGGAATCTAGGGGTGGTCTAGAGGAGGAGTTTGGGGAGGGTCTTCAGGAGGAGTTAATGAGGTCAATGAGTGATTACAGGTGGGAAGTTGCTGGAGGCCACCTGGAGACTAGAGACAATGGTGGGCTAGGCCAATTCAAAGGTGGATGTTTGATAGGAAGGGTGGGAAGTCTAGTAACAGAGGCTAGGGCTCAGCCACAATGAAAGGCTTATGGCCTCATGCAAATGCCTCATCTAATGAGACATTTTAATCAAGATTCCAAGGGAGGTTCCCACAGCCTGTACCTCCAGGACTCAAGCAGAGCTCAAGGAAGTTCTCAGATACCATAACTCATCATTCCCCCCTCAAACAAATGGGACCCAAATTATTTTGGGGTCAAGGGCAAAGGTCTCAGCTTCTGAAAGTGCTTCCTGCTGTCAATGGTAGTTGAGCTGTTCAAGGGGGTCAGACTTCACATTCAAGGGGTCAGACTCTGGAATGTGGATGATACCAGGTCTAGTGGACTGGAGAACTTGGATTCAGTCAGAGATTTGCATAGCCTTAGTAGTCATCCACAGGTTGATACCTCGAACCCTGGAGGAGATAAACCTGGCAAAGAGGTTAAGCAAACAAAGACCAAACAGGCACCAAAAAAATAGATAAAGTGAAGAGGGTACCCACTAAGAGGGTTAGGGTTGCTCTGGAGACCCCAAAATACCAACACTCCAGGTCCTGCAGAATGAATTCAACTTGAGTCTTCTCAGCCAAAGAAAAGTAAAATTTATTGAATGTTCACTTGCATTAGACACAGAGTATGTTTGTGCTAGAAAATTCTATGGCACTCTCCCCATTCTATGACATTCTATGGCACTCACACCACATGGTGTGAGATGGGGTCTTATATACAGAAGGTTGTGGGAGGGATCTAGGGGTGGTCTAGAGGAGGAGTTTGGGGAGGGTCTTCAGGAGGAGTTAATGAGGTCAATGACTGATTAAGAGTGGGAAGTTGCTGGAGGCCACCTGGAGACTAGAGACAATGGTGGGCTAGGCCAGTTCAAGGGTGTATTGATATTTTGATAGGATCAATAGTGGGAAGTAGATAAACAATGGAGGGTTAGGCTAGTAACTGGGCTAGTAGTTAGCAGTTAGTAACTAGACTAGAGGTCTGAGCCCTGCCACAATGTAAGGCTTATTGCCTCATGCAAATGCCTCATCAAATGAGACAATTTAATCAAGAGTTCAAGGGAGGTTCCCAGAGCCTGTACTTCAATGACTCAAGGACAGTTTGAGGGGGCTCCCAGAGCCCATACCTCATCAAAAGGACAATGTCCCTGGTAGGAATTAAAGATGACTATGTCAGGCCAAAAGGAAAGGGGCAGCTATAATTTCATCTCTTTTTATCCTTTTTGCTGGAGGGGGCTGGGGCCTTTCTAAACATTAGCTTGAAGTCCTCCAATGGCTCACTGGTATATTCTGGAGTGTGGAGGGGGGAGAATAGGGGAGGAGAAGCAAGATGTGCTATTGGTTTAATCCTAGAATTATGAGTCCACCTGGGGAGACCTTCAAGTTTTACTGCCATTGGAGTGGTGAGTATGACTTGGTAGGTTCCCTTCCATTTGACATCTATTCTCCCTTTTGAGTTTTCCATGACTTTAAGCAGACCCAATGTCCAGGTTGTCCTGCAGCAGGACAATCCTTTTCAAGGATTTTTTGGAAGATACTTATTAGCATATTCAGTCAGATCATTCCTGACAGCTCCTAACTGAGTTGCAAATTGGGTAATTAAATGCTGTTCTGGGTCCACTAGGATGTCAGAGGTTAGGAAGGGCCTCCCATACATGAGTTCAAAGGGACTAAGCTTGATATTTTCCCAAGGTGTGATTTGGACTCTGAGCAGCCCAATGGGGGAGATTCTTAACCCAGTCTTCATGCATAGCTTAGTAAGGACCTGCTTAAGGGTATGGTTCATTTTCTCTACTTTACCAGAGGATTTTGGATTCCAGGCTGAGTGAAGGTGATAATTGTTTTTAAGTGTCTTTGCCACTGCCTGGGTTATCTGTGAAATAAAAGTTGGGCCTTTGTCACTCTGTAAGGAGCCAGGCAAGCCAAAATATAATATATAAAATAAATATATAAATATATTTATAAATTTATGATAAATATATTATATATAATATATAATTTCCTTTAATAGGAACTTTGATACCTGCTGAGTTTTTTCAGTTCTGAAAGGGCAAGCTTCTATCCAATTAGTAAAGGTGTCAATAAAAACCAAAAAAAAAATTTGAAACCCCTACATGGGGGCATATGTGTAAAATCTATCTGCCAGTCTTCACCTGGGTATGTACCCCTCCTCTGAACAGGTTTTTAAAGGGGAGGAGGTTTGACTGCCCCTTCAGAATTCACCTGAGCACAGGCTGGGCAGTCCCAACAGACTTGTCTGATGGTTTCTCCTACCTTACTACCAGTAAAAATGGACTTTATCAGAGACTGGAGGGCTTTCTTCCCTAGGTGTGTGGCCTAGTGTAAGCCAAAAAGAAACTTCCACTGACTTTCCTCTGGAATAAGAAGTTGTCCTGAGGGTGTTTGAAACCACCCAGAGCAGGAAAGAGAGTATCCCCTTGTAATGGAAATGTAAATTTTAAAGATCTTCCCTGCCCCTAGGCTAATGTGCACCTGAAGCCTGGGGTGGGAGGCTTGTTTTTCAGTAGATACTTCTTGATTGGCCAGTGAGTCAATAAGGTTGTTACATTCTCTGAGCCAGGAGAAGGCTATATAAGTCCTGATGTGTAGCTTTGTTTTGGGACTCACTTTGAGAAGTGTTTTGTGATTTGATCTGAATTCTGGGAAGCTGTTGTTGAGTCCCCCGGCTTTGAAAAACCCAGAATGTGGAACCCAGATGTTGACTGGGTATGGATGTAATGGTTGGACAGTTTGGAAATCTGTCTACTTGATGTTTCTGTCTTAATAATTATGCCTGTATATTTTGAGGTTCAGGGTGCTGACCTTTTTGCCCTGAACAAGGTAAACGATATATGGTCTGACTGATTAAAGTAAGCTTGTTAACCCATTTTGAGTTGCTTTCCTTTAACAAAGCAGATCCAAGAACCTGTGGTAGCTGCAAACCCTGAGGACGCTTGGGGTGCTTGCTGCTACACCCCTTTCTTTAGCAAGGGCCTGTTCCCGAGAGCTGTATGAAGGTGTGAAGGAATTGGGAAGTTGTGGAAGTACAGGAGCCAGTATAGTCAAATGGTGGGCAGCAGTCTTTGCTGCAGTGTTTGCCAGATTTCCCACAACCTGGTCAGTTCCTCCTTTCTGGTGGCTTTTGCAAAAGATAACAGCTACCTCAGAGGGCTTTTGAACAGCTTGAAGGAGATGTGAAATTTCCTGTGCATGTTTAATAGGGGAATTTTTTTGCTGTGAGATATCCCAGTTTCTTTCCAAATTGCTCCATGGGCATGTAGAACATGGAAAGCATATTTTGAGTCAGTGAAAATGTTTACTCATTTATTTTCCCCTAGCTCTAGGGCTCTGGTGAGTGCTATCAATTCTGCCTCCTGGGCAGAGGTCCCAGGAGGCAGGGGTTTGGCCTTTATGGTTTGGTAGAGGCTGACCACTGAATATCCACTTTTCCTGACCTTGTTTAATAAAGCTTGAACCATCTGTGTACCAAACTGCTTTGGGGTGTGGGAGAGGAGAATCTTTCAAATCAGCTCAACTGGCATAAACATGGTCCAAGGTCTACTCACAATCATGAACCAGGACATCTGATGGGCACTGTCTGGGAGGACGGTTGCTGGGTTAAGTGTGGGGCACACCCAAAGGGTTAGGTCAGTGGTATCTAAGAGCTAGGCTTGATATTTGGTGAGCCTGCCGCTAGCCATCCACTGGTAGCTCTTTGCTTCCAGGATGCTCTGAACTTGATGGGGAGTTAGAAATTTCAGGGGCTGACCAAGGGTAAGTTTACAGGCTTCCTCAGTTAGAATGGCTGTAGCAGCTACTACCCAGAGGCATGTAGGCCATCTTGCAGCCACAGAGCCTAATTGTTTTGAAAAATAGGCAACTGGCCTGGAGTCAGGTCCTAAGGACTTGTGTTAGGACTCCCAGAGCCCGTCTTCTTTCCTCTACATACAGAGTAAAAGGTTTTCCTAGATCAGGTAGGGCTAATGCTGGCATGGTAGTCAATTTAGCTTTCAGAGTCTCGAAAGCTTTAATCTAATTGGATCCCACTCTAGAGGGAGTGAGTCAGGGCCCTGAGTAGAAGCATAGAAAGGCTTAGCAATAAGACCGAAATTTGGGACCCAGAGCCTACAAAACCCAGCCATACCTAGAAAAGTTCAAAGTTGTTTTTTATTTTTATTTTTTAAAGTAATTGGGGTTAAGTAACTTGCTCAAGGTTACATGGCCAGTCATTTCTGGGTGTGGTGCTGAGTATCTGAGCCCAGATTTGATCCAGGTCATCCCGACACTGGAGTCAGTATTCTTACTCCCTGAGCCACCTGGCCGCCCCTAAGCAATTGGAGTTAAGTAACTTGCTCAAGGTTACACAGCCAGGTGTTTCTGGGTGGGCGCTAAGTGTCTGAGCCTGGGATTCAATCTCCAGGTCTTCTCAACACTGGAGCCGGTGTTCTTACTCGCTATGCTATCTGGCTGCCCCCAAAGCTGTTTTTTAGTGGCTGAAATAGGGATAGACAAGTTTGTCCTTTTCCTCTCAGAGGTTAAGGAGTAAGAGGTAGGAGTTACTTCATGGCCCAGATACTTTACAGACTGTAGTGCTATCTGGACTTTATCCAAAGAGACCCTATAGCCTCAACTACTCAAGAAATTAAAGGCTTCTGCAGCAAGCAGCCAAAGAGGCCTCCCGGGTGGGGCTACAAATAAGGATATCATCCACATACTAGATTAAGCTGCTATCAATTAATTTCAGATCCCTTAAATCCCTTCCCAAAGCTTGGCCAAATAAATGTAGGCTATCCCTAAACCCTTGGGGCAACACTATCCATGTTAGCTGACATGGACTTGTTTCCTCAGGAAGTATCCATCCAAATGCAAAAATAAATTGTGAGTCTGTGTGCAGAGGTATACAGAAAAAGGCATCTTTGAGATCTAGGGTAGAAAACCATTGGGTACCCCCAGGGATCTGAGTAAGTATTGTATATGGGTTGGGGACTATGGGGTATATAGGGATGACAGTTTTGTTAACAGCCCTGAGATCTTGAACCATGCAGTATTCTCCATCAGGCTTTTTCACAGGAAGAATTGGATTGTTACATGGAGATTGGCAAGGGACAAGGATTTTATATTTTAGGAATTTTTCAATTAATGGTTGTAGTCCTTCCCAGGCCTCAGGCTTGATTGCATATGGAGGGTGATGGGGGAACACATTAGGATCTTGGAGGCTAACAGTATCTGGGTTGGCATGAGTAGCTCTCCCAGGAATTCCCTGATCCCAGACAATTGGCTCAACTGTCTCCCAAACTTCTGGGGGAACATGGGGAAGTCTGGTGAACAGAGGACAAAGGGATATGGGAGGTTTAACTAGAGAAAATTGACCCCCCAATTTCACCATCAGGTGCCTTCCCAACAAGGGGGCAGGGCAAGAGAAGACAATAAGGAAGGAGTGTTCAAACAACAGATCCTCAAATAGTCAGGGGAGGGGATATGTCTCGAGACATGCCTTAGTTTTCCCTTCTATGCCCATGACCCAGTGGTTGGAGGGTCGAGTAGGGCCAGAGTAATTAAATAAAACAGAGAATGAAGATCCTGTATCAATCAGAGAGTGGGTAACCTTGCCTTCAACCTCCATGCTTGCCCAGGGCTCAGCAAGGGAAATGGAGAAGGTGGGAGCACTGCCAAGCCCCAGGCTTCCCCATCACTCCAAGTCTTGAGAAGACTGGAGGTCCGGGTACTAGGAGATGGCTCTACCACTTTTCCAACCTCAATCCTCAAATCCTCCAATGCCCGCCCTGGTCAGATGGGCACAGTTCTAGAGATGTTGGTTCCTGGGGCTCCCTCTGGGGGGGGTGCCCAGGAGGAGTACTCTTTGGACAAGTGACCCTACTTATGGCATCAAAAGCAGGTTTTCCCCTGCCCAAGTGACTGGGCTTCCTCCAAGGGGGTCCCTTGGAGGGGCTTTTCCTGACCATGGCCTCAGCCAAGAATTGGGCATGTTCTCTGTATCTGGTTCATTCCCTGCATTCTTTCTCCTCTGCTGCAAACAGGTCTTTGTTATTGAAGACTCCAAAGGCCTGAGCTATTTGGGGTCCCAACGCCAATTTTGGCAGTTTCCTCCTAATATCTGGGGGCAGATTGACTAATAAAATACATGTTAAGGATTGCTGCCCCTTCTATAGAGTCAGAATCTAAATTTGTAGGGGCTCTAGCTTCAAGCATCTCAGTCTTTCCTGATAACCTTGTTCTGAGAAAGTTCAATGAAAGATATAAGTAAGCAAGTTGGATCCATCTTCCTTCTCTGTGACAGTATTATCTTTTAAAGTCCCCCAAACAGGCCATGATTCATTGTCTTCTAGGCTACACCTAGGCCAAACAATGTTGCAAAAACACATCAATTTCCTTTTTAAGGTCTCCAGAGAAACTGAATTTTTTTATTTTTATTTTTTGCTTTTTGGAGGGCAACTGGGGTTAAGTGACTTGCCCAAGGTCACATGGCTAGTTTTTGTGTTAAGTGTCTGAGGCCACATTTGAACTCAGGTCCTCCTGACCCCAGGGCTAGTGCTCTACTCACTGTGCCACCTAGCTGTCCCCTACTTAGTAACTTTCAAATGTATCCCCATTCCTCATCTATTCTCAGGGTCGTTCTGACCTCTGATCAAAAGTAGTGAATGTGAAGAGAAATATGCTTTTCATAATAATCAATATGATATGTGTAATGAGTAGACTAATAATTTAGATGTTTCAGGATTCCTTCTTCTAGCTTGAGTCAGAGGCTCACATGAGCTTGAAATGGTCAGTCAAAATCTTGACAACTCTCTCCCGATCACTGAATTCTTGTGCTTGGGTACCTGCAGTGAGGCTTATCAAAGACTATGGAATCTGTTGCTGTCACAGAGCTCTGGGTCTGTGACCCACCAAATAACAACTGCCAAGGACCTAAAGCAGTGCTGTTCTTACAGAGCTTCAGGACACCTGGACCTTAACGATTATGGCACTTGTGTCTTTGCCCTGGGTAAGGATTGTGTGTAATCCTCCTTCCTCCCTCCCTTCCCATTGTGATTTGGGTATAGGATCTCTGCCTTCACTACTGCAATTTTCAAATCTTTTCCCTTAATGAAACTAATTAATTGAACTACTACTTGATTACTAGCCCTTTGACTCTAGACTGCTGCTTCCTCATTCTCAGATTAGAGACTGACTCACTAAAATCCTGTTAGCCATATAAATGTCTGTATGGGTGTGTGTATGTATGTCTGTGAATATGTGTGTGTGTCTATATATTCAAACTTAATTGTTGCCTTCTTGGGGAAAGGGAGGAAAGGACGGGGGAATAAAGAATAAAGTAAAAGTGCACAGCAGAGAAAAGAAAACTTACAAGGAATTGAAGAAAAGATGGGCAGCTTTGAAAACAAGGCGCAGTGTTTATTACACAGACTTTCTTGAAATGGAAATGTATTGCTGTATACTTTGAATCCTCTCTTCTGCTGTGCACATGACAATCCTTTTTTTTTCTTTCCTTATTTTGTATTGTTTATAATAGGTTTCTTTTTCTTCTCTCAATGTGTATTTAAGTTTAAAATAAATTAATAAAAAAGAAAATAGTGGCCTTTAAAAAAAAGTCTCCTTTATTTCTTAATTTAATGTATATTTGCCAGATCAGATTTGTCCTCAAGTGATGGATGTTGGATGACATCCAATCACTAAGGGAAAAACATGCTTTCCTATGACCCATCATTAGCCCAGTTGAGAGTCTGGAGCTTTATACCTTAGAAAGTATCTGGGATAGAAGAGACATCAGACATGAATGTCTCATGGTATGATGGACATTGGAATTGAATTTTCCCCCCCTATAGGGGGACAAGGAGAAAATAATGGTCTTAGAGGCTCAGAGAAGGGAAAATATGGGAAAGTCAATAAAAAGTATCTCTCTAGGGCATCATAAAATGAAATCATGCCGTGATTAAAGTCCAGAAAAATGCCTACCCTGCGGATAGGGGACACTGACTGTGGTGGTATCTGGGAGCAATTGCTGACCACAGTGTAAGTATCTTCATTTTCTATATATGTAATCAGGAATGCATCCCCAGGGAAGAGTGGCACATCAGAATTCCTGCTTACTGACTCCTTACACACACCTACTGTCCATTGCTGACTGTCTTCCACATGCACTTCCCAATAGTGAATGCCAGAGGTAAAGACCTGAGCCCCCAAAACGACTTCATCTTCAAATCGGTCTGGAGTGACAGGTACATTCTGCAGGCATCCCCCATTTCTGACTGTCTTCAAATCATTTGACAAGATGAGATAGGGAGAGGCACTTCCAGGATCCAAGGTCACATTCACCCTGAATGCATTCATCATCTCAAACATTGCAGTGATGCAGGTGGTGGGCAGTGGATGTCTGGCAGGCTCTGGACGTTCCCTCATCAGTGATTGAATCTGCCTCAATGTGTCTTCTGCCACCTGCAGAAGCTGAAGATTGGGTTTCTGGCAGATTTGTTCAATGTTTGTGATCTCCTCCCTTACTTTCTGAAGGTGCTGGGAGAATCTGACTTCATTTTCTTTGAACTTCTGGAGGTTTTCCCTTTCATCCCAGGCTAGTCTGTGAAAGTACCACTTCTCTTCATCCTGGAGGAAATCAAGTAATCTTCTGTATTCATCTCTAATGATCTCCCTCCAAGCATATGTTTGTTGATTCCAGAGCTCTTCTTTTTGTCTCTCCTGAGCCAGCATGTTCTGAATTGTCTCCACTTCTTTCCAGAGAAGATCGGAAGTCTCTTGGAGCTTGTCCCGAGAAGCCTCTGCAGCCTTGTGGAGAGGCTGCACAATGTGACTGCTGTGCTCCTGACTCCAGAAACAGGATGCACAGAGGAAGGATTGGTCCTCCCTACAGAACAAGGTTTGCTCCATCCGGTGCTTCTCACATGTGAGCCTTTCCTCTCTGATCTGCAGCAAGTAGGGCCTGAGGTTCCTGGCTATGTTGGCCAGCTTCCTTAGACGATGGTTGGGCTCTAGGTCTCTCATCTGGAAGGCCCTTCTGCACTCAGGACAAAAGCTGGGTTGGTCAACTTCTCTCCAGCTCCCCAGGAGACATGGGTGACAAAAGCTGTGACCGCAGCCCAAGGTCACTGGGTGGCTCAAGTAGTCCATACACACAGGGCAGGTCACCTCTTGCTTGAGGTCTTCAGCTAAATGAGCTGCAGACATATTCCTCTATTTCTGTTGGTCTGGTGGATTTCCCTTAGTCTCAAGAGCTCTAGATATGAGCTCCCAAGAGTCAAAGTCTGAAGCTGAAGGCAATGCTCTGTCCCTTTTATATCCCCCAGAGCCCCCAGACTCCACCTCTCCAGATTCACACCTGGTAGGTGGCAACTCACCTAATTCACACCTTGCTCCTTCAGGCTCTGCTTGGAAATAAGGTTCCAGAGCTGCTGCATCCACATCTGGGACTGAGTGAGCAAGGCAAAAGCTTCACAACTCAAGGAGTTCACTTCAGCAAATGCTTTTAAAATACTCTTTACTGAAATGATGGCAGGTAGATTTCAGAGAAACCTTGAGTGACTGACTAGAACTGATGCTGAGAGAAGGAGCAGGACCAGGACGACACAGTACACAGTAAGAGCAAGACTGCTGTGATCAACTATGGCTGATTTAGGTCTTTCCAGCAATACATAGAGACCAGACAACTCCAAAAGCCTCCTGATGAAAAATGCTATCTACCTCCAGGGAAAGAACTGAAGGGGTCTGAATGCCAATGGAAGTATGTAATTGGCACTTTTTGGTGCTTTTATTTCCTTTTGTTCAGTTTCTTCTTTCACAACATGACTAATGTGGAAATAAGTTTTACATGATTGCACATGTATAACCTATATCAATTTGCTTTCTGTCTTGGGGAGGGGGGAAAGGTAGGGGACAGAGGAAGAGAGAAAAATTTGTAATTCAAAAACTTCCAAAAAATGAATGTTAAAAATTTTCTTTACAAGCAATTGGAAAAATACTATTAAAAAACAAAATTCAAAAATAAAATAAAATAAACCTTTTATGTATACAGTATTATATTGAGGAAACAAAATGAAACTCTTCTTAAGTTAGCTACTAAGGGTAATTCTGGGGCAGTTTTCTTTGGTAAGTTCTTGAAAGATGATGTCTAGGCTCTTTTTTTTATTATGGCTTTCAGTAGTTCAATTCTTTTTAAATGATCTCTCCTGCATCTATTTTCCAGGTCAGGTGTTTTTCCAATGAGATATTGATTAGGGTCAGGTTTCGATGTGGCAGGATGTCTCAAAGAATTTCAAAGACTCAGGCTTACTCCAAACCACTTAGAGAGATTTATTGTGGATTTGAGGTTTCATGCTCTAGTGTGTGCCTAAGTTCCTTAGATGAACTTCTAATTTCAATAAGATAAGACAGACAATTTTATAGAGCATATAATGTTGATTACACAATAAAAATTTACATAGAAAATAGGAATATGATTGATATTAGAAAGGCAGGAGAGGTTTGTTAAGGGGTTAGGTAATAGGAGAGCAGGTCCCTTCTATGGTTCAGTGGTCAAACATCCTTGTCATGCTGTTTTGGTTGTTTTTTTTTTTTTTTTGCCCTTTTGGAGGGCAATTGGGGTTAAGTATCTTGCCGAAAGTTACATGGCTGGGTTTTTTTTTGTGTGTGTGTGTGCATGTGGGTGTTAAGTGTCTGAGGCTGGAACCAAACTCAGTCCTCCTGACTCTAGGGCTGGCGCTTTACTCACTGTGCCACCTAGCCACCTCGTCATGCTGTTTTCTGATTGGCTAGCTATTGTGGGCTTGTCTGGTCGAGATGGATAGTTAGGTACTGTGGTCCTGTCTTGGGCTAAATAGATGATGTTATTGTGGTTGGGTATAGGAACACACCTGTTCAAATATGTGGATTAGATCTGAGGGCAGTGGCTAGCTAAGGTCAGTGGGCATGCTGTTCAGTGTGACCCTTAAGGAAGTGAGACTATTGGGGCTGGGGCAGCTTTAGGACTCCATCATTCCCCTCTCAAAGAGTTGGCACCCAAAATCATTTGGGAAAAGGAACAAACATCTCTGCTTTTGTAGCTTCTTCAGGCTGGCAAAGGGTGTACAGCTGTCCTTGCCTCAGTGGGTCCCAGAGGGAAGGGGGAGGATGGAAGTAAACTGCACAAGATGAGTAATTGAGACTGGGTGCTCAGGTTTCTGTTGGTATTTGTCTGGAGGAGACAAAGCAGGCCAAGAGATTTATTATACAAGACCCAAATAGCAAAAAGAGGGCAATAATGAGAGAGGGCGTTAGGATGGAGGCAAGAATGGAAAGTAACCAGGAGACCCAGATGGAGGTGGAGCCACTAGAGATTGGATCATGGTGCAATTCCTTAACCCATCCTTACCTTCTCTTGTATTTTCTCAACCCTAAACTCAGCCATACTATGTAAATTATCGATGTACTGAAGTTGTCCCTCTTTTAGGTCTCCTTTCAGGGGTATGCGTAGCAGACCCAGAAATACTGAATACCCCCACACTCCACAGCCTCATATATCCAGACCACGGAGTTCCTTGCCCATGTTTCACTTTCTTCAAAGGAATCTGTGTCAGGCCAATCCTGGGCAGAAGGCCAGCAGACCAGGCAGAGAACAAACATGGGGGAGTGCAGTAAAAGGATCAACATTTTCAAGGTCAGAATAAATGATTCAAGGCAGCAAGTGAAAACAAGTAGAGGGAGTTAAATAGTGAACAAGATAATGAGTGCAAAGAGGAGAGACAGGATCACCTAGAGAGTGTCACCACTTTCCTTTTGAAGTCCTCTTGGGCAACTCTTTCTGGAACAGCAATTTCAGGTCTTCAATCATCTCACAGATCTATCCAGGGGTGCCTGGAATGCCTGGAGTGCCTGGGACACCTGAGGAAGTAAGTGTGCAGGTTTAATAGGGGATACATGGATCCAACAGGGGAGGTTTTATTGCAGTGGGAGTAGTGAAAATGACCCAATAGGGCCTCTTCCACTTTGTATCCAGCCATTTACTCCTATGGGCTTTCCAGAACTTTAAGTATACCAAGTCTCCCTGGTTCACTGGGGTGGAAACTTTACTGTAAGGAATGGCTAGTTTGGGGAGGTGTTCATTAGTATATTCAGTCAGGGCCTTCCAGACTGCTCCAAGCTTCATTGTAAACTGGGTGATTAAATGCTGTTCTGGGTCAACAAGAATGTCAGATGTTAAAAGTCACCAATACAGGAGATCAAAGGGGCTACATTTAATATCTCCAGAAGTGACGTGAACTTACCCAGTCCTCTCCAGTTTCCTCAAATATTTTCGTCAATACACGTTTGAGAGTGTGATTAATTTTTTCTACTTTACCTGACAGAGTGAGGATACTAGGCAGTATGTAAATGGTAAGTAATTTTAAGAGCCTCAACTAAGCCTTGGGTCATTTGGGAGGTGAAGGCAGGCCCCTCATCATTTTTCAGGGAGTGGAGCAGACCAAATGGGGAATGATTTCCTTTAGGAGGACTTTTGATGACTCCTGGGCTTTTTCAGTTCTGCAGGGGAAAGCCTCTACCCGGTTGGTGAATGTGTCTACTAGGACAAGAAGAAGTTTAAGCCTCTGCAAGGTGGCATGTGGGTGAAGTCTGTTGATTCTCACCTGGATAAGTGCCCATCCTATCAACAGGTTTTAGAAGGGGAGGGGACTGCACAGCTCCTTCATGATTCTCTTGGGCACATATGGGACATGCTTGGCAAACTTGGCTGATAGTTTCTCTCAGTGGGGTTCTCTAAGGACTGGAGAGCATTCTTTTCTAAGAGAGTGGCCTGGTGTAAGCCAAAAAGGAGCTTCCATTGGCTCTCTCCCAGTATGAAAAGTTGGCCTGAAACCAGCCTGAGAGGGAGAGTGTGTATCTTCTCTACCTAGCAAGAGCCTGTTCTTGGAGGCTATAACAAGGTTTACAGAATCAGGGAGCTGAGAGGTTAGAGGAGACAGTGTAATAGCTTGTACAGGCTGTCTCCCATGGTTGGAATACTGTCCCTTCTCATCTCTGCCTGTAGAGATCCCTGGCTTCCCAAAGACTCATGGTAAACTCCACCTCCTATGGGAAACCTTCCCTCTGGAGCCTTTTGTTCAAGTCTAAGTTACCTTCTTTCTACCCTGTATATATCTTATACATACCTATTTATTTACACGTTGCCCCTCTCATTAGTATGTAACCTCTTGAAGGAGTTGTATTTGTTTTTGCCCTTTTTAGAATCCCTTGTACTTAGCACAATGCCTGGCTCATAGTAAAGCACTTAATAAGGTCTTATGGGTTGATTAATAGAGGATAAATAAATATAATCTGTATATTAATATAATAAGGATTCTTATTTCTCTTTTTAAAATCTTGTTGATATATTTTGTTTTCATGTCACCTACATTTCCCAACATATTCCTCTCCCATTATCCAGAGAGCCATCCTTTATAACAAAGAATTTTTTAAAAGATAGTTCAGCAAAACTAACCAAGACATCAACCAAATCTGATATACGTCATGTTCTACAACCATGATTTCCTTTCTTTTGTAAAGAAGAAAGAATGACAGAGTAATACATTCTCATATCTCATCTTTAAGGCCAGGATTCTTATATTACTATTTCAAAGATTTGTTCATGAGCTCTTCACATTTCTCCAAAGCAGCCTTCTTGATAAATAATCTTTGTTTCTTTTAAATGATATTTTAGGCAACTGAAATATAGTGATCTATTGCCCACCCCCACCTCCAGAACTTACTGCATTTTAATTGAAAGGCTTACAAAGTATATACATATGTATGTGTATATATATATATATATGTACATGCACACAAATATGCATATATATACTTTTTTGAAGTAAATTTTAACAGGAATTTTATATATATGTATATATCTATATATAATTTTTCTGCAGTAAGTTTTAACAGGAATTTCCTTCCCTTTTCCAGTTCCCTTGCCAATAATTCACCAGATTTGGTCATTCATCAACATGGAAAAAAACCTTATTTGCTTACTTTAATAGAATGTAATAATTTACTACATGGAACCCTTTTCTGGAAAAAAAATAATTCCTTTCCCAAAGACTAATTAATTTCCTTTCCTTTTTTTTAGTGTCTATTCTTTCACCATCTAACATAGTACCTTAGACACAGCAGGTACCTTGTCAAAGGCTCTTAAATAAATGGACATTATTTGGAATCTGAGTTTTGGTTTGACATTGCTGTCAAGTACTGTTAGGAATTGCATTTCTCTTGTACTTGGATCTAAGAGTTGCATTGCACAATTTTTCTCAGTGTTGTCTCATGTGATGCTTTCATGAGATTTATAAACAGCCAGTAGCCAATAGTGACATAATCCAGATCTGTTTCCCCATCTAGAAATATTCCAGGAATCTGGCTTTTCATTTTCAGAGACTCTAGATTCTATTCATGGTTATTTCCTGGTTTCCCATTTCTGTGGAAACTTTGGCAGCCTGTGTCCTCAATGTTGGTTCCTTAGACACATTCACGGTTGCTGTATATGGGACTGCCAAATAGGACAGAAACATCTGTTTCCAGGGAAGATGTCCTGCTGTTGATGAATAAGAATTTAGATATTTTGAGAAAGTAATCAAAGTGGCATCCAAGAAGGTGCTATTCTTTTAATAAGATGTGGATAGGGTAGTCTGCTATTGTTTATGTTGAAAAATTCATAATTCTATTGTTTGAAGCAGGTGCATATATTCTTGTGATTCCAGAATTTAGAGTTTATGCCTGGGTCATCACCAGGGACACCATTTATCTCTACTTAGAAGATATCCTAGACCCTCATTGTCAATTGGATTCTATGTACAGAACCTCACAAGTATTTCCTTTACCTTTGCTATTTGAACAAGGGAGTTATGATTCTGTAATAGATAACACTGAGATAGCACTTTAAGCTTTACAGTGTTTGAGTTGACCTTGTCAAGTCACTTGACCTTCACAACAACCCTATGAAGTGGTATTATTATCCTAATTTTATAGATGAGGAAACTGAGGCTGAGAGAATTTATGTGTCCAGGGTCACATAGCTGGAAAGTATCTGAAGCAGGATTTGAACTCAGATTTTCCAGGCTCCAAGTTCAGTGATCTGTCTGCTGCAGTACCTCACCATCTAAGAGGCACAGTAACTTAAACTTGTTATTTTGTGCCAATCACTGAACTAAGTAATGGAAATACAAAGACACAAGTGAAATAATTCTTGCGCTCAAGGAATGTACATTCTAAAAGGGAAGATAATATGTACATGTGTAAATATGTTAATAAAAATTCATAAAAGGCAGTTATGAGAGGGATGGAATTCATAGCTTGGGAGATCATGTAGAACAGAGGTTCCCAAACTTATTTATCCTACTGTACCCTTAAAAAACTTACTCAGCATCCCCCTGGAAATCTACTTTCTTTAAAACTTTTACAGTGTTTTTTTTTATTTTAAATTTGCATCATTTCAAAAATCATACATTTTTTAAATGAAGCATCTTAAATTTAATAATGTATTATAAATTTATGGTTTCTTTCCTGCATTGAAATGTTGATGAGATAAAAAAAGACATTTTAATGAGTCATGTAACCATATAGTATTGGATTGTAAACAAGTCATTTTAGGAACATATTCTTGCCCATACATGCTGGACACATTTGCCTGCCAACACTTGCTTGTTAAGACCTGGTGGTAGACTTGACCACTGATCAGTTGTAACTTGTATTTTATGTGTTTATTTGGAAAATAATGTAATTACTATGACTTTAACTCTGTTATGTAACAGATGAACGTGTACAGTTTTTCAAAATTTTTCTACTCTTCTTTCTTTATGTTTCCACTGCCCTCTTATTTTTATTAAACCCCCACCCCAATTGTACCTGGGGCTATATATCCCCTGGATCATTCTAGCACCCCCAGGGGCAGAATCACCAACTTTGGGAGCCTATGAGTAGGAGATGATTATTTTTCTTTTCCTTTTTGGAGGGGGGAAGGCAGGGCAATTGGGGTTAACTAACTTGACCAAGGTCACACAGCTAGTAAGTGTTAGGTTTCTGAGGCTAGATTTGAACTCAGGTCCTTTTGACTACAGGGCCAGTGCTCTATTCACTGTGACTTCTAGCTGCCCCAAGAAGATGATTCTTTTTTTTTTTTTAAAAGCAATTGGGGTTAAGTAACTTGCTCAAGGTTACACGGCCAGTTATTTCTGGGTGTGGTGCTGAGTATCTGAGTCCGGATTTGATCCAGGTCGTTCCGACACTGGAGCCGGTGCTCTTACTCGCTGAGCCACCTGGCCACCCCTAAGCAATTGCGGTTAAGTAACTTGCTCAAGGTTACACATCCAGGTGTTTCTGGGTGGGTGCTAAGTGTCTGAGCCCGGGATTCGATCTCCAGGTCTTCTCAACACTGGAGCCTGTGCTCTTACTCGCTGTGCTACCTGGCCGCCCCGAAAGAAGATGATTCTTGAGCTCTCTACAAGGAAACCAGGAATTCCATAAGGTAGCAGAGATAACATAACACAATAAAGTCATTAAAGACAGTGTTGTTGAAAAGAAAAATCTTTGTTAGGGCTTCACCCTCATAAATCAGGAAGGTTCTCTGCATCTAATCAATTTCTACATCAATCAGTCCTCTCCTTTTTACTCTCACTGACACCAGTCCATTTAGGCCTTCAACTTTCACCAGGATTGTTTCTATCAGCTTCTGTGTAGGTTACTTGCCTCCCATAATTTCCCTTTCCTGGCCTGCACTGTTCAGTTTGAGCTGTGTCTAATGTGCTGATATGATTCAGTACTCCACTCAAAAACCTTTAGTGGATTCCTACTGTCTACTAAATAAAAAACATGGTTTTTATCTTGGCAATCAAGACCTCTGACAACCTGGCTCCAATGTACCTTTCCAGTCTTTCTCACACACTATTCCCTTTTCACATGCTCTGTTCCAACCAAACTGGATTACCCATAGTCTCCCATTCTCGTAACTTCTATGATCTTAATGCCTCTTGTGCCTGTTCTCCCTGTGCTTGGAACAGACCTCCATCTCACTCTCCTGTTAAAAATCTCTTTCTTCTTTCAAGTGACTACTCAATTGCTTTTCTTGCATGAAGCCTTCCTTGATTACCCTCACTAGAAGTGATCTCTCCCAAATCAAATCTCTCAGGACATTTTGGGGATCTTTCTTTTGCACTTATACCATTTTGCCTTGTACTCTAGTTCTTGGTGGGGGAATTCCCTGGGTCATTTATCAATACCAGACTCAGATGAGGACCAGGGTAGTGCAAGAAGAGGGGAAGGGAAATTTCCTTATGGGGATCAGAAGTTGGGTGAGGGATTTTTTGACAATGAGACCCCAGGGATAGATATGACTTGAAGCCATTGTAGTTGGCCAATAGTCTCATCCAGTTAGGAGCTTCAATCATTTAAATGCTAGAAACAGAGTCAGAATGAATTAGGACAGCAGAAAAATAAAAGCTGTCTGTCATTGCGTATGTGTTTATGGGCATTAGAATTGCTTAGCCTAAATGACTCCAAATTAAAGTCCTATCATTGTAACTACATCAAACAATTCAAAAATCACAATAATCTTTCTTTTTTCTTCCTCTTTTCCTCCCTCCTTCCTTCCTTCCTTCCTTCCTTCCTTCCTTCCTTCCTTCCTTCCTTCCT
>NW_027187391.1:13420985-13453127 GCF_028583685.1 Petaurus breviceps papuanus
CCTTCCTTCCTTCCTTCCTTCCTTCCTTCCTTCCTTCCTTCCTTCCTCCCTCCCTCCCTCCCTCCCTCCCTTCCTTCCTTCCTTCCTTCCTTCCTTTCTTCCTTATCTCTATCACTATTCTTTTGGATCTTCTTTCGTCACTCTGCCTACAGAAGATACTAACATGCTGTTCCAATATAAAATCATGACTAGTGTGTGGATATTTTCATACTTCTCTTCAGTTTTAATTAAGTAGAAATAGATATTTAAAGCTAGAAAGAACCTCAATGAACCAAGTCCTTCATTTCACAAATGAGGAAAAAGGTTGGGAAAGGTGAAATAACTTGCTTGATAGGATCCAGTAAGTAGCTGAACTAGAATTTGACAATAATTTTAGTGTTCTTTCCACTGCAACATGCTTCCTGCCTATTTTCCCTCAATTCCCAAAGACACTAACAAGATGTGTCTTTTTACTTTATTTTCTGCATTAAAATTTGATTTAGAAAGAGCTCTGGTTTTAAGACTCAAAAGACCTGGGTTGGAATCCTGACTCTGCTCTTTTTGTGTTATCTTGGGCAAGTCATTTAACTTCTCTGTTTCTTCATTGGACAAGATCATCTCTAAGGTCCCTGCTGTCTCTTACATTCTATTATTCTGCTTCAATTTTTTTTTCCTGAAGCTTTGATTTTAAATAAAAGAGGATTTGCCTTAGCTTCTGGATTTAATTAGCAAAAGTAGACTTGGCCAGCACACTGAGATCAGGAGAGGGTTATTTCTGCAGGCAGCATAATTCTGGAAGCATGGACAAGAATTCCAAATCAGTGTGACTATAGTGTAAACTTCAGCACCTGCTTCAAATCTGGCTCTCCTGTTGTCTGCCAATAAATTCTTCAGCAACAAACATGAGGGGTCCAGATTAGGGGATCATTCACAGATAATCTCTATGGTACTCTCTAGATCTTAATCTTTTGGGCATTCTTTTCTAACCATTTCCTCTTGATCTCTTAAATTCCCCAGCATTAGAATTTCCTATTCCTCTCCCTTCTCCCCTTTGCACTTTACTGAGTGAAAAAGATATTTCTAGGAGTTTGCAGATTAAAGATGAAATGTTACTTGGGAGGGGTAGCCCAAACAGCCTCTCTTATTATTTCAGTTTTGATGAGATTATTAGATTGATAGAGCTCTTCCAAAGGTATCATCATCTGTTCTGTGGCTTCGATGTCCCTGGTGCTGTTCTTGCTGTTGCTTCCTTACTTAGGAAAGCATGGTACTGACCTCCTGACAGAAGGGTGATAAATGACCCTGAGTGGATAATAACATATAATTTTTAGACATGGCCTACACAGGAATTTGTTTTGCTTGACAACACAGATTTTTAATAAGGGTTTTGTTTTCCCTTTTTTTCAGTGTTGAGAGTGTTAGGAGGGAGGGGAAAAAAATCTAATTTTGTTCATTAAAAATTAACATAAAAAAAAAAACCATTATACAACCTGAAATGCACTGGAAGCTATACATACCAGGTGGACTCAGTCCTTCCAAAGGAGGAAAAACCTGGGATTTCTGCTCTTTGTTCTCTTCCAATTTTTGTTTTTAGTCACTCAAGATCCTTCTCTTTCATCTTAATTAGTGTGCACACCAGATTCCTCAAATTCAGTAAAAGTCCTAATGGTTAGTGAATAGAGCACCAGCCCTGGAGTCAGGAGGACCTAAGTTCAAATCCGGCCTCAGACACTTAACACAAAAAATAGCTGTGTGACCTTGGGCAAGTTGCTTAACCCCAATTGCCCTCCAAAAAAAAAAAAAAGTCCTAATGGCACTTCAATGTTGAACGAGCCCCCAGAGGATCATTTAGACCTTGAAACCAAGACTGTCATGTAATAGGATCACTGTTTACAAGAATTCTTTTCCTTTGCCTTCTCTTATAGGTGTAATGGGAATGGAATTTGAAGATCTTCCCAGACCTTGGGGGAAGTTTGAAGACTTCCCCTGCTTTGAAAGTAAACTATGCCCCTGATAGGCTGAATGTAGTCACATGGAGCCTGTGGTGGGGGGAGTTTCCTGAAGGGAAGCAGAGCCCACAGGAAGCTGGTGTTCAGAGCTAGCCAGACTCTGGGGGAGAGAGGACGTTCATTAAGGAGATAGAGAGGTTTGTGAGTAAATATTGATCTCGTATTGGTTTGTGGGAAGGCTGAAGAATGTCATGGCTCTCAGTGTTATTATGGCTTCTGAAAATCTTTGGTACTATGATTGAATTGACTTACTGGTTTTGGGATTGGGTTTTCTGGTGTCTAAATAAATGCTTCAGTTCTGTCCTCTACCTGGAGAGTGTATGTGTATATGTAAATGTGTACACACACAAAATACACACATACATATATATCAGAATGGATCTCCCAATCTTACTGAGGCTGAAAGTGCAAAAGCTCCTCACAGGCCAATCTTGCTACATGTTGTCAGACCTTGAGCGGCTCTCTTTCTAACTTGGGCTTGTTCTCTCTTGATTAAGCAATCTGCTTCCCTCCTGCCTCTCTTACTATATTAATGCAGACCTTTGTTCAGAGGTTAGATGGGCATAACCCATTTTAGCTCAGAACTCCAAAGTTTAAGAGATCTGCCTGTCTCAGCCTCTCAAGCAGCTAGGGTTAACTGCATGGACAACCATACCTTAGCCTTGTTAATTGTTTACTGAATTACAGGTGCCTTATTTTTTTCTAATACCAAACCTACACTAAGAGTGCCAGTCAGAAACTGGCTGCTTGCAATGCCACTCACTCTGCATCCCCTGCTGGACATTGCAACCTGGTAAGCATAAATCAGCAATGTAATGGTATTATTTATATACATACAATTGAAAAGAAAATATAGAAATTCTTACCAAATTATAATCTCCATAAGAATAGATATTTTGGTCTTTATTTCTCCTTCAGTGTTTGGTCCAGTGCTCTATACATTGTAGAGATTAGACATGTATAATGTATAATTAGGCATGTTTAATGAGGAGGAGCTAGTCAAATTCAATTTGTTTTCTATCTCTGCCTCAGGGGTTCACTTCTGTGTGACTGAACTAAATAATAAATTACCATTTCAGCAGGTTAATGATTATTAAAACATCACTTTTTATAGCATGACACTTTTCATTTACAAGTTAGTGTTCTTCAGATATGATTCATATCCAGCAGAGTGAGGACAGTGGTACAAAGGTCAGAAACTCTAATAGGAGTGTGGCATAAATATCTTGGCCATTTTCATACTTGGAATTTGTCTGTGTGGCACCAAGTATCTCACATGCCAAAGAACTCTTGCTTGGCAATAAAATGTTAGCAAGAGTAAGATACAAATTGTTGATTAGGGTAGCCAGGTTGTTTCCTGCATAGATCCCTGGTCTTGAAGTCAGGAAGACCTGAGTTTCAAATCCAACCTCAGACATTGACTAGCTGTGTAACCATAGGGAAGTCTTGATTTCATTATCTGTACAATGGGGAGTAGTAAAACCACCTACCTCCTAGAGTAGTTAGAAAGATTAAAGGAGTAACCTAACTTGATAGGCAACATTTTTTCTTAAGGGTGGAATTAGGGAAAAAAAACTCACAAGGAAAATTTCTACTTGTTTGCTCTTGCCTCTAATCAGAAACTCTTGTTTGATTAAAAGATTTAACTACCTAGATTCTCTAGGCAAGCAGATTGCCTTATTCCCAGAAACAAGTGATGTTACTTCATGTGGGTAACATGGTTGAACATGCACTTTAGGATAATCACTCTGGCAGCTGAATGGAGTGGAGAGAGAATTGAAGGAGGCAGAGCAATCAGCAGGCTACTATCATAATCTAGGCATGAGAAGATAAGGGTTTAAACAAGGGTAGTTGTAATGTCAGAAGAAAGAAGGGTATATTTGAAAGCTGTTGCAAAGGTAGAATCAAGAGGCCTTGGCAACAAATAGGATATGGGGGTTAAGAGATAGTAAGGAATCAAAGATAACATCTATGTTACAAGCCTGGGTGACTCGGAAGATGGTAGTGTCCTCAAAATAATGGGGAAGTTTAGAAGGGGGGGGAGGTTAGGGAAAAGGACAATGAATTTTGTTTTGGATTTGTTGAGTTGAAGATGTCTACTGGACATCCAGTTTGAGATGTCTGAAAGACATTTGGAGATGCAAGATTAGAAGGTTGGAACAGGAGAGGTAGATCTGAGAATCATCCATTAATTAATAGAGATATTAATTCAATCCATGGGACCTAATAAGATCATCAAGTGAAATAGTATTGAAGGAGAAGGGAAGAGTGCCCAGGACAGAACTCTGTTGGACACCTACAGTTCAGGGGAATGTTCTAGATGAGGATTCAGCAGAGGAGACTGAGAAGGAGCCCTGAGGTAGGAGGTAAACCAGGAGAGAGTGGTGTCCCAGAAACCTAGAGGGAAGAGGAGGAAAGGGTTGCAGAGAAGTAAAGGAGACTGAGGTTTGAGAAGAGATCACTAGTAACTTTGGAGAGAGAAATTCTAGTGGAATGATGCTAGAAGCCAGATAGGGGTGAAGAAGAGATTGAGAAGAGAGAAGATGACATCCAATGTAGATAGCCTTTTCATGGAGTTTTGCCATAAAGGCAGAACAGATATAGGACTATCATTAGTGGTAATGGAAGGATCAAATGAGAGTTTCTTGAGGATGAGAGAGACATGAACATGTTTATAGGCCATAGGCAAAAAATCAGTAGACAGGAAGAGATTGAAGTGATAGAGTGGGGATAACAAAGGGTACAATATGTTGGGGGAGATGTAATGGAATGGGATCATTTGTGCAGGTAGAGGGGTTTGACCTTGCAAGGAGTAGGGCTACCACTTCATATGAGGTAGGGGTGAAGGAGGAGATAATGACAGAAGACATCTGAGTGATATGAGAAAGAAGGGAGAAGAGGGAACTCTCAGTGAATGGTTTCATTGTTTTCTGTAAAATGCAAGGTAAGGTTCTCAGCTAAGATAAGGGGAGAGGAAATTAGGGGAAGTTTTAGAAGAGGTGAAAATGTTTAGAAGAGCTGCTGTGGAGACTGGGATGGTGAGTTGATAAGGAAAGTATATTAAGATTGTTTAGCAGCAGTGAGGGCCCAGTTGAGGTTTTGTAACATAAATTTTTGGTGGACTCAGAACAACTGTGTAATTTTGTCCACTTTCATTTAACAACATGTGTATAGGAGCAAAGGCTGTGAATTGTAAAGTGCTCCAAGACTGAAGCTTGGCAGGATACAATCAGCAATATAAGAGGGCTAGAGACTCAAGAGAAGATGACAGTGCAGAGTTGAACTGGTTCACCAGAGGGTCAAGATGGTAAAAAGAGGAGAGAGTGGCAAATGTAGAGGTGATGGCCTGAGAGAACTGAGGGTTCAGGAGATTGGATGTGATGATGTGAATGAATAGTAGAGTTTAGTATGGGAAAGTAGGGGGAGAGGTAGAAAACCAATGCATTAAGGTCAGATAAGGAAATTTCAGAGTTCCGAAACACGGAGGTAGGACATTTATGGGTGATGGAAAGATCAACTATAACCATCTTTGTGTGGTTGAAGTGTTATGCAAGAGTATGCTATAGGAAGTGAGTTGATTGATGAACTGCATGGTTAAAGTGTCTGAAGGAACAATGATATGTATGTTGAAATCCCTTAGTATAAGGCCAGGAGTTGGAGAGTAAGAAAGGTTATGAGCTAGGTATAGAACTCATTGAGGAAGGAGCTTGCTTCTAAAATATAGCAAGAATAGACATTTCTTCCCAATACCTTGGAGACATACTTTCCTCTATACCACCTCAGTTACTAGAGAAAGTGGGTTCGGATTCAATGTATTTTCTAGATAACATCAGTCCCAGTAATTTCATGTCCAAAGGTGGTATTACTGAGTCCTTTCTCAGATACCATTGGGAGGGCTGTGGAAGATTGTTCCTCTCTTCTTTGGGCATTTATACTGACTGGGTTAGCTAATAAAACCCATTATAGACTCGACTCCTGGACTTCCTTGACCTCTGGTGATTTGCTTTCCTGACCTTTAAAGCTAATAAGGTTCTAGTTATCTTCTTTATCTAAAATGAAAAAAAATTTTCTGAGAAAAAGAACCATGACCTGTGTGTCACCAGAGACACGTTAACCTTAGATAGGCTTCTTTTTCTCCCCTTATAGAATTGTCTCATCTCTCACCTTCAGAACATCATCAGAAGGAAGAAGTCAACAGAAATCAAACAAAGAGAGGATAAATCTAGCCAAGAAAAAGAGAATAGGTCAATTAATGCCTTTTGAATATACCTCTAGTTCAGCTAAACAGCCACTGGCAATCAATTACAATTACTATATGGGTAGTATACCAGAACTTGGTACTTATTATCTATGTAAGCTTCACCATTTTTCCAAGCATTTTCAATTACATATCATCACAGCTCTCCTGGATGTAAGTTCCCTAGTCTCATCAACATGGGGCATCACTTCGGCAGTGCTCTCAGCAATTCTTAAGCTTTATTCAGTGGCCAGTCCCTCATTACATAAGTATATCACTAAAATATACAAGGTGAATACAAGGCGATCTTAGGAAGAGGAAGACTAGCAGCAAGGGAAATGGGGGAGGAGGTAAATAGTAACTTACTAGGAAAATATTACCCTATTAATAAATATAAATCAGTTTCATTACTCCCCCTTCAATAGTTCTGATTTGGGCTTGCAAATATAAAAAATAATATTATGTGTACTACCTAATTCTTCCCGCTTCTTTTGTATATAACAGTTGTCTTACACAACCTTCTTTCTCAATGTTGGATTGCATAATGTATTTAATGACATACCTACTAGCTGACAGTGACTCACTATGTAGCTATTTTCCCATACATAAATACTCTGGTATTTATGCTCTCCGTTTCAGAGACGCTGGACCTCAGCCATGGTCACTTCCTGCTTTCTCATTTGTGCGATAACTTTGGCAGCCTGTGTCCTCAGTGTTGGTACCTTAGACACATTCATTGCTGCTGTATATGAACATGCAGTTATACTACCAAATAGGACAGAAACACCTGTTTCCCAGGAAGATGCCCTGACGTTTATGAACAAAAACCTAGATGTTTTGGAGAAAGCAATCAGACTGGCTGCTGAGAAGGTACAGTTCCTTGCTGGGCAAGATGTTGGGGGCATAAAGAAGAAATTGAAGGACTATATGCTTTTCTTTATATTGAGAAACTGCTTTGATTTTTATCAGGTGTGGTAGGGATAGAGAGAATGTTGGACTGAAAATCAGAAAGTTTGGGTTCAAATACTTATTGTACTACTGGGAAAGTCTTTGAACATCTTTGGACCTATTCTGGTTTCTGAGAAGGTTGGATCAGATGATCTCCAAGTTTCCTTACAATTTTCTATCAATAATCCTATGATCCTTCTTAGAGATTTGAACCTGACTATGATTCTTGAAAATTGAGTTAACTTTTTTGATGAGCAATCTGTGTAACCTTGGGTAAATTATTGACTCTCTAGGCCTCTGCCTTTTGTTATGTAAGGTGACAAACTGTATCTTTTTGGATCTAACATTCTATGATTCCATCGTTTTGAGCAGGGTGCACAAATTATCGTGACTCCCGAAGATGGAATTTATGGCTGGGCTTTCACAAGGGAAACCATTTACCCCTACCTAGAAGACATCCCAGACCCTCAAGTGAACTGGATTCCATGTACTGAACCAAACAGGTATTTTAATTATTGTTACTGTCTAAGCAAAGAAGATATAGTTTTGTAAAATGTACAGTGACTTTAAAGTGAATTTATTAACTCTGGTTATATTGGAAGAATTGGGTTCGAGTGTTGCCTCTGACATTTACTGACACTTACTCTGACCTAGTCATTGAACCTCTCTATGTCCTAGATAACTAAGACTATAAGATTAAAAGTAGATGTCAATTTGTACTAGTAGAGTTCATTCTTCATACTACAATAATCACAGGTCCGGTGCTATTCCATAATATTTATATATAATAAATAATATATTATAGAGAGAAAGTATGGTATATTGGATAGAAAGGTATCTTTGGAATAAAAAAGACTTGGTTTTGTACTGCTGCTGACACATACTAGCAGAATGCCCATGAACCACTTAACACTATTCCCTTTCACCCAATACCCAGGCAATTAATTAACTTTGAGTTATAGATGAGTTGAACAGTTCACTTATTTGGGTGTAACCTTGGAACATACTATACTAGTAGACTCTACACTTATCATTGGTTCACTGTCAAATTAAAATAGCACCTTTAATGGAAGGAACCAAGTTGATTTACCTGTCCATTGAGGGTTATGTCATCATTGATATGACCATTACATGTGTACTCTGCTTTGAATATACCAGTACAATAGCTTATATGAAACACTGCATTTGCCAAACACTATTTGTAGGGTATTTATTCACTTTACAAAGGCTTTACCATGCTTTCCCTTTGAATAGCAAGTTTCTTAATGCCTTTAAAATGTGACTACTTAGATACCACTCCTCAGGGATACCTTGTATGTATAAAATCGAGTTCATATGTTGAATTTGATTACTTGGTTCTTGCCATCTCCTGGAAATCAAAATCTAGAACTACTAATAGGGTAGAGAGTCAGTGAGAGTTGCATAGCCCTAACCCTCTGTGTTGATCTCTGAACAAAATTCATTAGATGTTGAAAGTATTTTGTAATCACAGACCATGTTGCAATGACAGTACTCAGCTGATTGTTGGAGCCTTTCACAGTGCAGAGAACATTCATTATATACTTTGGCTGTGATTCAGAGGGAATCATGGTTCCGAATTTTTCTCATTTCCCTAAACTAATAACCCAGAAAGCTGATACAACTAATATAAGTGAATGCTGATAATAATCATCTGCAATTATACAAAGTGTTAATAGTTAAAAAAGCATTTTCTTATGTTATTTCATTAGATCACAAACCTGTGAGATAAGCTTGGTAAGTATTATTATCTCTGTTTTATACATGAGAATATTGAAAGTTTGAAGAGTGAAGTGAATTTTCCAAGGTTACACCCAAATAAGTGAAAGAGCCAGGATATTCTGGCTTCTGCCTCAAAATTCAATTCTCTTGGTACATTATTCTGTGTATTATTTTATATGAAAGAGATAGGTAGAAGGGAGATTTGTTAAAGGACTGCATTATAAAGAATAATTGTATGAAGAATACTATCCAATTCTTCCTAATTTCTAATGAGAAGAGTTTATTTAGGAAAAAATAATGTTCAAAGAAGGATATAAAGGTAGCTTGGAGTAAAGAAAAAAAATGCTAGAGTTCAAATTTTGGACTTAATGACTACTTGAGAGTCCTTCAGCATGTTATTTAAATTCTCTGAACTGTTTCCTCAACAGCAAAATAAATGAGATTAGGTTTGAAGACCTTTTCCCATACTAAATCTGACAATTTTCTTTGAAGTAGAGGACCAGAGGACTCAAGAAGGTTAAAGCAGAGGGGCAGCATGGGAGCAGTGAATAGAGCACCAGCCCTGGAGTCAGGAGGACCTGAGTTTAAATTCAGCCTCAGACACTTAACACTTACTAGCTGTGTGACCATGGGCAAGTCACTTAACCCCAATTACCCTACCTTCCCCCCTCTAAAGGAAAACAAAAAACAAACAAGAAAAAGAAGGTTAAAACAGAATTTCCAAGTCAGAAGTAAATCAGTGATCATGTTGTCCAAGACTCACTTCTATAATATTTCTACCAAGAAGTGATTCAGCTTTAAAATGTATCTAAGTGTAAGACAACATGGTCCAGTGGACAGAGTTTTGAACTTTAAGTCAGGAAAACCTGTGTTCAAAGTCACTGACCCTCTTTGGGTTTCAGATTCTTATCTGTAAAATGAGGGAATGAAACTTGGGGGGGGGGGTCTTTCAACTTCTTTTCCAGCTCTTAATTTATCCTATCATGATCTGATGGTTCAGAGAAGGAAGCAGGGATTACAAAGAGCTTCATCAAGAGCAAGCTATGCCAGAATTGCCTTATTATCATTTTGATACTAGACTGATAGATCAGGAGAGTCCTCTGAATATAGTTTACAATGATTTTAGCAAGGAATTGGAGCTGGTTGAATGGCTGGACTCAAAGAGTGGTTATTAATAGCTCAATGTCAGCTTGAAAAAGAGATATTTTATGGTGTTTCTCATGAATATGTCAACAATTGATAAGCATTTATTAAGTACTCATATGTACTAGGTACTGTATTAAGGAGTGGATACAAATTTGAAAAGAGAAAGACAGTTCCTGCCTTCAAGGTGCTTATAATCTAAGAGGAGAAGACAACACATGGTGGGAAGCTGAAAAGATCATGGGGCTGGGGAGGGGAAGGGAGAGGACATGAAGGCATGATAGAGAAATCAAAGTCCAAAAGTAGTACATCCAGAACATGTGCTTAACCCTGTTCTGTTTAACAGTTTTATCAATTATTTGGATTAAGGAATAGACAGATTATCATTCAGATGATTTTTAATAAGATTAATTTTTTAAAAATATTTTTATCATAAACTTAAACATCATTGAACATGACAATATGGAATTTAGTAAAGATTCATATAAAGTTTTGCATTAGGGTTAAAAAAATCAACTTCACAAGTATAAGATGGGAGAATAATGGTCCGACAGAAGCTTTGCTGAAATAAGATCTGGGAGTTTTAATGAATTACAAGCTTTCAAGCAATCAACATTGTGATGGACAACACAAATAAACCCCTCATGTTCTCTTATGCTACAATAAGGTAGGGGTTCAGGACTAGAGAGAAAAAAAAGGCTTAGGGGGCATGTGGTAGCTACCTTTACATTTTTGAAGGTCAGTCACATGGAAAAGAATTGTTAATTGGCTTTACTTGGACCAGAGAGCAGCACTGGGAGCAACAGGTGGAAGATCTGAAGGTACAGATTTAGGATGAACGTCCGAAAAGACATCCAATTAGAACTCTTAAAAAACGGAATGAGATGCTTCAGGAGGGAGTAGATTGTACCTCACTGGAGATCTTCAAATTGAATGACCAATTATTGGGTATGTTATAAAAGAGAATGTTATTCAAAAGATTGTATTGCGCACATTCTGAGGTTCCCTTTATCTCTCAGAGTCATCACTCTATGATAATAACATTGATTTTCAAGAGAATTGGGGTCACAATGAAGAGAGTGTGGGGGCATTTATACTATTTTGTTAGAGGTGAAATTCTTACACCAGCACAAGATGAACCAGAACTAAAACATTGGACTTGGACTAACATAATTTATCAATTCTATGATAAAACCAGGTCTAGAATTCAAGTCTCTGTGCTTCTAATTCATTGTTCTCACCACAATACAAGGCTTTAATAGTGATGATGGCTATGCTGAACCATTTACTCTGTTTTCTGTTCTTGTAACCTGTAGTATACATTTCATATTTAATTGTGTAGGTTTTGGACAGATTATTTGGGCATGAGAAAAATACTTTCATGTCTGTACCATAACTGAAATTCTAAGCCCTATCTTTGCATGTGCCACAGTAAGAGAAAATGCTGCCTGTCTTTTCACCTAAAAAAAAAAGATGCATTTCATTTCAGTCCTACCTTGTTACACTCTAACATATCACTCAGGTTTTAAAGTAGACTACAGTTAATGAAAAGGTAAATGTCAATGAGAGACTTTCAGAGAGTGTTCATATTATCATGGGTTTAGAGCTAGAAGGCTCTAAGAGAGGGTAGGTGATTTATTTTTCAAAATATTCTCCACTAACTTTGGTGACTCTTAGGTTGTAAAGATACAATACTTTGTATGTAGGATCAACAAAACAATTATCTACAGAAACAACTGTTGAATTCAAACTTGAACTAGATTTGGTCGCACACCAGTGCAAAAAAGACTCAGCTGCTTGGCCAGAGAGAACTCTATCTTTGTAGTGGCAAATATGGGAGACAAGAAAGAATGTGATGCCAATGACTCCAAGTGCCCACCTGATGGCCGGTACCAATACAACACTAATGTGGTGTTTGATTCAGAAGGGAAACTGGTGGCCCGATACCATAAGGTAAGGAGTAATTTTGTATAGCAAAATAATTAACATTCATTTCTCATTCATTAAATTTCTTGTTTGAAAGAGATAAAGGCTAAATTCATCATCATAATAGCATCATGCAAAGACTCTGATCATTGATAATTTGGGTTTAATAATAGAATTTCTGGGCTTTTTGTAACCTATGGAAAGGAAGTAGAACTACTGTACTACACAGGCCACCCCATCCAACAGCTGTAAGACAGTATAACCCAAAGTGAAAACCAGCTAATCTCTTTATCATTCAGACTCCACCTCCTCAAAAAAATCCCCAACAACTCAGGTGTTGATTAAAAGAAGGGCTTATTGACTAAAACAAATCTTAATGACTTTCAGTGTCATATAGTATTAATGCTATCTTGATGCTTCATATAATTGGCTGTACTTTTTAATGAGAAGATATAAAGAGTAAAGGGAACCAGTCAGCTTCACAAAATTCTAACTGGCATTTTCCATGCTAGGAGCAAGCTTCCAAAAAACAACTGGAGGCAAACTCCATAAAATAGGAGAAACAGGATACAAACATGATCCAATCAATTTTAAACACAAATTCAATTCTGAATTGAGGGACAAAGGCCCCAAGACACAACAAGACCATTCTATTTTTAGATGTTAGGTGAAGGGGAAGAGTTTCCCTGGCAGAAGAGTCATGTAATCTGGTCACTTTCTATTTTAAGCAATGAATCTTGCTACTTTTATATTAAATTCAGTGGTTCCTATGTTTCTGAAGGAGTGCAAATGCTGTCAGTACCCTCTAATCTATAGCATACTAGGTCAAAGACCTGACTGCCTAACCTGGGGGTGGGGAACCTAAGGCCTCAAGGTCACATGACACCCTCTAAGTCCTCAAGTGTGGCCCTTTGACTGAATCCAAAATTCACAGAACAAATCACCTTGGTAAAAGTATTTGTTCTGTAAAACTTGGACTCAGTCAAAAAGCCATTACATGTGTTCTTAAGATCACAGGTTTCCTACCCCTGGACCCTAGCCTCAGTTATTGGACTAGAGAGTAATGCCATTTGATATTTGAACATGAACAACTTTGAAGAGGAATGAAATGGTCAGACCTATGCTTATTTTGTCAGTTGAGGAGAAGATGGATTGAAATAGGGATACACTTCAGGTTGGAAGACTAAGGAGAAGGTTAGTGAAATAATCCAGGTGTAAAGTGATAAGGGCCTTCACCACTGTGGTGGCAGTGTGAATGGAGAGAAGGGGATTTACACAAGAGATAGGTGGGAATACCTATGTAAGATAAAGACATAAGAGATAAAAGTAGAAGTGCCAAAATTCACAGACAGGTGAAATACTATATAAAATTTCCTCTCATTAGTGTATGCCAATTTTATGCAACTCTCTTGATCCATGTATGAAGGAAACATTCATGTGACATTAAACACATACATATTTGGGAGATTACTTCTAATTGTCTTTTCTCTCCCTTTCATTAATAGTACAATCTTTTTATACCTGAAGTGCAGTTCAACATCCCTAAAGATCCACCACATGTGACCTTTGACACACCCTTTGGAAAGTTTGGTATTTTCACTTGTTTCGACATTTTGTTTTATGATCCTGCTGTAGTCTTAGTGGATAAATTCCAAGTGGACAGCATACTGTTCCCCACGGCCTGGATGAACACTCTGCCCCTCTTGTCTGCTGTTCCATTTCATTCATCCTGGGCTAGGGGCATGAGAGTCAATGTCCTTTCAGCAAATGTTCACAACGCCAGCAATCACATGACAGGTAATTTAAGATCTTTCTTATTTCATTCCCTAATATCCAACCATTAACTATTCAGACTTGTCAATTCTGCTAATTACAGCATTTATGCTTTGTAACAATTTATGCTTAGGCAATGAAGGATATCTCCATCATATGAGGGAATTTAAACTCATCGAAATTAAACAATGTGTTCAAAGTCATAGAATAACTAATATTACTAGCTAGATTATTTTCTAATATTCTGCTTAACCTTTTTATTAAACTAAGTTATAATTTGAATAACTAGTAAGTTATCAGATGATGAATAATATCTGTCTAGTACTGCATAATGGATTCAATATACTTAGATGGAGAAGGTTATGGGCAGGAATGAGTCCCAATTCTACCATCAACTATTTATATAACCTTGGGAAGGTAACCTATCAAGCCTTAATTTCCTCATCTTTAAAATGAGAAGAATAATACTTGTGCTATCTATTTCCTATGCCAGGGCTGTTACAGGGATTCAATGAGACATGTTCTAGTGTTTGGTAGTCATAAGGTGCTATATAAACAAAAGAACTCAGGCTTTTTAAATATTATTCCAATTCTTCAAGGATTTGTGACTTTACCAATGTTATTACTTCTTTTACTAATGTAAATAGCAACTCTCTTATGTATATTCGAATCCTTGTGCCTTCCATGGGTATTGTTTCCATTAGAATGTGAATTCTTTGACAGCAGGGAATTTTCTATTTCTCTTTTCTATTTCCCTTTCCCAGTTCTTAGTATATTGCTTTGTACATAGTAAATGCTTAATAAATGCTTCACTCACTCATTTATTCATTCATTCATACATTCATGAGCAGTTTCTGTGGAAAAATGTGTCATCTTAGAAACAAATTTCTGTAGTTGAGGAGCTCTTTATTTAGCTAGATTAGTCCTTGGATAACAGGCACACTGCTGTATGACCTTTGGCAAGTCAATTAATCTTTATGTGTTTTAAGCATTTCCTTAGGATTTCTCTATTCAGTCACAGGTTGTGTTGCACACTGGCAAAGAGAACTCTTACTCTGGGAAGTCCACTCATTGATATCACAAATCCTTCATAAATTCCTATATTCCTAACAAGCCAAACACGAGAATGCTATTCAAGCATTTTGATAACTTTAAAGAGCTAGACAAATATCAGTTATCATTAGTAGTAGTAGTAAGTAGTAATACAATTAGTAGAAATAGAATCCCCATTTTATAGAGGAAGAAATATAACACTCAGGTTAAGTGATTTGCTTAGGACTACAAAGCTGGTGTCAATACCAGGCCTCACACCCTCTTCTGACCATAAGACCAGTGCTCTTTCCATGAAGAATTTTTAATGATCTAATAATTTTAAATTTTATTCTTTAAGTTCAACTGGGAGACACTTAGCACTCTGAATTTGTGGCAACTTTAAAAATAAGTAAATCCAAGGATGAAACCAAGCTTTGTTTTGTTTTGTTTTTTAATAAAAATGTGTTTTGTTATCCTAAGGGAGTGGAATCTATGCACCAGAGGCAGTTAAAGTTTATTACTATGACATGGAAACAGAAAGTGGTCAACTAATGCTATCAGAACTGAAGTCGAGGCCTAGAATTTCTTCCAACTACCCAGCAGTGCTAGATTGGAGTGCCTATGCCAAAAGTGTCAAGCCATTCACTTCTGATCAGCCAAACTTCCCTGGAATTGTCTTTTTTGATGAGTTTACCTTCATTGAACTTACTAAAGATGTAGGAAATTACACCGTTTGCCAGAAAGACCTCTGCTGTCACTTGAGCTATAAGATGTCTGAGAAAAGAACTGATGAAGTTTATGTACTTGGTGCTTTTGATGGCCTTCACACTTTTGACGGGGAATATTATTTTCAGGTAATATTGCTTTTTAACAATATCCAGAGTGAATTTTGGTTTTGCTAGATTATCTTCATTCTCTAGAGCATATCACATATTTTTAAAAGTGCGCTAGATTTAATTGACCAGTAATTTTATTTTTATTACTTTGAATTAAATTTCATTTTAATCCTAAATTTAATGAACAAAAAGAGAAAGTTTCTACATACAAAGTAGAACAGAATAACTTTTTCTATTATTGACATTTTGCTTTTCTTTTAAAAATCTAATAAATTTAACATGTTATGTCTCAACACTATCCTGCTTATCTGCTTTCTTCTGAAATGCCTTCTGTTCTTTTCTGTTCATTTAAAACAATGTTTCAATAATTCCTTTGTATTTCCTTTTCTTCTTTTTTTTATTTGGGGCAACATTATGGATAGCTTCTTTCCCAACTCCCTTCTCACTCCCAAGGAAAGAAAGAAAAACAATCACTGTAGTAAGTAAGCATAGCCAAGCAAAACGAATCCATATGTTTGCTATATTCAAATATTTGTCTCATTCTGCACCTTGATTCCATCATCCTTCTGTCAGGAGGTGGGTAACATGCTTCATAACTAGTTTTTTGGAATCACTATGGGTCATTTAAATGATCAGAGTCCTTAAATTTTGCAAAGTTGATTGTCTTTGCAGTGTTGTTAGAGTGTAAATTCCTTGTGAAGTTCTACTCACTTTACTCTTTAGAAGTTCTTTCGTATCTTCCCAATTTTCCCTGAAACGATTGCTTTCATCATTTCTTATGGCATATATTATTCTATTACATTCATATACCATACTTTGTTCAGCCATTTCCCCAATTGATGGGGACCCCTTTTGTTTTTAGTTGTCTTTTTATAACAGAGCTGCTATAAATATTTTTGTACATAAGGGGCCTTTTTCTTTGATTTCTTTGGGGCATAGGCCTTGTAATGATATTGCTGGGTCAAAGAGTATGCATAATTTAGTGATTTGGGGGGCATAGTTCCAAATAACTTTCCAAAATGAATCAATTTACAGTTCTTCCTGTAGTGCATCCCATAATTCTCTCTGTCTCTCTCTCTCTGTCTTCCCCCCCTCTCCCAACATGATAGGCATGAAGTAAAACCTTGGAATTGTTTGGTCTACATTTCTCTAATTATTAATTATTTGGAGCATTTTTATATGCTTGCTGATATCTTGGATATTTTCCTTTGAAAACTGCCTTTGACCACTTATCTGTTGGGTACTGGTTGTCATTCATATATATTTGTTTGTTTGTTGTTGGGTTTTTTTTTTGGCTTTTTGGAGGGCAATTGGGGTTTAACGACCTGTCCAAAGTCATTCTAGTAAGTGTGTCAAGTGTCTGAGTCTGGATTTGAACTCAGGTCCTCCTGACTCCAGGGCCGGTGCTCTATTTACTGCACCACCTAGCCGCCCTGTCCCGTTTAGTTTCTATGCTCTTTTCTATTCCTTGTCTAGTCATAAACTCTTTTCCTATCCATAGCCAAGGAAGATATTTTCTTCTTTGCTTCTCTAATCTTTTTATAATATGACCTTCTTTATCTAGGTAAAGTTCCTGACTTTTAAAACCTCAATCTCGTCCTATGTTATTACTATTCTGCTGTGGGAAAAACATCTGTCTTTTCACTTTCATATCATTCCCTAACATTTTTATCTTTTCCCACCCAGATATGCACATTATTGAAGTGCCAAACAACTGACTTAAAAACGTGTGGCACGCCAATTGCATCGGCTTTCACAAAATTTGAAGCATTATCCCTCAGTGGCACATTCACTACTAGATATGTCTTCCCACAGTTGGTGCTAAGTGGGTCTCAGCTTGCATCTGAACAACACTATGAGGTAGGTGGTGTGAATATTTCTGAATAATAATACTAGTCATCTATACTGTGCTTTAAAGTGAACAAAGCATTCTATATACCTTTTTCTGTAGAACTTCATAACAACTCTGTATGGAAGGCACTATAGGTATTATTTTACAGGTGAGGAAACTGAGGTTTGATAAAGTCAGGTGACTTGCTCATGGTCTAGTAGCTCTTTAGTACCAAAAGTAGAATCAAGACCCATGTCTTCCTGAATCTAGGTCCAACACTCCATTTACTATGTCATGCTGCCTCCAAGAAGGTTGATGCATTTCTTTGAACAGAGTAGTAATGGGATAGGATTGGTGTAGAGAAGGAAATATGATTCCAAGTTGTTCAAGCATCATTTTGCTTTCATTTAGTACTCCATACTTCGGAGTCATGATTCTTGTAATCAAAAGAGAATTCTGAAACCATTTGCATTGGATGGTAGTATGATGTAGTCAAAGTCCTTATTAGTCTCTGGTGAGATACACAGAATTTGTAGAACTTGGTGGGTGGAGGGCAAGAAGGGGAGAAATCTCAGAAATCCTCTAGTTACCACCCTTCCATTTCACAGATTTGGAAACTGAGCTGAAGAGATTACAGATCCAGTTGTGGTAGACCCAGAATTGGCATTCTGGTTTCTTGTATCTGCCCAGGCCAATCAATGGTCTTCCCATTATATCATTGCTACTCCATATCACAGTTATGTGATTGTCAGCATTTATAGACTCATGAAAGTTGTGATAAGGAACAGAAATTATCATGATAAATTGAAGCATTTGGGTGGCACAGTGGATAGAGAGCCAGGTCTGGAGTCAGAAAGACCTGAGTTCAAATTTGGCCTCAGATACTAACTGTAGGTTTCAGAGCAAGTCATTTAACCTCCATTTGCCTTCTTTTACTCAACTATAAAATGGGGATAATAATAGCACCTACCCTGCAGGGTCTTTGTGAGGATCAAATGAGATAATATTAGTAAAAGGTCTTCACATAGTGACTGGCATATAGTAGTCACTAAATAAATACATTTTCCCTTTCTTCCCTTTCTATTCCATACTAATAAAATTCTATCAAGAAATGATGAAGGAATAAAGCCCAACAAATCCATACTACAGTGATATCAATAATATCCAGGTCAACCAAAGGGGATGTGGGAGGAATGAAAGAAGTTAGAAGTAGTGTGGAAAGTTTTTTTTTTTTAATTTTGGGTGTGGAGGGCTACCTGAATAGCCAATCACTTTCCAAGACCTAACATTTCTAACTCCATTTCTCTTACTCCTATGACTTCTTGCCACTCATATGACTACTACCTTAATTCAGGTCATCACCACCCTGTGGTGGGAGTGTTATACCCCCACCAATGCAAGTTAGGGTAATTTTTCCTTAAAAGGTATTGAAACCATCCTTGCATGTTGAATGGTTAAGGTGAGGCTATTGCTATCACAGTCTAGTCACATCAAAGCAAAGCAGTCATAAAGAACTCCAGGCCTCTGATGAGACAACTCAGAGGCAGGGGAGGTTGTCTTGTATGAATCAGCTGGGGGTGTCCTCAATGCATGTCCATGTCGTTGTTAATTATACTTTTCCTGCTATGGCAGGAAATTTCCTTTTGTTAACTGTTGAATTACTTGTGATTACCTCATTTCATTCCAATATCAAACATAAACTACTAAGCTAGAGGACTGGTTTGAACCAGGCCTAATCCAAAACACACAACTTGCCTGAACTATTTCAAAAGTCTCCTAATTGATAATCTTGCTGCCAATCTCTTCTCTCTCTAATCAATCCTCCACACAGGTTTCAAAATTATCTTTCTGAAGTACAGGTTTGACCATATTACTCCCTTCTTTGAGAATTATAAGTGGCTCTTTATTATTTCTCTGATGTAACTCAAGCTCCTTAGCTTGGCATTTAAAACCCTGTGTCACCTGGGTCTAGAATGCCTTTCCAGACTTCCTTCCCTGTCATGAACTCTATCTTAGAGCCAAACTATCCTACTTACAATTCTGGGGATATTTTCTCCAGGTATCTTTGCACAGGCTATGCCCTATTTCAGAAATGTGCTCCTTCCTCTCTACCCCTTAGTGTCATTAACTTTGACTTCTTCAGCTTGATTTGAAAATAAGTGACACAAGGCTGGAAATTATATTACACTTCTTCAGCTAGATAATTTCATTTTTATTGCAAATTAAATCTTATATCATAATTGACTCATTGTTTTTATTTTCTTTAATTAGGTATTGAGTGATGGTCGGCTGGAGAGCAGAAGTGGTGTTCCATTGCCTGTTTTAGTGATGGCATTATGTGGGAGAGTATATGAGAAGGACCCACCACTCCCAGGACAGGGTGATCATTCTTGATACATACTTTACAAGAGGCAGTGTAGAAAGGATACAGAGCTAGGAAATGGCTTATGCTCTAAATGCTATTAGTTTCTAATCAGCTACCAACTTGGGCAACTCATCCACACACAAACACATGCATATGCATACATATATACACATATACTTTGGTCCATTTGCATGTGTATTTGTTTATTTGGCAAGAACATTTCATTTTTTCAAAGCAATTGAGATAAATAATAAACTATCTATTGATTAAAAACTCAGTGAAATGCCGTTTTATTTATAACTTATTAGACTCATGTATCTGGGAATTCTAGAGTTAAACACATTAAATTAGAACTGAGATTCTATTATGAGTAGTATTGAGTTCAAATCACAACTCAGATATTTAACTAGCTGTGGGACCTTAGGCAAATCATTTTAACTCTCTTACCCCTTATAAAACTCCTTGTCTGAGAAATGGAGGTAATAATAGCACTAATTCCCAATCAATTAGTCAATCAATCAATAAACATTCATTAAGCACCTACTGTGTGCTAGGTACAAAGTTGCTTGAATATCAAGTACGATAACATATATGCACACTGCTTTGTAAATCTTAAATCATTTTATAAATGCTACCACGACCAATTTAAATTTTTTCCAGACTCACACAGCAGGTAGAATTTAGGAGAGATGTATTACTAAATATCTTTTTTAGGAAAAAACTAACAAAGCAATCAGTATTTTACAGTAGAAAGTCAAAAGCTGTACCAAATATTGCTTTTCCTCCTTTCAGGACCAAGGAGAAACATGATTAAGAAATTACCAGTGATAATTTCTAGGAAGTTCCTTTTCCTTCAAGCTCCCCCTATCTTGAATAAAACATTCTATCCTGCCTAAAATGGGACATAGAAGTAATTTTAGCCTACTTCCTATCTCTTACATTTCATATCAAAGACTCCTGATTCTTATGAATTCATGAATTCTCTTAACATAATATTTTCTTGCCTCAGTCTTTCTCTCTCTCTCTCTCTCTCTCTCTCTCTCTCCCGCCCACCTTCGTAGCGTCTCGCTGTCTCTTCCCCCCCCCTTACCCCCACCATTTCACCTTAGTTTTGAAGTGCTATAATTTTCTTGGATGCTTTGTTTGTAGGTATTTTCAACTTGTCTTCTTTTATGTTTGGGTCTTGAACTTGCCTGACACCATAGTAACTGTTTATGACTGAGGTCTTTTTTGTTTATTGCTCATTCTTCCAGCCTCCTTCTTGACTTTGGACTTTACATTAATACCAGGTTCTACACACTTTTGGAGGGGAGAGGTCTGACTCAAGTTTCAGTCCTTTTATATACTTCAGCTGCTTTCATAGCTGGGGGGGGGGTGGGGAGGGTTTGCAAGTTTTTGTATTCCAAAATTGGTATGATCCAGGGAGAGGTCTCTTCACTGCCCTCCTGGTCAGAGTTCTTCAAGTTCCCGACCCAGTATTCATCTATTAACTCGCTCATGGTTGAGTTTAAGTCAACATCTATTGGAGACAGTAAATTTTAGCCTACTGGGAGATTCTTGTAGGTGTGGAGTGACTGAACCTTGCTCTCTTTTGGTCTGGGACTTTTGCCCTAGTTATTGCACTGTAGGTTTAGATACTGGAGCAAATGCTAGAACCAGTCTCTCTTGCTATGATCCTGGACTCAAAGCCACATAGCTACATTTTTGGAACTTGTTTCTTGATCAGAACACAAGTAGGGTGGGTCCACATAATCCAGAACTGGACAATGGGCACAGAGCTGATAGATGGCACCTATTCTAGCTCATTATTTCAAGCATCCACTAAGATCTTTTCATGGTTCCTGCCCTGGCGTTGTATCTCAACTTTCTTTCTTAAAGGGCTGGAATGTTCCCCATATCTACTACCTGCTCTCCCATTTCTGACAAGTCCCTTATCCCCAGTGTCTGAAGATCTCTGTCTGCCTCCCTAAATTTCCCTTGGATGGGAAAAAAATACAGATTGGAAGAAGCCCAATAATAATTCCTAGGAGAATTAAAGAGTGAACTAAAAAGCGATTTAAAAAACTAAATGAGAGATATGGAAGAAAAATATGAAAAAAGAATTGAAAATTTTAAAATGGTGTAAAACTTTGTTGAAGGAGATTTATTGAAGAAAAGCCTAGATATCATGTTTCATAAAATCATAAAAGAAAGCTGCCGGGATATCTTAGGACCAAAGGGCAAGGTGGAAATGGAAAGAATCCACCAATCATCTCTGGAAAGAAGCCCCCAAATGGAAACTCCTGGGAATATTATAGCTAAAATTGAATGCTCCTAAGTTAAGGAAAAATACTGCAAGCAGCCAGAAAGAATTCAAGTACCACAGAGCCACAGGTAGGATCACATAAGACTTAGTAACAAAACTAAGGAATGGAGAGCTTAGAATGTGATATTCCAGAAGGCAAAGAATCTAGGTTTATAACCAAGAATTACCTCCCTGCAGAACTGAGTATAAGCCTACCGGAGAATAAAATGTACCTTTAATGACATCTAGGACTTTCAAGTATTCCTGATGAAAAGACTAGAACTAAGTAGAAAATTTGGTGTAGAGACCCAGGACTCAAGAAGCATAAAAAGGTAAACATAAGTGGGAAATCATAAGTGACTAAAGAAAGTTAAACTGTTTACCTTCTAATATGGAGAGATAATGCATATAACAACCTTGGACTATATTATTACAAGATATTTTAGAGGGAATCTAGTTAGACAGAGAACCTAGGCATGATTTTTTTATACTTGGATGATCTCAAAAGAAGAATGGAAAGGTGGGGAAGAAGAATGTACTGAGAGAAGGGGGAGAGGAGAGGAATGACTACAAATACAAAATATTTTCAACATATTTTGGAGAAGAGATAACATGGGATAATGGATTGGGATCTAGTCTTACAATCAGGAAGAATCACAGGGTTGTTGTCAGATTTGAATCCAGTCTGTGACCAATATAGACTTAGGCAAGTCACTTAACCTCTTAGTATTCTGGGCAGCTTCCTAAGGCTGAATAAGTTTATAGAGGAGGTGCTGCTCAGCATGAGTAGAGGATATCCTTGACTGGGAACTCTTTGTGCCAATGAAACCACAGGTCGGCAAAATAAAAATCTTTTTCTAGGAAAAGGCACAAGTAAAATATGAAAGGTAGTCTATCAACAGTAAAACAAGGGATCACAATGAAAGGGTAGGAAGGAGTGGGATAGAGACATTGGAAGATAGGGTTGACAAGAACGGATACGAAAGAGAAAGGAGTGGTGGTTAGGGAAGGCAGCTTTGGCTTAGGCAGTCTACAATGAAGAGTTAAAGGGATTCTGAGTGGAACCATACAGAAGTGAAATGTCATGCTCTTTTTTTTTTATAGTAGTATAGGTAATATTATTAATCATTGAGAAATAGATGGAAAAGGTGGGGATGTTGAATGTGTGACAGGCAGAGCAGATTTCCAATCTCTTTACTGGATCAAGCAGAACAATCTGTCTTGATGGAATCTTCTAGCAGTTAGTTGGTACCATGGGTAGGCTGTTGGACTTGTGAGTTGGGAAGACTTGGGTTCAAATTTCAATTCAGACACTTTCTAGTTGTGTGACCCTTAGAAAATCACTTAACCTCTCTCGGCCTCAGTTTTCTTATCTGTGAAATGGAGGTAATAAAAGCACCTCCCTCACAGGGTTGTTGTGAGGATCAAATGAGAAACATTGTAAAGTACTTAGCAAACTTTAAAACATGGACCATCATTAATCTGTGTCTTCTGTGGTGGTTTTTCACACGGCCATCATAGATGGGTGACCTACATATAGCAGTTCTAAGAACTGGTGCCCTTGGGGAGGCCAGGTGGTGCAGTAAGAGCAACGGCCCAAGAGTTGGGAGACCTGGGATCAGTTGTGGGCTCAGATACTTAACACCCACACAAAATACCTGGCCTTGTAACCTCGAGCAAGTTACTTAACCCTGATTGCTTTAAAAAAAAAAAAAGAGAACTGGTGCCCTCAGTGTAGCTGGTCATCAGACAGCAGCACTCAGTGTTTCTCCACAACAAGTTGAGATCACCCGAAAAGAATAAACTCGTCTTTCAACTAAGCGCTTAGGAAAAATAGAGAAAAAAAAATGCCTAATCTCTGTTTTTTAGGATTTAGAGACGTTCTTCTGGTGGTGCCTTTAGATGTCCTATTTCTTCCCTTCCTCTTTTTCCAGCTCAAAATCTAAGATCTTTTATTCTACACTTCCTTCCACTTGAATTCTTTAAAAATTTTTGTTGTTCAGTCGTTTCAATCATGTGCAACACTTTGTGTCAAATCTCATTTGGGGTTTTCTTGGCAAAGATACTGGAGTGATTTGCCATTTCCTTTTCCAGCTTATTTTCACAGATGAGGAAACTAAGGCAAACAGTTTGATTTGCCCAGGGTCACACAATAACTGTCTGAGGTAAAATTTGAACTCTTGAAGATGATTCTTCCTGACTTCAGGTCCAGCACTCTAATCCATTGATTAAAAAAAAAAATTAAGAGAAAACTATTTTCTTACCTTCCTACCTCCACCCTATTGGAATAAAAAAAATTAAAATGAAATAAAAATCATTGTATCAAATACACAGTCAAGCAAAATAAATTCCCTTCTTCAAAAATGTCTCATTCCAAACCCTGATTTTTCAAGTACTCAGAGGACTGAGAGGTCAACACAGAAGGGGGAAAAAACTCCCCAATTTTAGTTCCAACTAAAGTTTAGGTGGTACAGAGGATAGGGTGTTAGACTCAAGTCAGGAAGACCTGAGTTAGAATCCTGCCTGAGACATTTACTACCCATAACTTTGGGTAAATCCCTTCATCTCTCAGGGCTTCTGTTAAGACAATATAGCCTCTAAGATCCTTCCTACAGCTACGGCTATGTATGACTCCATGTTCTTGGTTTGGAAGATGGTAACGCTAACCCTGTGTGCCTCCTTCAGGGCGTTGTCCTGGGAAAGGGCATCTCAGACTTAAAATGCTACCTGAACCGGAGTCACTACTGACACTTTAACTGGAGCTTGGCCCCCTCCCCCGCCCCGCCTTCTCCTCTTGCTCCCAGAGATTCAAATATGGCGCCTCTTGCTCCCAAGACTCAAATGTGGGTGAAGGGGGCGTGGCAGATAGAGGAGTGTCAAGGTCCACATTCTGATTGGGGGGAGGCGGGGAACTGACGGCCATAGAGCTGGGAGGAGCTGAGAGATAGAAGGTCTCTCTGAAGACCATAGAGATTCGACACGGACAGGAGCGCCCACCTCCAACGTGCGCTGGGACCGCCCGCCTCGTGCCTGGTTCTCTGCTCCCCCCTCCTGGCGGTCAAGCTGAGGTTGTTGGTAGGCAGCGAATTTTCTTCAGGTTAACTCCCTGGTAAGGTAAAGTAGTATTTCAGAAAATAGAAGGGTAACAGCTGTCTCGGGGTGTCCCTGCCTCCTTCTTCTCTCGTGTGTCTCAAATCTCCTCTCTTTTCTTCCGAATCTGCGCTTCCTCTCTTCTCTCACCTCAGAACCCTTCAGTTTGATGTCTTCCCCCTCCCCTTCCCCATTCCCCTCCCCCATGGCCCCTCCCTTCTTCCCATCTTCCATCCCACATTTCCATTCCCACCTCTATTTCCAGTTCCCTCCCCCCACCTCCTCAACCCCTTTAAGCTGCCTCAATTTCATTATTTTAGGACCAAACCCGTTAGTCATCCATCAGTTAAGGATCATTTATTTCCCATCTTTCTCCCACTGGGGGGAAAAAAGAAAAAAAAACCAATTTAACAAATATTCGTCATCGAGCAAAACGCACGATCATATTGGACACATCCAAAAAGTATGTTTTAAATTCTACATTTTGAATCCATCTCTGTCAAGAGATGAGGCACCCTCAGTCCTCTAGAATTGGGTTGATGGTTGTATTGATGGAAGTTATTAAGTCTTTAACAGTTGTTTGCCTTTACATCATTGTTGTGTAAATTGTTCTGGCTCTGCGCCTTTCACTCCTCATCAGTTCATACAAGTCTTCTCAGATTTCTCTCAAGCCATTCCTTTTCTCATTGCTCATGGCAAATTATGTCCCTATAACGTAATCTGTTCTGCCATTTTCTAATTGGTGGAAACTTCCTTATTTCTAGTTCTTTGCCACTACAAAAAGAGCCCCTATAATTATTTTTGTACATGGGGATCTTAGTAAATGCTTGTTGATGGGATTTTTGTCTGAATGACCTCCCAAGTCTAGTTCAAACTTAATATGTCTTTATGATGAATAGTACCACTAATCCCTTAATAGTTATCAAAGTGCCAACTTTCATCTATCATCTTAAAACAGGAGTGAACATCAAAAATAACAGACAGAAGGCATTAGAATTAGAGGTTAGGAAAGGCTTCCTATAGAAGGTGGGATTGAAGCCAGAGAGATCAGTAGATGAAGATGAGGAGAGAGAGCATTCCAGGCTTGGGGGGATTGCCAGAGAAAATGCCCAGAGCCAAGAGATGGAATTCATTGTTCCTAGACTAGCCAGGAGGCCAGTTTCACTAGATCAAACAGTGCTTGGTAGGAAGTAAGGTGTAAGAAAATTGGAAGGTAGGAGAGGGCTTGGTTATTAAGGATTTTTAACAACAGAGGATTTTGTATTTGATCATGGAGGAAGCCACAGAAATTTGGTAGGAGGAGGGGTGGAGGTGATGGTGATGTGGGGAGGAATGACATGGGCAGACCTGCAATTAAGAAAATCGCTAAATGAGAAATGGATCAGATTGGGGAGAGAGTTGAGGCAGACCAACCCACCATCATTTGCAATAATAGCTCAGACATGAGGTAATGAGGACAGTGTCAGAAGAGAAAAGGGCATATTCCAGAGATTTTGTAAAGGTAAAATTGACAGGCCTTGGTAATAGTTTGGATATGGAGGGTGAGAGAGTATGAGGAATGCAGGATGACTTCTAGCTTGTGAGCATGAGGGATTGGGAAGATGGTGTTGCCCTCCACAATAAATAAGTAGTTTTGGAGGGGAAGAGGATTTACAGGGAAAAGATAATGAGTTCAGTTTTGTACATGTTGAGTTTAAGATATCTACTGGACATCCAGTTTGAGATGTCTAAAAAGCGTTGGGAATACTAAATTGGAGGTCAACAGAGAGGTTGGGGCAGGATAGGTAGATTTAGGAATCTTCAACAGAGAGATTATAATTAAATTCATGGGAGCTAATGAAATCACCAAGTGAAGTAGGAAGAAGAGAAGAGTTTAGTATGGGACCCTGTGGGACACCAACCTTGAGAGGATCAAAATGGAGTGGTTTAATAGGTAGGGAGGAAAACCTGGAGAGAGTAGTGTCCCAAAAACCTAGAGAGAAGAAATTATAAAGGCAGAGGGTGTTCAACAATGTCAATGGATAAAGAGAGATCAAAGATGGGGATTGAGAAAAACTGCTGGATTTTGCAACTAAGAAATCACTGGCAACTGGAGAGAACTGTTTCACTGGAATTATAAGGTTGGAAAGTTGGATTGCAAGGAGTTAAGAAGGGACAAGAAAATGGAGGCACTTCTTGTAGATAGCCTTCCCAAGGAGTTTAGCACAATAGTTGGAGATGAAAGGATCATGATGTTTTTTTGAGGATTGGAGAGAAACAGGCATGTTTGTAGACAGTGGGAAATGAGCCAGTAGACAAGAAGTGATTGGGAATAAGTGAAAGAATGGGAATGACAGAAGGTGCAGTCTGTTAGAGGACATGGGATGTAATGGGATGGCTTAAACAAGTAGTGAGGGGTTAGCCTTGGTAAAAATTAAGGCCATCTCATCATGTGAAACAAATGCAGGCGATAGTGGTAGAAGGCATCTGAATGAGAGGAAATGAGGAAGAGGTGAGAAGAAGGCGCACATGGTGACTGGCCACAATTTTTTCTGTATGAAAATGGGGCAACATTCTCGCCTGAGAAAGTAAGGGGAGGAGGAGAGGAAGCTATGGGAGGTTTGAGCAAGGATAAAAAGATTTGGAAGAGCCACTATGGAGAGTGGGATAGTGAGTTGTTAAGGCAGGTGTAAAAGGATTGCCTAGCAGCAGTGAGGGCCCAGCTGAGGTGCTTTTCTTCACTTTTGCTCCACAGCATGTGAGTAAAGGTAATAAATGGTGGTAGTGAACTAAGGCTGAGGCTTGACTGAGCACAATTGGCAAAATGTTAAGTGACCTAGGAATTAAAGAGAGGATATCAGTGTAGAGTTGAATTGATGCACTGAGGGGTCAAGATGAGGGAAAGAGAAGTGCAGAAAAAAAAGTGGCTAGTGCAAAGGAGATGGTTTGGGAGAGAATTGAGGGTTGGTGGGGATTGGAGATCATGATAGAAATGAGTAAGTTTTAATAATCAGAGACAGAGGGAGAGGCAAAAAGCCAATAGATTATGTTCAGATAAGGAAATTTTTGAAATCTTGAATGTGGAGGTGTTGTGTTTGTATGTATTCTGGAAAGATCAAGAATATGACTATCTTTGTGTGTGGTGAAGAAAGCAGTACATCATGGGAAGTGAGTAGGTTGAGGAATTGAATGGCTAGGGTGTTTGAGGGGGTTTTATAAAGAGTATGTAGTCTAATGGGTGAGAAGGGGAAATCAGGGACACAGGGTATGAGGTAGAACTGGAGAATCCATTCTATGCAAAGGCACATTAAGGATAGCATCTGAATGTGGGATAGAGACTAGTAGGAATACATGAAGGGGAGCACAATTTGGTAAGTGCAAACAACGAGTTAGAACTGAATTGATGAAGCTCTTAAATAATAAAATGATTAATTTATCCTAAGTTCTACATTTTTTGTGAAACAAAAATATTCTAAACTGTATAGTCGCTAAAACTAGCAAAAAAATTTAGCAAAAATTCATGTGTGTCCATCTCTTTTGGATCTCCCTTTTCTGTAGAGTTGTTCCCATTCTTACCAATATCTAATTTCCCTTTGGGTAGCATTTTTCCTTTCTTTGCAAGTGTCTTTTTTGGTTTTATGTTCTAGTTTCAGAGGTTTAGCAGATAGGCCTGCTAGAATATTCAGTGGTTCAAGCTTAACATTGGTCTTATCCATTTCTTTTAGTTTTTCTTTTGGGCAAAGTGATGAAAGGAAGTGGGGTATTTTATTTGGTAGCCAACTGGAAGTCACTGAAGGTTTTTCAGTCTTGATGTGATCAAGTTGGCATAGGAAGATTAAGTAGCAGTGTTAAAGGTAGAAAGATAAACCTAGAGAAAGGACAAATAATTTGTAGGCTATTTCTATTGATAAGTTCTTATAATCTAAAAAGATACAAGATTAATTGCTATGGAAGTAAAAATTGGGATAAGGATAAGGGCATGAGCTAGGTTGGCTTGCATTGGGAATGAAAAAGAGGGAATAAATGCCAGAGACGTTTTGGAGGCAAATTTGATAGTATTTCCAATTCAGTTAAATTGATTAGATGAGGGGATGAGAAGGAAAAGGAAAGATCAAAGGTAACTCTGAGGTGTGTAGAATGTCAAGACTGAGGAAACTAGATACCTTGTGTTTCCATTAATAGAAATAGGGAAGTTTTAAGGAAGGATGAGTCAGTTTTGGACATGGATTGCTGTCCATAATAATTTGGGGTGGAACCAGGATGGTAGTAGAGGCAGCAACATAGCTAGACTCTCCCAACATTCCTTTCTGAATAATATTTGGAATAATAGCTCAGATTGGATTCTGGACCAGCAGAACCAAAAAAAGGTCAGGTGAAGACATTTTTCTAGAAAAAAGACAACTTATCAGGTCAGCAGAAGAGGTCTGTGACACTGGGGTGGGAGCTGTTCTGGAGAGCATGCAGCAGTGACACCATTGGTGGGCCTTGGACGGCACTGTGACAGCAGCAGCAGCAGCAGCTTTGGGAGTTCTTAGTCCAGAGATGGACCAGAAAGAGATTATAGGGGAACCTGAGGTGGCATTGGGTACAGAACTGGGTACTGTTTGGCAACTCTATTGTCCATATATAGTTCTGGGTCATAGTTCCAGGGCAGAGAGGAACATTAGAACTTACAGATGCAGGAGAGAAGGGTCCCTGGTTACAGTCCCAAGTCATACAGGAGTGCTAGCACTTATAGCAGTAGGGGAGTAGGGGCCCTTCCTGAATAAAGACCAGAGCACAGACCAGGAGAGCAGTGACCACACCTCTCTCAGGATCACACCTCCTTAGAAGCATCAAAAATTTGAAGAACCCCCAGAGCTAGTTCTGAAAACAGCAGGACAAAAAAGTCTGAAACTTGGGGTAGTGCCTCCCCACCCCCAGGTGAGCAGGGCCTAATGCTCTAGGACCGGGGAACCTGTGACCTTGAGACCACATGTGGCTCTCTAGGTCCTCAAGTGTAACCCTTTGATTGAATAAAGGGCCTCACTTGAGGACCTAGAGGGCTACATGTGGCGAGGCTACAGGTTCCCCATCCCTGGTTTAAATTTTTAAAAATTAATTTTAAATTTAAATACAAAATGAGAAAAAAAAAACCTACATTTCCATGTACACAGCAGAACATAAAGAGAGGGTTCAATATAAAACCATAAATTTCCATTTCAGACTGTTTACTTTTTTTGGAAAAGCTATGAAATAAATACTACACATTGTTTTAAAGCTACCTGGCTTTTCTGTACTTTCTCCTAAGTTTTCTTTTGTTCTCTTCGGTGCACTTTGAATTTTTTTTCTCCCTCCTTCCCCACCCTGCCTTAGAGAAGGCTACAATTAAACATGAATACACACGCATTTGTGTATGTAAAACCATACTATACCTACTAATTAGTTCTTTTTACAGAGGTGGATACCAAATTCCTTTATTGGTCCAAATCTTTCCATGTTTTTCTAAAATCAACCAAGAGCCTAACCTTAACATAAAGTTTAAAGTCAAGAAATACATTGGAAAAATGAGAAAACTATCAACCCCCCCCCCTCCCCTCTCCGAACTTAACCAAAAAAAGTAACTTGTGACAGGGAAGACCAAGACACAAACTCAAACAACATGAAAACAGCCAAAAACAAAGTCTCAAAGAAAAATGCAAATTGTACACAAGTCCAACACAAATTTCCCAAAGCATTAAAGAGTAAGCATGGTAGAGGAAAATTTTGGAAAATAAATGAGAGTGATGTAATTATGAAAAAAGAATTAGCAGTTTAAGATATAAAAAAAAAATACTGACTACAATAACACCTTACAAAACAGAATTAGCCAAATGGTAAAAGGCATAAAAGCTCACTGAAGTAAATAAGACTTTAAAAATTAGAATTGGGCAAATGAAAGGTATTAACTCCATGAGACACCAAGAAACAATAAAATAAAGTCAAAAGAATGAAAAATAGAAGAAAATGTGAAGTATCTTATTGGAAAAACAACTGACTTGGAAAATGGATCAGGGAGAGATAATTTAAGAATTATTGGACTACCTGAAAACCATGATCCTAAAAAGAGACTAGATATTAAATTTCAAGAAACTATCAAGGAAAACTGCCCTGATATTATATAATCAGAGGGTAAAATAGAAACTGAAAGAATCCACCAGTCACCTCCTCATCAAAATTCTAAAATGAAAACTCCCCAGGAATATTGTAGCCAAATTCCAGCACACCCAGGTCAGTTGAAAATATTGTAAACAGCAAGAAAGAAACAATTTAAATATTGTGGAGTCACAGGATCACACAAGATTTAAAAGTTTCCATATTAAAAGAGCAGAGGGCTTGGAATATGATACTCCAGAAGGCAAAGGAGAAAGGATTACAACCAAGAATAACATGCCTAGCAAAACTGAATCTAATCCTTCTAGGGGAAATAAAAATAATATTTAATGAAACAGAGGCCTTTCAAGCATTCCTGTTGAAAAGACCAGAGCTAAAAAGAAAATTTGACATCCTAACACAAGACTCAAGAGAAGCACAAAAAGATAAACATGAAAGAGAAATCATAAGTGACTCGATAAAGTGTTTATGTTCATGTATGGAAAGATGATACATGTAACTCCTAAGAACTTTATCATAATTAGGGCATTTTGAAGTCTACATAGACAGAGGGCATGGGATGATCTAAAAAAAATGAAGGGGTGAGAAGGATGTATGCACTGGGAGAATAGGGAAAGGAGAGAAAAAATGGGGAAAATTATCTCTCACAAAAGAGTTGTTCAAGGAAGAGCTTTACAGTGGGAGGGGAAAATGAGGGGCAGGGATTGTGGATAATGCTTGAACCTTACAATCATTGGAATTGGTTCAAAGAGGGAAAAATACATACATATACACACAGACACACATATCTATATCTATCTATCTATCTATCTATCTATCTATCTATCTATCTATCTAT
>NW_027187391.1:13453137-13592392 GCF_028583685.1 Petaurus breviceps papuanus
TATCTATCTATCTATCTATCTATCTATCTATCTATCTATCTATCTATCTATCTATCTATCTATCTGTCCATCTATCTATCTATCTACCTGTATCTATGTGTGTATACATGTACACTCACACACTCAGTTGGGTATAGGAATTTATCTTACCCAACAGAGAAAAGGGATAAGTGAAAGGAGAGAGTGATAAGAGAGAGAGCAAATTAAGAGAGGCAGTGGTTGGATGCAAAACAGACATTTGAGGAGGGACAGGGTAAAAAGAAAGATAGGAGGATAAACTGAAGAAAATAGTTTGGAGGGAAATACACAGTTAGTAATCATAACTGTGAATGTGAATGGGATGAACTCACCCATAAAATAGAATGGTATAGAATAATGGATTAGAAACCAGAATCCAACAATATGTTGTTTACAAGAAACACATTTGAAACAAAAAGTCATACGCAATTAAAATCAGGAGCTGGAACAGAATCTGTTATGTTTTAGCTGAAGTAAAAGAGCCAGGGATAGTAATCATGGTCTCAGACAAAGGAAAAGAAAAAACAGACCTAATTAAAAGGGATAACCAAGGAAATTACATTTTGTAAAAAGGCACCATAGATAATAAAATAATTATAAAAATTTTTACAAGTTTCTCTGGTAAAGGCCTCATTTCTCAGATATATAGGGAACTGAGTCAAATTTATAAAACATAAGAGCCATTCCGCAGTTGATAAATGGTCAAAGGATATGAACAGGCAGTTTTTAGGAGGAGAAATCAAAACTATCAATAATCATAAAAAAGAATGCTCTAAATAACTTGATTAGGGAAATGCAAATTAAAACAACTGTGATGTACTACCTCACGCCTATCAGATTAGCTAATATAAAAGAAAAAGAGAATGAAGAATGCTGGAGGGGATGTGAAAAATTAGTTACACTGTTACACTATTGGTAGAATTGTAAATTGGTCCAGCCATTCTGGAAAGCAATTTGGAACTATGTTCAAAGGGCTCTAAAACTGTGCATACCCTTTGACCCAGCAATACTACTATCAGGTCTAAGCCACAACAAGATTAAAAAAAAAAAAAGGACCTATTTGTACAAAAATATTTATAGCACTTCTTTTTGTGGTGGCAAGGAATTAGAAATAGAAGGAATGCCCATTAATTGGGAAATGACTGAACAAGTGGTATATGACTGTGCTATAAGGAATAGTATTGTGCTATAAGAAGTAGTGAGGGCGGTGACAATAAAAGGATTTGTTGTGTAAAACTTGGACTTAGTCAAAAGGCTACACTCAAGGACATGGAAGGCCACACATGTAGCCTCGGAGGCATAGGTTCCCCACTCCTGGTAGGTAATCTAATCAGTACAATGATTCAAGATAATTTGAAAGGACTAATGATGAAAAATTGGATTTCAACCTCCAGAGAGAACTGGTGAACTCTTAACTGCAGATTGATGCATATTTTTCTTGCTTTTTTTCAACATTGCTAATATGGAAGTATGTTGCATAATTTCACATTATAATTGATGTCATGTGCTTGCTTTTTCAGTGGGTTGGAAAGAAGCTGGAGGGAGGGAGAGAACTTAGAACTCAAAATTTAAAGAAAAGACTGTTAAAAATAAGTATATTTTTTGAAAATTTAAAAAATAAAAGAATTTGACCTGGAAACCCATGCAACCTTTCAATTCTGGAGAGACAGGGAAGGAAGTGCCATTTGTGGAGCTGATGGTAATATATGATAGAACAAGACCAAATAGCAAAACTTAGAAAAGTGATCCACTACTATCACAAACTGAACAAGTATTTTAAGTGCCTACTGTGTGCAAGGCATAATGTTGTCTTCATATTTTTTATAAATATGCATATAATTAAATCCTTCCCCAACCTGAGCTAGGAGCAGTGGAACTGGGAGGTGTGTGAAAAATGTGGTGCTAAAACATCTTCGCTGCATAGTTAAGCTGAGTTTGCCAGCACTTTGGGTTTTGAGGTAGAGTTGGTTCTTGGCATTGTCTAATGGTAGGATAACTGGGTGAAGATGGTAGTAGAATGGGTTTGATCTGGGCATTGAAGATCACTAAGATATGCAATTATAAACTGTATTTAGAAGTCATGAACTCACATAGTTGTTTGCTTAACGATAACTTGTACAATATTCTTTACTGATTAACATGCTATAATAAAAGTTTTCCCTCATTTTATATGTATACACTACATGAGTTTGTTTTTCAGAAAACCTTGGACTACATCATGCTCCCTTCTAAGTGGCAGAATTATGTGGCAATTTTTGCTCTTTGTGCCTTCAAAACCACTTGTCTGGATACCTTTATTGCAGCTGTATATGAGCATGCAGTGATAATACCTTCAGAAGATTTAAAACCTGTTAACCAGGAACAAGCCTTAAATTTAATGAACAGAAATATGGACATTTTGGAACAAGCAATTATATCAGCAGCAAATCAGGTACTTTTTCCTATTGCTGTATTGTAGTAGAGTAGATCTGGACTCTGCAACCTTCACTGAAGGAAAACGACCAGAAACAGAAGCAGGAAATTCAGTTGTGGTTGCCATTGGCTACAGTACAGTATATCTCATCTGGTAAAGGTTTGTCAGTTTTAGTGTCTGTGAGCATAACATCAGTAAGAAAAGCTAACATAATTTTAAGTTGCATTAAGAGATGTGTAGTGTCCTCATGTTGGGAGCATAGTTCTGTTGTACTCTGTGCTGCAGTACTGTATTAAATTCTGGGCAACACATTTTTGGAAGGACTTTGATAAGCCAGAGAGCGTGCAGATGAAAAAAAGTAGCATAATGGAGGGGTTAGAGTTCATACCAAATGCCGAATAGCTGTTTAAGGGGCACGTGATAGGTTTCTGCAAGTATTTGAAGGAATGCCATTTGGAAGAAAGGTGTTAGATTTGTTTTGGTTGGTTCAATAGGACAGAAATAAGAGCAATGAGTAGAATTTGCAAAGAGGCAAAATTTATGCTTTGTGTCATGCAACATTTCCCAACTATTAGGATTACCTACAGTGACATAGGCTACACAGGAAGTGAGATCCCTTTAACTTGAGATTTTCAAATAGAGGCTGGATGAATATGTGTCTGGTATTCTTATTCAGGGATGAGTTGGACTACATGGAGGCTCTGGTTATTTCCAGCTCTGAATTTCTGTGTTTCTGCGAGTGGAAGGGGAAATTAATACTTAAAAAACAGTGTTTATAATCAAATTTAAAAACCCTGATTTAATTAATATTATATAGTTTCCAGGGATATGTAGAGAAAGCTATTTGTCAATACCCCTCACCCCAAATAACAATAAGATTAATTTCTTTAATAGTTGAATTAAAAAAGGTATAGAAATTCAGTAATTACTAGGAACCACAGATAATAGGGCTTAGAGGTCAAAAATATTTTAGTATCTATCTATCTAATTCATTCCCCTAATTTTATGAATAAGAAGATCAAAACCACAGAGTTGAAAGGTGGAAGGGCCAAGGTCAAACAAGTGGCAAGTTAGCAGAACTATATTCTAGAACTAGAACTAGCTCAGTTTTTATATCATCTAAGTCCATTAATTAAAAACAAAAAACAAAGCTATATGACATTACTGCTATGCTTTCATATTGGAATTGAGTTTCCTCATAAAATTCAGGGATTGGATAATGTGATCTCTAACTCTTAAAAATCTACAAATCATAGAATTTGAGTGAAAAATAGAAGAGACAACAAAATTAGTAGGGACAGGTATTGTGTTTGGGCTCAGTTTTAGAGATAGATAAACTATGAGACTGCTGAAAGAAAACTGATAAAGGAGCTGACATGGCACAAGAGTGGGTGTTATTTTGCCAACATTATTACTGTCATGAAGCTTATTTGGAATTGTATTAATTAAGTTTATTTTCAACAGGGTGCACATATCATTGTTACTCCAGAATATGGTATTTCTGGATTCTTTTCTGATAGACTAAGTATTTATCCCTTTCTGGAGGATATTCCACATCCACAGGTGAACTGGACCCCTTGTACAGACAACAACAGGTATTAAAATATAGTGTCTGTCCTCAGTCCTTCTTTTCTTCATCCTATTCTTACTTGACTGCTCTGCATCATTTTACACTCTTCACAGCTCTCTCTTCTCAATGCTGTCTCTTCTCTACACTGTTTTCTCTAGCCTCTTCTACCTGTTTCAGTTTCCTCTTTAGTCTCTTTTACTAGATATTTTCATCTGTATCATGCTTTCTAACTATAGGTGTACCTTAAAGCCTTGATCTGAGACTTCTTCTCTGCTCTCTGTAGTCTCTCATTTGGTGACATCTGCAACATTAATGGAGTAAATTATCATCTGTATGCAAATAAATCCCTGATCTATATATCCATCCTTAGTCTTTGTCAACAAGCAATTACAGCTTCATGAAACTTATATGAAAACCTGGTTTATTACAAGAAAAATGAACATGTATGTGGAACCGTAACACCAAGGCAATATTCACAGCACTGATGGCAACTAGGAATATGCCAGCGTAGTTCTGAATCACAAAATATAACAGACTTTCAATACAGAAGACAGAAGCAAAACATTCATTCAGATACCAGAACACCAAATCCCAATACCAGAAAACCAAATTTCATGACAAAGAAATCTGTACACAATAACACTGCAGAGAGCATCACCATCCCAAAGCCTTCCAACAAACAAATGCTCACAATGCTAGCTGTCTGCCTGCCTGCATCCTGTCTCTCCCTCTGCCCTAACTGCTTTGACTCATTTCCTGCCCCACACCTTCCTGCTTCACCTATTCAGCAAACTCCTCCAACCACAGGCTCCATGCTATTACATTCAGCCTATTAAGGGGCAGAGAAGATCTTCAAATTCCCATTACCATTATAGGAACCCAAAGAGTTCACAATCTATATAGAAGTTTGTATTTTTATGACATGAGGACAAAGGAAGGAGGAGATACCAGATGTCTCCACCTAAAGGGAAATGATATTGGAGGGGAAAAGGTGCAGTAAAGGGCAAAACCCCTCCAGAAAGAGAGGAGCAAGGTGATGGCAAAACCTACATTCTTTTCTCTTGGGAATTGCTATACCATGAAAATAGGATGGTATGCTTGTTTACCTGGTGTCAGCTGCACAAGCAGCTTCTTAACCTAACTCAGACTGCCTGGTGTTTGCCTTGACTCTTAAGGAGACACAGGGAGTTCAGTTTGAGATGCAAATAACAAATTATGTCAGCTTGGCGGGCTTTTTCCATAACACATTCAGGGCCTCCTGTATGCTCTGGAAAATATGGCAACTCAAAAAAACAAGTTTTAGGAGACCCATTAACAGTCCTTACCATCTCTCTCTCTCTACCTGAGCTCTAGCTACTTATCTCCAAATGCTTGTTGGACATTTCAAATTGGATGTTTTATAGACACCCCAAACTTAATGAAATAGATCTTATTATTTTTCCTCTAAAATTAATCCTTCTTCTGAATTTCTTTATTTCTGTGGAGGGTACCACCTTCCTCCCTGTGCCCCAGGTCCCACAACCTCAGCATTTTACTTGGCTCTTCACTTTCCCTCATCTCACATATCCAGTCAGTTGCAAAATCTTTTTTTTTTTTTTTTTGCTTTTTTGGAGGGCAGTTGGGATTAAGTGACTTGCTCAAAGTCACATGACTAGTTTTTGTGTTAAGTATCTGAGGCCAGATTTGAATTCAGGTCCTCCTGATTCCAGGGATGGTGCTCAGTTGAAAAATCTTATTGTTTCTACTTCTGACCTTTTCTTGATGAATCCAGGTTGGCTCTGTGTGATAAGTACTTCCTTTTTTAGAAATTCACCAACCATTCCTTGAATGATCCATCTAGAATTTCCCCAGGAATTAAAGTTAAGCTCACTGGTCTACAGTTTACAGATACTATTTCTTCCCTTTTTTTAAAAAAGGGGATATTTTCCCTTCCCCCATCTTTTCTGTAGTCTTTCACAGATCACTAACAGTGGCTCAGTAATATAATATTAATAATAATAATAGCTGACATTTATATGGTACCTATTGTGTGCCAGACATTGTGCTAAGCACTACAAATATTATTTCATTTGACCCTCACAACAGCACTAGAAGGTGGATGCTATTATTATCCCCATTTTGAAGATGGGGAAACTGAGGCAAACAAAGACTTGCTCAGGGTCATGCAGATAGTCTGTATCTGGGGATGTATTTGAAATCAGGCTCACGCTCTATCCGCTGTGCTACCAACTGGGCCATTCACCATGCATGGCTCATTCACCATTCACCCTCTTCTCCCCTCTTTGTTATCTCCTATCACTCTTATGCCTTTTGCCACTATCTCATCCTTCACCCCTGTCTCACACAAACAGGTGGCGTTACTTCGTACCAAGGCAAACCCCTTCACCTACTCAAGAGATCCCATTCTATCCCATCTATCCTATCTGCCCTCCGTTATTCACACTCTCTCATTTAACTGGTCTCTCCCTGTCTACTAGCTCCTTCCATACTGCTTACAAATGTCCCCATGATCCCTGCATTCTCAAAAAAAAAAAAAAACCAAACCCTCACTTGACCCTTCTATCCCCACTAACCATAATCCTATATCTCTTTGACCATTTGTAGTTAAACTCTTTGGGAAGGCTGCCTGCTCTTTTCTTACAATCCAGCTTCAGACCTCATCATTCCACTGAAACTGTCCTCTCCAAATTTACAAATTATCTCCTCGTTGTCAAAGCCAATGACCTTTTCTCAATACTCTTTACCTCTCTGTCACCTTTGACACTTTTGATCACTCTCCTTGACACTTTCTTCTCTCTAGGTTTTAGGACACTGCTCTCTCTTGGTTCTTCTGCCTATCTAACTCTCCTTCTCAGTCTCCTTTTCGGGATTTTCATGCAGATCTTGCCCTCTAACCATCCATGTCCCATACCTAACTTGAAAATTTGAGCAGAAGTTGGGGATGCTGCTATTGTTTCTTCTCCTTTTCTTCCTCTTCTTCCTTCTCTTCCTCCTTCAAATAAAAAAAAAAGCCTACCAATTGTCTATTTTTAAAAAAGCAGTTTTCTAAATGTAGTTATCCCCTTGCTCATTATGGGTAGATTGCTGTGGCTCATAATTGTTTCAGATATAGCACTAGACTTGGGGTTGGGAGATCTGGAATGGAATTCTAGTAATGTCACTTACTAGATCTAATATAGCCCTAGGATCATTGACTTAGATATAGAAGATTTAGAAATGGAAGAGACCTTGGTCTAACCCTTATTTTGTAAATGAGGAAACAGAGGCTTCCCCCCACCCCCACCCCCCAAAGGGGAAATGTTGCTCTGGAAGTTAGCAAAGAATCAGAATTTGAGCTTAGGATCTCCGACTCCAGCTCCCATTATTTTACGATATACTACACCTCTGAATCTCAGTTTATTTATAAAATGGAGATAATACTTGCATTACCTGCCTGTCAGTTAAGGAAAGTACTTTGAAAACTTGTAAGTTGTGTTTTATAAATGTGAGAATTAAAAAAAACAACTGTGTTGTTCACTCTGCAAATATGATTTAGTCTAAAAGATGACTTGAAAAGTTATTTGCCAGTAGGTGGCACCAAATAAATGTGTTTTCATTGGTTTTATGTCTGTTTCATGCTCTTCTTCACCCACTGCAATATCCCATTCCCATTGTATTAAAAGGAACAGAAGGAGTTAACGTAATTTTTGTCGGTTTGCTGTTAAACCCTGTAAAGCCTGATTTTTTAATATTTTATTAGGCCAGTTATTTAACCTCTACAGGCACCAATTTATTTATCTATAATAATACTTACATTTCTAAAGACTTAAAAATTTTCAGAACACTTTTCCCCCCACAACAACAACTCTTGTGAATTAGGGTTTTGTTTTTGTTTTTGTTTTTTTGGTACAGACTTGTAGGTTAATTGATACGGGGAGTCCCCTTTGAGGAACTTCTCTCTATGAATGCAGAATGGCAACCATCTTGAAATTTATATGCTTAGAGAGTTGCCCAGGGCCAGTGAGGGTTTAAATTACTTTGCCTTATCACATAACCAATAAAAGTTAGACCTACTTGAATCCAGGACATCCTAGCCCATCTAGCCATTATGGCATGCTATCTCTGCTGTGAAATAGGTACTGTGAGTACTATTGTCCCCATTTTACAGATGAGGTTAAAGATATCAACCTTTAGAGTTCAGTCTAAGACAAACAGAATTAGGTTGTGATTATTTCTCTCAAACTAGCAGGCATGCATGTGGAATTGCAGGTGGAACTGAACTTGCTTTGGGGTTAGGCTGCACAGATTATAAAGCCATGGAGCAAGGCAGTGCCCTTCATTTAGGATGTCTGGCCTTTTGTCAGCCAAAATTAGTTTCCAATAAGGAAGGAAGTACCCCTGAATTCAGGATGTCTGTACAAGCTTACTCCGATATTGTGGTTGTTGATAGAGAGGAAGGATTTTGGGTTCACTCAAGAGAGTATCACAAAGGATTATTGATATGATAGTACAGAAGGGCTCAAATCATCCTCTTGATTGACTAGTCCAGGTTTTCATCCTTCTTTGGATGTTGCAGGGCTCAAGTGGGTCTCACAAAAGTCTTTTTCATGACAACATAACTGAATTGGTAAGAGCTGAGACTCAAACCCACATCTTCTGATTCTTTTTTTTTCTTTTTTTTTTTTTGGAGGGGGGAAGGCAGGGCAGTTGGGGTCAAGTGACTTGCCCAAGGTGACACAACTAGTAGGTGTTAAATGTCTGAGGCCATATTTGAACTCAGGTCCTTCTGACTCTAGGACCAGTGCTCTATTCACTGTGCCACCTAGCTGCCTCTCATCTTCTAAAGCCAATTTTTTTATGAGTTGGGTCTAGAGAAATTTGGCAACTCTAAGAACAGCATTATCAGCCAATTAAATTACCCAAGGATGCTAATTTATTATAGAAAATTTGGTCTGTTTGAGAAGACCAAGAATCCCTTTTCTCACATGCTTCTCTATCCTTCAGTTTCATTTTATTATATTAGTTCTGATTATCTCTTTACTGTGGCATATAACACCACATGGTATTAATGTCACACATTTATACATGCTTTATAATTTGTGAAATACTTTCATAATAACAACTACTTGCATTTTGAGTTAGGTAGTGTGTGCTGTCATCCCACTTAATAGTTGAGGAAAAGGTCATATCTTGTAAGTAGCTGAGCCAGAACTAGAATATGGGACTTCAAATTCAGTGGAATTACCTTTGGGACTTAACTTTTCTGTTTCAATTTTCTTTTCTGTTTCTTTATTCCTTCCTTCTTTTCTTCCTCTCTCTCTCTCTCTCTCTCTCTCTCTCTCTCTCTCTCTCTCTCTCTCTCTCTCTCTCTCTGTCTTTCTCTCTCTGTCTCTGTGTCTCTCTCTCTGTCTCTCTTTGAGGGTGGGAGTGGTTGTCTGTCTGGGTCTGCAATTTTACCAGTTTGGGAAAATACTGTTTATGAAGACTTTCTCTCCCAATGTGCTCTATCAATTGATTCACAATTTATAGTTATAAAGAGTTGCTTGGAGCATTGAGAGGCCCATGGTCACATAGCTGGTTTATGTCAGAGGCAGGACTTGAACTCATATGTGATTGACTCCAAGACCAGCCCTTATTCACTATGCCAAATCTTGCTTCCTGGGACCTGCTTTATCTCTTTCTCAAAGAGCTTTGCCAATCTTTGGACACCGCATTGCCAGAATTTTCTCTTAGTGTATACGCTCTTTCAGAGTCATGTAAATTGCTAGCCCTCTTTTGAGACTATTGCTCATTAAACTTTTCTTTTATCTTCTTTATTTTTTGTCCTTCTCCCTCTCTTTTTGAATTGTCTTTTTGTGGATAAGACAACTTAGTGTAGTATCACTTATTTTCTGTTCACAAATGTATTTTTAAAATTCTGAACTTAAGAAATAAAACATTTACATAACAAAGTAGAATAGAAAAAAGGATTGCACAAGACAATGCAAATCTGTTATTTACAACTTGCTTTTTCCTTTTAAATATATAATAAAGTTATTGTATAACTTACTTTATAGTGAACTTGGGTATTTTTAATAGTTAAAATGACTTGGTTGGTCAAAGTTGCAGTATCATTTTTTATTCATCAACTGTTGAATTTAGTGGATCCTATTTTTTTCTCCCATTAAACATATACTAGATTTGGCAGAACACCAGTACAAGAAAGACTCAGCTGCATGGCCAGGAGTAACTCCATCTACGTAGTTGCAAATATGGTGGATAGAAAGGCATGTGATCCCACAGTGGCCAAGTGTCCACCTAATGGCTATTACCAGTACAACACTAATGTGGTATATGATTCGGAGGGGAAATTGGTGGCTCGTTACTATAAGGTATGAATTAGTTTTTAAGTAGTTTAGTAATTGATTATCAAATAGTAATTTCAATAATAAAATAGGTGGCAAGGGAGAAATATCGATGATTAGGATTATTAATAAGGATAATTATTATGTCAATAGCAATAGAACTTTAGAAGTAATTTTATCAAAGTCATTTACCCACATTGCTTAACTTTATGTTTGCAAGTAGTAGTATAGCAATTGGAAACAGTGTCCTGGTCAGGAAGGGCCCTACAAAACTAAAGCTGTCATCAATATCTCTTTGAAAAAAAGTCACCATTACAATGAGTTGGAATGCATGAGAAACAGAAGTTACTACTATGTGTTGAAATGTTGTTGTATTTTACCGATCTCAAACAGTGAGAATGGTAGTACAATGTAGTGGATAGTGTGTTGGACTGAGAGTTCACAAGACCTGGATTCAAATTTGCCTCTAACTCCTGTTACTTGTGTAAGCCTGAGTATGTCACTTAACCTCTACATGCCTTAGACAAATGCCTAGGATTGATCTAGAAAGCCATTTAAAGGTACTGATCTTTGTTTTAGTAGAGGAAATTCACACAATAGGAGTTCTTTATGCTGAGGGAATCATAGATTTTTTTTAACATGTTTATGTATTCATGCAGTAGAATGGGAAGTTTATTCTACCAAATTAGAGAGATCAAAGTGTACTTGTGCACAGAAAATTATAATTAAGTATTTTTTATAGTCATTAAAATCATCTTTGGATGAGGCAGTGTAAATCATATCTTAACTTTTTTTTTCCATAGGATGCTAAAGAATTGTGTTTTATTTCTTTCACTATAAGAGGAATTATATGGTGCTATAATGCATTATCTCTGTTTTCCCCAGAAGTTTTCATTCTGTTTGAGGCAAAATCAATACTATCTAATCACTATAAGCTTGCACTAAGCCCACATGTTAAGCATCTACATCAACTTTCTTATAATTTTTTGTATGTGTGTTTATTACAGAAATATATGTTAATGAAGGAATTCCAGTTTGATACCCTATTGGACACTGAGTTGGTGACTTTTAATACAACATTTGGAAAGTTTGGCATTTTAACAGGCTTTGACATACTGTTTCACGACCCTGCAGTAATTCTGGTGGAAAAGTTGCAAGTGGATACAATTGTGTTACCAGTAGCTTGGATGATCAATTTACCACATTTATATCCTACTGCATTCCATGCAGCTTGGGCTATGGGAATGAGAGTTAATTTGCTTGTAGCCAATATCCATAACACTGTTAATCAAATGACAGGTAATTTACAATTTCTAAAAGATTTATGAATTTCCTGTAATAAAGCTCTCAGACATCAATTTTTCTAAGTGACATGCAGACCCTAGTAAAGTATTTATTTGCTAACTTAAAACTTTTGAATCAGCACACTTGGGATAGGCTATATTCAATTTTGATTTTAATTTCTTTAATAGCTCTCTTCTTTGTTTTTTTTTTATACTTGGATACTTAGTTTGTCATTTAATATAGACAAAAGTTCAGATAAACTTTTTACAATACCTTTCTCCCTGTCTGCTTCCCTTCCTCCTCATCCCAATCCTGAAATCACTGGCAATGCCGCTATTTGTTCAATATTTTAAATACTTTGTGAATGACAGTAATTTAAAAAGCTACATAACTTTTTTTGTACTTTTCTAATCGAAAAAAAATCTTTCGTATTTGCTGTTTTCAGGGAGTGGTATCTATACACCAGAGTCTCCCAAGGCGTATTATCTTGATATGAATTCAGAGAATGGAACGCTGCTCCTTTCACAACTGGACTCACATCCCAAGCCTCCACCCCCAGTGAACTGGAGCTCTTATGCTAACAGCATAGAACCTTTCTCAACAGAGCAAAATGAGTTTAAAACCTCAGTAGTTTTTGATAAGTTCACCTTCAAAGAACTCATTAACGAAACAGGAAACTACACTGTTTGTCAGAACACGCTGTGCTGCTACTTGAGCTACAAAATGTCTGAGAAGAGAGCAGATGAAGTTTATGTTTTGGGGGCTTTTGATGGACTTCACATTGCTGAAGAGGATTATTACGTACAGGTAATCATTTTTGGGAGGAGGAAGTTAGATGGAAAGATTGTTAGAACAGTGAGATTTATAAGAAAATAGTAAATTATGTATTAAATGTTAGTCTTTAAAGTTTGCATGTATTTTTAAAAAACGAAAAAACCTCTAGTATTTATATAGTGCCTTAAGTATTGCAAAGCATTATGTTATCTCATTTGCCTCTCTCTGCAACCTTGTGAAATAGGTGCTATTATAATCATACTCATTTTATAGAGTAGAGAATCGAGTCTGAAAGAGATTGGGTGACTTACCTAAAGTAACATACCTAAGGGTCTGAGGCAAGATTTGAACTTAGATCTTCCAGAGGCCAAGTCCAGCATTCTTTACTGCACCACCCAGTTGCTTCTATGCACTGAACCTGGATGAAGAGCATTGTAGTGTTGTGGAAAATAGGGTGGCCAGAAAGTCAGAAGATCTGGATGTTAGTCCATGCTTCCTTATTAAATGCAGTGTGACACTGTATAAGTCATTTACCCTCTCTGGATCTGTTTCCTCATCTAGAGTCTCTTCACAACTGCAATTGGAACATTTTATGAAATAAACAGCAGATGTTTAGATTAAATAGATTATTTCAGTCATTATTTTAAGACGCTACGCTGCTTGCTTAATTAATTTGTATTAAGTTTATTGTTTTTATTATTAAATTAACAAAATTAACTATTTAATTATTCGCTTAATTAATGGAATTAATGATTGTTATAAGTATAATAATTTCAGGTTTCGACAGGGAGGGCTTAGAGTCTTGTTCCATTTCTTAGAAAATATGTGTGAGTATAAATTTCAGATACTACCTGGATGGAACTATGTACTGTACTATTTTTCATAAAAGTTTTACCAAGTGAATTGTAAGAGCCCTAGAAGTATTCTGGGGCAAAAGAATGACTTAATCAAATAGGGAAGCTTGATTACTTTATTTCACAAAAGAACAAAAATATTTTATGCCCTTGAATGTTGTATAGAGTGATAATTTGATCTGCATCTATTTCACCCAGATTTGTACACTGTTGAAGTGCTTAACAACTATGTTAGAAACTTGTGGGCAGCCCGCTGAGAATGCTTCTACGTTGTTTGACATGTTTTCTCTCAGCGGCACATTTGACTCCCAGTACGTTTTTCCCGAGATGTTGCTGAGTGGAAATCAGATTGCCTGGGAATTTGAGGTAGGAATCTTTTCTGTGTATTTGCAGATAATTTCTTTGTGAGATGAAGGAATTGTTTGTGCAGTAAACTAAATGAAAGAATACTGTCATGCCCAGAAATGTCATAAATATCTTAGAGCTAGTAAGGGGTAAAGTGGCATTTGAGGAGCACTAGGGAGTACTGTGATATAGAAAATAAGTCTAAGTAAAAATGGTAAGCCATAAATTAGTGCCTGTTTACATGTGGGAACAAAGCAATAAATCATTCATCGTTCTGTGATTATTTGAAAAGTAGTCAAATTAATCTTCCAGCAAATCAGCAAAACTAATCAGTATATCCTCACTCTAATATCAGTGTTCTCTCTGCTGAGTTACCTAAACTTTATATCTCAATCACTGTTTTTACAATGCTGGAAATAGGAAATTTAGATTTGGAAACATAACTTTTAAATTTTCTTTTGCTTCAGAGGAGAGACTAGAGTAATGGTTATAAAGTGTGTATAATGTTCGGGGAGGCATATTTCACCTCAGCGTAAGCTGCTGTTGAGAGGCAGATTGGCATAGGCTAACACCTGTCTGATACATGCTGGCTATGTGACCATGGGCAAGTCACTTAAACTCTCAGTGCCCTGTTCCAGACATAGTGCCTGGGCAAATTATTTAACCCTGTTTGCCTCAGTTTCTTCATCTGTAAAATGGGCTATAGAAGAAAATGGTAAACCACTCTAGTATTGTTGCCAAGAAGTCCCCAAAATAGGGTCACGAAGAGCCAGACATGCCTGAAAAACAGCTGAACAACAGCTTAATGTTCTGATCAGTTAACTGCTTTTGATGTGTATTTGCTTTTTAGAATTTATAATATATCCCATATTGGCAGTTTTAAAATCCTGAGTGCCTTACCTAAATTCTTAATGATTCACAAAATAAGCCACTTTGTTCACTAATGTTATAATTGCACATGTAATCAATTTAAATTGTAAAAGTTTCTCATTTAAAGAAGGAACATATAGTTGCCACCAAAGTGTGCTGGCACTCTAACTCATATTATGTAAGATGTCCTCTATTACATTGCATTATATTAGAAGCTGAATATTTTGGGGCGGCCAGGTGGCGCAGTGAGTAAGAGCACCAGCCCCATAGTCGGGATGACCTGGAATCGAATCTGGGCTCACATACTTAGCACCATACCCAGAAATAACTGGCCGTGTAACCTTGAGCAAGTTACTTAACTCAAGTTACTTTTAATTGCTTTAAAAAATAAAAGACACTGAATATTTTAATTTTGTGCCTTTTATATCTGTGTATTTAAACAACAGTGCAATCAAACAAGGTGTGATACAAATTTAATATGAAAATATTGTTATAAAATTATATCAACAATAAATGTAATTTCCACTTGGTTTCACTTTCTTAAATTATACTTTTGATGGATTTTGCATATTTAATATAAAGTGATTATTTTAATTTTGAGAAAAAGCTATTACATCTGAGGTTTCATAAAATAGGGCACTATGAAATATAAAGACAGTATAAACATTCCATTATCATTTAAAATTATCTACTTCATGAAAACAAACGTTGTTATCAAGGCTTTCTGTGAATGGCCTTTTTCATGTAAAACATGCCGAAATAGAGTTATAATATATAATGAAGTTTTTGTTTACTGTTTTATTCTTTGACACATGCTAAAGGGCAACATTTTCAGTTTTTCTTGAAATGTGTGTTATTGAGGAGTGATAGTGGGCTCATCTGTGTATTCTATTTTCTGGGTATCATCTATTGAACAGTATTGAAAATACTTTCTAGAAATGAAACGATGGGTATTTGTGATGTGATGAGAGACTATAGGCAGCCCAACGGTGAGGTGAACAAATCAAGGTGTAAACAGTTTTCCTGGAATATCTGTTAAATATTGTTTCTTATAACTATGAGACTGATTGGGGGATTCACTCTTTGAAAGTCAAGGGTCAGCATCTTCAGAGAATTGTAGCACAAGTGTGGACTACAGTAGTAACCAAATTTAAACAATTCTGTAAGTTCAGTATTTTTAATCACAATTCTTCTTATCAAAAAATGAAGATTGTAAGTTAATTATTCCAAATTTTCATCAGTAAGTCATTGAATGCATTTTGTAATACATTTTTAAATCAAATTGTTTATATAGACTGCTTTGCTTCCTCCAAAAAATGTATTTGCTTGTTGCCCTGTATACCCTAGAGGTAGTCCTTTCCTCTGTTATTTATTATTCTCATCTTTTGTCATTTGCCAGTTTGTGAATAAATAGAATGTGAATAGAAAACCTATGGTTGTTTTGATTTGCATTTTTCTTATTAATAATAGTTAGTAATTTGGGACATTCTTTCATATGACTGTTAATTTGAAATTCTTCTTTTAAAAATTGTTTGTTTATATCCTTTGACCACTCATCATATCTGTCTGTCTGTCTATCTAATCTGTTAGTTGTCTTTGTGTCTTGGATTTCAAATCCATATCTGAGAAATTTGATACAAAGATTTTTTTCTATTTCACCATTTCCCTTCATATCCTAGATGCATTTGTTGCAGATGCTTTTCACTTTTACATAATCAAAATTATTTTATCTTTAATAATTGCCTCTGTCTCTTAGAGATTTAAGAATATATCTCCTATCCATAGCTATGTAAGGTGCATGATCAGTTTCCGTTTTAATTTTTTATAGAATAGCCTTTGAAATTAATGTCACATATCCATTTTGAATTTATTGTGGAATATGGTTTAAAATGTTGGTCTATGCTTAATTTCTTTCATAATGCTTTCCACTTTTCTTAGTAGTTTGTTTTGGTTACATGTATTAGTTACAGTGGTTTCATCATAAGATGCCTGGTATTGTTTTCATTTATGTTTTCTTCCATATATAATACATATTAACAGTTAACATATAGCATATTGTATATGTTATATATTAACAGTTAACATATAACATATCACATATTATAATTAACAATTGACAACCTTAATATTCCTGGCTGTAACCCATAAACCATTTTAACCCATTCGTCATCAGTTTTTTGGTTCAAGAGTTTGGAGATATTTTGTTTATAATATCATGTTGAGGTATGGTCAATTTTTTATTGTTAATGGAAACAACTCTCATTTTTTGTTTGTTTTTGGATAGGTTTTAAATGATGGACGCATAGTAAACAAGAATGGTACATCTGGACCTCTCTTAATGGTGACTCTATTTGGAAGGCAGTATGAGAAGAATAAACCAAAAAATGCTTCAGTTGATCTGGAATACGCATTATTGATGAGGATAATAACTATGGTTTTTGTTTTGTATTCAGCAGTTTGGTAGGAACTGCACAATATTATATTGCCTACCCATTTATTGTTTCCTGACAGTAAGAACATATATGTTTGGATAGCTTTCCTACCCTAAAAAATTGTTAGGTGAATGCCTAGGTTAGTATAATCCCCACCTTTCTCTGTAGTGTTGAGCAATTATTTAAGTCTATCAAATGATACAGTAATTGGAAAGTACTATGGGAGAATGTACCACATGCTTATAAAAGCAGGATCGTTGATGCTACTTGCTGAACTACATCACTACTGTTACCAAGTGCACCTTGCCATTGGCAGTGGGAGGTCAAAGTTTGCTCTTGACGTTTACGGTCTGCTGGGCCTCAGCTGCCACATCTATAAAATGAAAAGGTTGTTCTCTTTTATGTGTAGATGACGTCTTAAACAGAATGCCCTGGGACAGACATCCCCTCATGCCATTCTCCTCACATCCCCGTGAGGTGAGCAATATGAGCATCCTTATACTTCAAATGTGGCGATTGATGTTCAGAGACGTGAATCATAAAGTCTTGAAGTGAAAAATGGTCATCTGTTCTAACCATTACCTTAAACACGGATCCTGCTTTTATACCATCCCTTTCAAGTGGTTCACAAACCTCTGCCTCATGACCTGACCACTCTCACACAGTCATTATGTGGTAGAGTCAGTAATTGAAAATTGCCTTTTCAAAGTACATTTTATATTGATTTTGTTTCATGTTTATGTTATTTCATATTTGTATTGTTTAGTCTTAGCATGTATTAGGACATTGACTGTGAGATGAGTATCCAGTTTCTCGCTATTTAAGAGATCCGGGGTTTTACTGTCTTGGCAGGCACTTGGGCTAATGTCTATTGACTTCTGAGGTAAATTGCGCTATTTTAACTGTGTTTTTTTATTGCCTCTTTGGTTTGTCACATCTTTCTCTATACAAATAACAAATGCTAGTGCTTCTTTGAATAGATCTCAAATGAGTCCCTTACTACAATTACTAGAGTAACAGAGTTCCTTACTACATTTCCTTGAACAAATTCACTTAAGATCTATGTATGAAATCTGCCTGCCCCTAAATGGCTTCTCCATCATTCACATGAGTCCTTCATTGCTGTACAATATTAACAATTCCTTTTGCTTTTTTATTACAACCATAAGGTTCAGACTAGTTTTTAAATAAAGTTTACTAGAATCCTGTTAAATATAGAAAACAAATACAACTGTCAGACTGTTCATCAAAGAAAACTTAATAAATGTTATGGAGAAACATACCATCATAGAAATCCTTGTTTCTTTTGTTATTAATTGATTGGTTCTATATTTATTAGATTCTTAAAAATTAACTAGGGATGATATTTACAGATTCTCTACAAAAATTCAGAGGGCTTTATAATTTTATTTTTCCTGTAGATGAGCTTTTTTACTTTCTCAGTTTCTCTTTGGCAAACTTTGTGTTTCTTTGGCAGTGCCATCTCCTTATTGGAGTCTATAGTAAAAGAACTTTGTATAGATGATATGTATTAACTAAGCCTTTATCTAGTTCTGACCTTGTCCAAAGTTCATTAGGAATTAATAACAACAACAATAATAATTTTTGTCTTGACCTGTGTTTCCATCAGTGTAGGGAACTTCTGATGAGAAAACTCTTTTTAACCAAAGTAGATTCAAAAGTATTCTACTACCTATGATCTTATAGAGTTGCCTGGGGGCACTGAGAGGTTAAATGACTTGCCCTGGAACCAGTTATATTCCAGAGGCAGGACTCATCATCATCATCATCATCATCATCATCTAGTAATAATAATAATCCAATTTTCACCATTTTTGATTGAATTCAGATAAAATTAACTCAGAACAATTTCTATTCTATGTTTAATGATCTATGGACAGTTGCACAAGTGAATAAAGTAACTTTTTTGTAATTAGTTAAAAAGTATCAGGATATAAGTTCAGATTGTTGGGAGGCAGATTCACTGAAATACTTTTTGGGATTATTATTAACAAAAGTAGATAGCTACATAACTTGTGGTTTTAAAAGTACTGTTTGTGTTTAATCTCAATTTTTTTTTCTTTAAATTTATTTCTTTTTAGTTTTCATCAGTTCCACAATTCCTTGAATTTCAAATTTCCTCCCCCTCCCTCTCTATTCCCCTCCTCCCCCATGGTGGCATGCAGTCAAATATAGGATCTACAAATACCTTCACATTAAACATTAGTCAAGTTGTAAAGAAGGATTATAACCAATGGAGAACTGAAGAATTATAATCAATGAGAAAGAAGAAACAAAACGAAACAAAAAAAAAAAGAGACCAAGTAGTTTGCTTCAGTCTGCTTTCAGATTCTGTAGTTCTCTCTCTGGATGTGGATATCTCTTTCCATCATGAGTCTTTTGGAGTTGTCTTATAACCTTGCATTGCTGAAAGGAGCCTAGTCTATCAGAGTTAGTTGTCACACATAAAATGTGTCTGTAATTGTGTACAGTGTTCTCCAGGTTCTGTTCTTCTCACTCAACATCAGTTTATATAAGTTTCTCCAAGTTATTATGAAGTCCGTCTGCTCCTCATTTCTCATAGCACAGTAGTATTCCCTTACATTCATATACCACAACTTGTTTAGTCATTCCTCAATTGATGGGCATCCCCTTGATTTCCAATTCTTTGCCACCACAAAAAGAGCTGCTATAAATATTTTTATACATATGGGTCCTTTTCCCACTTCTATGATCTCTTTGGGATACAACCCTAGAAGTGGTATTGCTGGGTCAAAGGGTATGCACTTATGGGCATAGTTCCAGATTGCTCATCAGAATGGTTGAATCAGTTCACAAATCCACCAACAATGTATTCATGTTCCAATTTTTCTGCATCCTCTCCAGCATTTATCATTTTCCTGTTTTGTAATCTTAGCCAATCTGATCTCAGTTGTAATGGTAATGTAATTTGAATTTGAAGAAGCTTTTTTGTATTGGCAAGTAAGCAGGTGCTTAGCACTTAGTAACTAATCAAACCTCTGTGAAAGAAACTGAAGGTATGAACCCCTGTTCCTGACGTGACAGGAAGGGATTGGCTAAAACAGGAAGTAGCTAATGCTGTGTGTATATAAGGAAAAGCCCCAGAGAGGAAGGGTCAGAATTTCTTGGGACCAGCATCTGGAGGCAGAACTGCTACAGAAGAGAATTGAAAGTTGAGAACTGAGTCAGATCTTGGAGCAAGCTCCATGGAGGCTGAGTAGGAGGCCCAAGAGCACAGGTGCCCAGGAGCCCTCCCACTCCTTCTCCCCCCAAGCTTTATAAAGTAATTCTGATTTTTTTGAACGAGCTGCAGGAGACTGAGGAAGCACGATCGGGATGCTAAGACTTTGTTTGTGGCTTGGTTGAGCCTTAAATTCCCAGGAACAGAACTTGTGAAAGATTTGAGATGGACTGGACCCTGTGAATTTCAGTGTGGAGCAGGACTTGCATGGAGAGCCAGACAAGTAACTTGGAGCTATCTGCCTTTGAATCCAGGGAACTGTTTGGTGGATTCAGGTAGGAGTTGCCTGCCTTGAATCAAGATGAAAAGACCTCTCCGTGGGTACAGAGTAGTGATGAAATTGTAGTTTACTAGTGACCTAGGTGTGGAGGGTCTGTGTATTTTCTAATGATTGTACTTAGTGATTAATGATACTTAGTAACTGATTGCTGAATATGTGACTGAGTTAATTTAGTGGGCCCCATGAGTGGAAGACTTTGACTATTGTACTTTGAGATGATTGTTCTTGGTTCAAAACTTTGTAGCCATTATGGTGGAAACTGTATGGCCATTTTAATGATAAGCTGTTGTGAATACTATATTGTGATTTTCTGTGATAAGTTGTAATAATTGTGAATGCTGTACCTTGATTTTCTGTGAATGTTTTGCTTTGGTTTGTTATGAAATAGAGTATTCACTATACTGTGTAATCAGAATCTTAAAGGCTGTTCATAGTAGCATTCTTCTGGAAAGCTGCTCTTGCATGACGTTATACCAGTGAGATGTGGTACCTTAGAGTTGTTTTGATTTGCATTTCTCTAATCAATAGTGATTTAGAGCATTTTTCATATGCTTATAGATATCTTTCATTTCTTCCTCTGAAAACTGCCTGTTCATATCCTTTGCCCATTTATCAGTTGGGGAATGACTTGTATTCTTATAGATTTGACTCAGTTCTCTGTATATTTTAGAAATGAGACCTTTATCGGAGACACTGGTGGTAAGAATTCTTTCCCAATTTTCTACTTCTCTCTTAATCTTGGTTACATTGGCTTGATTTATACAGAAACTTTTCAATTTAATGTAATCAAAATTATCCATTTTGTATTTCATAATGCTCTCTAACTCTTCTTTGGTCATAAAATCTTCCCTTCTCCATAAATCTTAAAGGTAAACTATTCCTTTCTCTCCCAGATTGCTTACAGTAGTGTTTGATCTCATTTGATCCTTGAAACAGCTCTATGGGGTAGGCACTAGAGATATTATTTTCCTTGTTTTCCAGACAAGGCAATAGATTCAGAGGGGTTAAGTAACTTCCCATGTCATACAACTAGTGAACATTGGAGGTGGGATTTGGTTAGTTCTTCCTGTCTTTATGTGCACTCATCATTTCACTATATTTATATATTTATTTGAATGATATTATTCTATAGTTATAGATGTGTTCCTTCATAATTGGTCATGTATTCTTTGTTTTCTTTACTGTCCCAACTAGAATATAAGCTCTCCAAGGGCAAGATTTGTGTCTTATGTTTCTTTTATATCCTTAAATAGCATACTCATGTAACAAAAAATAAATAAATGATTGTTGACCAATATAAATATCCAGGACTACACCTTCACGGAATCAGAGTCCCAGAGTTGGGAGGGACTTCAGAGGCAAGATAGTACAACTCATATCTCAATAAGAATTGCCTATCAAAAGTGGTCATCCAGCCCCTGCTTGAGGATCTCAAATGAAGGGGTTCCCAAACCCATCGATGAATTGGGGGGCTGTTTACCGTGTTTCCCCGATAATAAGACACTGTCTTATTAATTTTTTTGGACAGAAAAACACCAGAGGGCTTATTTTCAGGGGAGGGCTTATTTTAATGAACATTGACAGCAATTTTAATAAACAGGTAAATGTGAACAAAAAAATGTACCTTTATTCAATAAGCAAATCACTGGGGAAGAACAGGATGACGCGCTCACTGCTGCAGCTCTGATTGGATGCAGCTCGGAGCGCGGCGTGCGTTTCACGGGGGGGGGTGCATACAGAGGGTACCGTAATGTAGCATGTAGCGCAGGGGATCACCTTCACTACAGTAGCAATCTCAATAGGGCTTATTTTCGGGGGAGGGCTTATTTTAGAGGAATCTTACACAGTAAGGGGAGGACTTATTTTCGGGATAGGTCTTATTATCGGGGAAACACGGTATTTCAAGCATATGAGGACTTTCTCCAGAAGAATGGGCAGAGGAGAACAGTTTTGTTTTTTTTTTTCCCCATTGGCTATGAAGGTGATAGAAGTGTCGAATAGCATAAGACCAAGTATAGATCCATGGAGCATGATAGACCTCCTTCTAACTTCATGTCAGACTATGAATAACTGTTCTTTGGGTCTGGTCATCCTATTGGTTTTGAATCTACCTGATTTTACTGCCATCTAGTGCATATTTTCCATAAGAGCAGCATTAAAGACTTTGTCAAAGGCTTTGCTAAATTTATATTGATAGTATTTACCTAATTTTCTGGTCTAGTAACTGTCAAAAATGGAAATAAGGTTAGTCTCCCATCATATTGATTATTTTTGTCTACCACTTCCTTTTCTTATATTCACCAATAATTCCTTTAATAATGTATTTTATAATTGTGCCATAATTTGTGATCAAAAGGTGACATTATGGGGAGTACAGTGGGAAGACTAATAGATTTGCAGTCAGGATCTGGGTTTGAATTCCCACTGTGTTTCTTACTACCTTGGGCAAGTCACTTAAAGTCTGGACTTCAATTTTACTCATCTGTAAAATGAGGGAATTGGGACTAGATGACTCCTAAAGTCCAATTCAGCTTTGCTCTTAAGTTCCCTGGGCTATGGTTTGTCAACTTCCTCTTATTTGAAAACCAGGAATTTACCTTTCACATTCTCTGCGATTTTTCAAAGATCATTGACAAAACCACAAGGAATTATATCTCCCAGTTCCTTATGAAACACAGGGTGGGTAGCTACTACTGTTTGTTTGTCCTTCATTCTCAAAGAGGACCATGACATCAGGAAGGTGATACCATGACTTGCAAGTGAATTGGATTTAATTGAAGGAGGGATGTGCAAAATCTTTAGCCTTGCTTTCTCCTCCAGCGCCATCTGGGTCCAGTGGCCAGATATGGATCAGGACAAGGAGATGGCCCAGGATGCAGTGGGTAACCTTGGCCTTTTCAAGCTAAGATCTGTAACAGGTCTCAGTTTGACTGAAGCAAAGCCTATTCAGTGATTAAGGCTTAAGAAGAAATGAGGCAAAGAATGACCTCAGGGTGGGTGACACATAAATGGACCACACTCTTCATTTCTCTGCTAGAGGTAGTATGGCTTGGAGGGTGTGATATCTGCACAAGGTACTGGAAATGACCCCCAGAGCTTGAGCTACACATTTTTCTACACCAGTTGGATGCAAACTGCAGGTGCAGATGCACTGTCCATTCCATTTAATTAATTTTATTTCTAGAAGCATTTATTTTTAAGTACCTGCTAATATGGGGCAGTGAATAAAGTGTTGGAATTCAAGTCAGAAAGACCTGTATTCAAATCATCCTTCCAATAGTTACTAGTTTATAACCCCAGGTGAATCACTTAACTATTCTCAGTCTCAACTTCCTCATCTGAAAAATGGGGATACTTTTGTCCTGATTCTTCTTTTAGAATATAACTAATGTGGAAATATGTTTAATATTTGTACATGTATAGTCTATTATTGTAATAATTGTATATGTATAGCCTATATCAGATTGCATGATGCCTTGGGGAAAGTGCTGGGGAGGGAGGGGAGGTTTACAACTCAAAATCTTATAAAAGTGAATGTTGAAAACTAAAAATAAAATAATTAAAATTTAAAAATAAGGATTCTAATAGCACCTATATCACAGTTTTTGAAAGGATCAAATGAAATATCATGTTAATAGTGCTATATAAAACCTAGCTGTTACTATTATTGCTATTACTTTGTGCCAGATCCTATGCTATGTGGGTTGTGATACCTATATAAAAATGAAAGACTCTTGTCCCTTAAGGAGTTTACATTCCATTAGGTGGTGCAGAGTGGGGGTGGGAAAAGAGAAAATGTCTATAAACCAATAAATTAAAATATGACTTAATTTTGGGTAGGGAAGCACCAATGACTGGGGGGAATCAGGAATGGTATCTTATAGGAGACTACTATCCTTCAGCTGAGACTTAGAGGTATGGAGGGATCATAAGAATATTCCTTGACTCTGTATACTTCCTATATTTTCATGATGCATTTACATTTTAGTGGTATAAATTATTTTCTAAAAATATTATAATTTATCATAGTTGATCTAGCCCCAACCAGTTTGGGTCTCAAGCCTTGCTTCCACTCTTGGCTCCAAGTAATTCACTTTCAGCTTACTCTGAAATGATTCACTAAATCAGTCTTAACTTTTTTGTGTGTTTCATAGACTCTTGTCAAACTGGTAAAGCCTATGGGCATTTCTCAGAATAAGGTTTATAAATGTATAAAATAAAATACATAGGATTACCAAGGGAACCAATTATATTGAACTATAGTTATCACTATATATATATATATATTTTAAAAATACATGAACTTCAGGTTAAAAACTCTTGATTTAGATGAAGAGAAATTTAAAAAAATGAAATGTAACAGCATTAAAAGTTTAAGTGATTTGAGCACAGCCACTTCTAGTCATAGAGTTTTAATCTCTAATCCCCAATTCTCCTGGACCATTCCCCTTACACTCAATTTGGAGAAATGTTTTCAAAGGTCTTTTGGTATCTGAGTGCTCCTGAGTTTCTCTGAGATAATAGAGAGTGAGCCAGCTCACCGTGACTCAGCTCACCTTGTCCTTGAACTTTGGTGGTAGTGATCATCAGCTCTAACTTCTGGCCACCAGCCAGGCAAAGTATAACATTTCAATATTTTGTTAAGCTGGCTTTGGGGAAAATGTAAGTGTACTTCTCCACGGCCCTTCTTAATGTGAAGCAGTAGAAGACTGTGGGGATAGGGGGAGGGGGAAAGCTGGAGGACTGAGAGAGAGACAGAGAGAGACAGAGACAGAGAGAGACAGAGACAGAGACAGAGATACAGAGAGGGAGACAGAGACAGAGAGACAGAGACAGAGAGAGACAGAGAGACAGAGACAGAGAGAGACAGAGACACAGAGACAGAGAGAGACAGAGAGATAAGAGAGAGAGAGAGAGAGAGAGAGAGAGAGAGAGAGTATCCATTTTTTTTTCACCTGAGATCCAGAGAATCTAGGAGGAAGACAGGTAAGTGCTGAGCAGTTGGATGGTGCATCAGCAGGGATTTCTTTCCTCTGTGAAAGGTTTTTCATTCCCTGAAAAATTGCAAGAAATACACATGAACATGTGCAGATATGCATCATACGCATCCTGATAAGTGCAGATTTTAATAAATCTGAGGTAATTATCCCAACATCAGAAGGTGGTATTCCATAGTATCAATTATTTAATATCCATATTAATACTACATGCATTAAGGTAGTACAAATATAAAGTATCACTTGATAAAGCTACTTGCACTGACTGACTAATGCATATACAGACTATATTGCATATGCACAGCATGTAGCAGTACTAGAATGCTGTTAATACAATAGGAAATGAGGTGAAACAGCAGAAGACATAGCTAACACATAAGTTATATACAACACTTAATATTATATATAGTTACATTCAAAGTATATAGAATTATATGAGTTATGTTTACATGCTTTAGTAATAACATTTGGTTATTAGTACTGTGATTTGCTAACTTTTGCACATTTTCTTAAGGTAATTGTTAGTGGCTAACTAGAAATAATTAAATTCAAGATATATTTATATATTTTGCTTTTATATATTTATAATATATATGTATGTAAAATCTACAAATATCAACTTACTAGAATATATATGTATATGTACATATATATATGCATATATATTTAAATATATACATCTATCTCCTAGAATAATTAAATTCAACTAGATGAAGAAAAGGCCAAAAATCTAAAGGAAAAAAGTGGTAAGGAAGGGACCTAGTAGTAACACCTCAAACTGTGTCACAAGGCAGCAATAACCAGAGGCAACTACATGGCATGGTGTATAGAGTATTGGATCTGGAATTCAAATATGATCTCAGACATTATCTGTGTTACCCTGGACAAGTTGCTGAACACTTCTGCCTCAGATAAACATTTATATATAACACCTACTAGATGTCAAGCACTGTGCTCAGTGCTTTACAGATGTGTTGTTTGAACTTCACAATCACCCTACAAGGTAGGTGTGTTAAAATTGTACCTTCTTCTGGGACCGTTGACCACTGCCCTTTCCCCTCCCCCCCACCACACTGCCCTCTCCTTCTGTTAGTATAGTAAATTTATAAGTAGCCAGTATAATGGGGGCAGTAACAGGAAATGAGATTGCAAAGAGGAACCTAGAAGTCATGTACAATCCAACCCAAAGATCAACTTATGAATTGTATCATATATTAACCAAAATTCACTTCCTGGCAATATATGCTGAATCAGCACTAGGCACTACCGTTGGGGTTCTGGTCCTGTGATATGTAAATTCCAGACAAATTTCAGACCTCCAGAGTTCTAGACCAGCAGAACATCAATCAAAAAGGTGCACATAACTTTAAGATAATGACTTTAAAGTTTTTTTTTTTTAGGATGATTTGGGTGGAACAGGTAAGAGTCTATTTCTCCCCAAAACCCTATACAATTGAGACCTCAAATTCCTGCCCTCCTGAGCACTTTTCCTTTTCTAGCAGGTCCATGCTGCCTAGTGCACCCAATTCTAATCCAAGGTTATGTGAGTGATACTTTCTGCCTTTTCCTTTCCTATCCTCTTCCTCATGTTACTTGTTTCAATTGTCCTATCCCTCTCATCTGACATCTGTCTGTATCTCTTTTGCTACTTGTCTTTGTACCCTCTGGGCCTAAAGGGTGACTGCCACCCTGTTTCCTCCTGCCAATCATGGACTTTCCCAGTTAGTACCCAAAGAGTCAAAGAACTAAATATTCCTGCTCCCATTTCATTATTTCATAAATTATCAAGTCAGTAGGTACTATTCCCATTTACCAGTTTAAGAAATTAAGGCAACCTGAGGTTAAGTGATTTGCCCAGGGTCACACAGGAAGTATCTGAGGCCACATTTGAACAAAGGTCTTCTTGACTTCAAGTCGAGCACACTATTCATTGCACCATTTAGTTGCCTCAGTTTCCACATCTGTAAAATGTTTATAATAGCTCAAGGTTGTATCAAATGTGATAACATGTAAAGCTCTTTGCAAACTAAAAAACACAATATAAATGCCAGCTATTTTTAGTAATCAGCAAAACTAATAATGGTTTAAAAAAATAGAAAAGTTCATCAGTGGAACAAAATAGGTACACAACATTCAGAAGGAAACAAATGCTGTCACATATGTGTTTGATAAGCCCCTAAGTCCCAGATACTATGGTAAGGGGTAAGGGCTAATTATTCCTCAAGAACTCCTGGGAAAATTGGAAAGCAGTCTGGAGGAAGTTAAATCTAGATCAACATTTTCACACCATATACCAAGCTAAGCTCCAAAAGGATACAATTTAGGCATAAAAGGTGAAGTAAGAATGTTAGAGGAGCAATGAAAATAATATATTTCATGATTATGACTGGGGGAAAGTTCATGAGAGAATAGAGGGATAAAAAGAGTCATAGGATGAAAAATAGATAACTTTTACTACCTAGAAGTAAAGATTTCACATAAATTTAAAAGATTTTTACATAAATTTAAAATATAAAAGATTTTACACAAACAAAATCAATGTAGTTAAAATCAGAAGGGAAATATTTGGGAATTTTTTTTTTATCAAGTTTGTCTGATAAAGATACCATAGCTAAGATGTATAAGGAACTAATTAGAATTTATATGAACAAAAGCTATTCCCTAGGGTGGCTAGGTGGCACAGTGAATAGAGCGCTGGCCCTGGAGTCAGGAGGACCTGGGTTCGAATGTGGCCTTAGACACTTAACACACACAAACTAGCCGTGTGACCTTGGGCAAGTCACTTAACCCCAGTTGCCCTCCAAAAAAAAAAAAGCAAAAAATAGCAAAAGCTATTCCCTAGTATGATAGTCAAGAGATATAGACAGTTTTTTTTTTTTTTAAAGCAATCGGGGTTAAGTAACTTGCTCAAGGTTACATGGCCAGTTATTATTTCTGGGTGTGGTGCTGAGTATCTGAGCCCAGATTTGATCCAGATCATCCCGACACTGGAGCCGGTGCTCTTACTTGTTGAGCCACCTGGCCTCCCCTAAGCACTTGGGGTTAAGTAACTTGCTCAAGGTTACACGGCCAGGTGTTTCGGGGTGGGTGCTAAGTGTCTGAGCCCGGGATTCGATCTCCAGGTCTTCTCAACACTGGAGCCGGTGCTCTTACTCGCTGTGCTACCTGGCCGCCCCTAGACAGTTTTAAAAGGAAGAAATTTAAGCTATTAACAACCATATGAAAGAATGCACCAAACCACTAGTAATTAGAGAAATGAAAATAAAAGCAGTCTGGAGCTCCATCTCATACCAACAAATTCACAAAAATGACAAAAAGGAAAATGACATTTGTTGGAGTGGCTTCAGGAAGACATGTATGCCATTGCATTGTTGGTAGAACTGTGAATTGTCCCAACCATTCTAGAAAGCAATTTGGAACTAAATTTAAAAAGTCACTAAATTGTGCATATCTATTGACCCAGTGATATAGACCTATACTTCAAAGAGATCAAAGAAGACCCTTTATGTGTATAAAAATATTTATATTATAAAATATAATATTATATAATAATAATAGCAGCCCCTTTTTGGTAAAAACTGGAGAGTACCCATCAATTGGGAAATTGCTAAAAAAGGATAAAATATTAATGTAATATAATATTATTATCAATGTAATATTATTGTCCCATAAGAAATGCCAAAATGGATAGTTTCATAGAAAACTGGGAGGATTTGTGTGAACTTAGAGTGAAGTGAACAATAACAAGCCAAATCAAATTAAGAAGCATTATTATTAAATGTCTACTATGTTCTAGGCACTGTACTAAGCACTGGAAGTATAAATAATGAAAGGCAAAAAAGGGCAAAAATAGTTCCTACCCTCAAGGAACTCACAATAAAAGAGGGGTAATGTTAATCATGGAAGTTATCTGTTCCTAACGGGGTATGCTTGCACTTTCTGAGCAATGCTGGATGGACCTGTGCCAGCACCTCCTATGTCTCATAATTGACACTAAAATTCTTCAGAGAGACCTTGAGAGTGTCTTCGTGCCTCTTCTTCTAACCACCTTGTGAACGCATTCCTTGAATCTTCTCCATAGAATAGTTTTTTAGGTAAGCTTACATTTGGCATTTGGGTTAGTAGCCAGCCCATTGGAGTTGTGTCCTCTGCAGTGGAGTCTGAATGCTTGACTGTTCAGCTTGAGAGAGGACTTCAGTGTCCAATACCTTAAATGTCCCATGATTGTCAAAATCTTTCTAAGACAAAGCAAATGAAGTAGATCAGCTTTCTGCATGACACTGATAGACTATCCAGATTTTGCAGGCATAAAACAGTAAAGTCAGCATGATGGCTCTGTAGACCTTCAGTTTGGTATGCAGCCTAATACCTCTTTTCTCAAACATTTTCTTTCAGAAGCCTCCCAAATGCTAAGCTAGTTCTGGAAATATGTACATCAACTTCATCATCTATATGGACATACCTGGAAAGTACATAGTTGTCAGAAGTGGAAGTTCAGCCAAGGTCCTCTGGTTTCAAAGTCAATATTCTTGCCACTGTAAATATCTATATGTAATGGAAATGCAAATTTAAAGATCTTCCCTGCCCCTAGGCTAATGTGCACCTGAAGCCTGGGGTGGGGGAGGCTTGTTTTTCAGTAGATACTCCTTGATTGGCCAGTGAGTCAATGAGGTTGTTACATTCTCTGAGCCAGGAGAAGGTATATAAGCCCTAATGTGTAGCTTTGTTTTTGGGACTCACTTTGAGAAGTGTTCTGTGATTTGATCTGAATTCTGGGAAGCCGTTGTTGAGAGTCCCCCGGCTTTGAAAAACCCAGAATGTGGAAACCCAGATGTTGACTGGGTATGGATGTAATGGGTGGACAGTTTGGAAATCTGTCTACTTGATGTTTCTGTCTTGATAATTATGCCTGTATACTTTGAGGTTCAGGGTGCTGACCTTTTCTCCTGAACAAGGTAAACGATATATGTCTGACTGATTAAAGTAAGCTTGTGTAATGTAATGCCAAAAGAAGGCAACTTCCCAGGTTCAAAATACCAGCATAGGTGCTCTCTATTTTATTTAGTGACAAACCAAGAACAGAGAAGATCAAAACATGACATCATTCCAAATACAGCATTTACTAAGTGTGATTAAATAATCTCCAAGTACTACCCCACCCCAGGACTTTCCAATCATTTAATCAATTACAAAGTCTCTGTTCTAAATACTTCTCCACCCCTAGGCTATACCTTAATTAAGTCCACCACAAAGCCCCTCTTCTCAAATGTAGATTAGTTTCCAAACATAAGGTCAAAAGTTCCCCACCCCTGGATCACAATTGAATCTACCCCAGAGTTACATCAAGTTTAAACACAGCATTTAATACCCAAATGGAGGTCTTTTCTTCATCTTGACAGGAGGCAAGTTCTCAGCAATCTTAGTTCCTGGGGAGACAAGGCTTAGCAAGGCCATAAGATACATTGCCAGTCCCTTCATGAATTTGTCCTCTGTCTGTAGAACAGTCCTAGAACCCCTGAACACATTAGCAAAGCCCTCTCCCAGGATTTCTGTAAACATACAACAAGAAAATCCTTCTTCAGGGCTTCTGAACCAACAGAAAGGTTCCCAGACCCCTGCAACAACAGCACTGTCCTTCACCAGTGGACAGTATTCACTCTGTCTGCAGGACAGTCTCCAGACCCCTGCAACAACAGTACTGTCCCTCACCAGTGGACAGTATTCACTCTCTGTCTGCAGGACAGTCTCAGGGCTTCTTAAAAGGACTGTCTTTCACCAGTGGACAAATCTGGCAAAACAACATCAAAACAGACAGACAAAGTACCAGCAAAACAGCCATGTCTCCTCAGTCCTTGGCAGCTCAGGGGGCAGGTCTCAAAAGTCCAGGGCAATTCAAAGCGGCCACCAGCAATTCTCTTAGTCTCTCTCTCTCTACGAGGTGCTGCTTCCAAAAAAATCTTCCGCCTCTCTCTTGTCTCTCCAAATCTACATCACCAGCTCCTCCCAGTTCAGGACTTTCTTTTCACATCAACAAGCCCATCCCACAGGTGGAATTAACAAACTCTGGGCTTTAACACAATCAATTTGAAAACCAAGCCAATACAGGGGAATCTTTAATTGTCATTACTATCACACTATAGGAAGACATTTTTGTCCATCATGGTTTCCAAATTAATTTCAAATTTACTTCACAATTTTTATTTATGCTTTTGAATGAGCAATTATTTCTGGTAATTTACAGAAGACAAGCAGGGTCTTCTTTACCTCCTCATATCTACACTTCACATATCCCCATATTCTTTTTAATTACTCTTCACTGAATGCTTTGACAACATCCTTATGTCTATGTTGTGTTCATTGTTAGAATTAAAAGTCCTCTGCATGCTTATATAAACATTACTGAATACCATATTCTTAAAAGTTTTGGACATGATTTTGTTCAAATTCTAGTTAATGCATTCAACAAAATAAAAAGGCAAACAGAAGCATGAAGCATTATTATAAGCAATCGAACATACAACAGAGCAGTATGCTATATACATTAGCAATAGAATACATGATACGTGTAATAGCAATAAAAATCAATGGAATATAAAATATTAGTACAGTTAAGCAACAAAATAATCAGTATCACAATTCTGTTAGTAACTACAAGAAGTTGTTAATAGTATGTGATACCACTCCAGTCAGAAATTAATTTCCTAGCAACCACAGGCAAGATGCATTTTGAATCCTGTAGAACAAGCTAAATTGGTCAGAAGTAGAGGATCCTAGTGACAAAACAAACATTAAATCATTAGCTGGAAAGGAAATGATTCTAGTGAAGAAAAAAAAATGGCAAAAAGAAAAACCAATTGATAAGAAAGTATCAAATTGACAAGAAAGTATCAAAAGGAATACTATAGACCTCATGCAACTATATATAGAGGGAGCCCAAGTGCTATATCTGCATAAACCACCAGGTGCCACTCAAAGTTTGAGCTAGACTGCCTGGGTCTTCCTTTCAGAGACCATAGTGGGTGGGGGTGGGGAGTCTGAGTGGGAAAAGTATAGGCTTCTACAGCCTACCAAGCTCCAGATGACTGTTTTCTTTCATTACTGGTGATAATTATTTACTTCATTAAGTTCCTCCATTAGAATGTAAACTCCTTAATGGCGGAAGAAAGGGTTTCATTTTTGTAGATGTATTTTCAGCACCTAGCACAGTGCCTGACACCTAATAAGGGCTTAAATGCTTGCTTTCTTATCTCTAATTGCTAGCCACTTGCAGTTAGGAATGTGACCGTGCCATATCATGGCAGACTGACTGTGGGAAAGAACAGTCCTTTTCCTCAGGTCTCTTTCTAATGAGAGATGTGCCCTGGGATTTCTGATTCTTTAAAAAGTCTTGTCAGCACAACCAGAGTGTGACCTCTCACAACTGCTGCTTTGCAGTAGACCTTCCCTCCTTTTTTCTTCTAGCTCTTTTTGACGTTTAAGATCTGAAAATTTAAGGGAGGGACAGGTAAACACTGCATAGCTACTATCTACATCAGCAGGGGGAAATACATTTCAATACCTTAGAATGAAGCCCATGTGGGTCTAATTATGAACTTATCAAGAATATACAGGTGTTCTCTTTTAATCTCCCAACTTATCTTGGATATAAACTCTATTAGCCATTTTTGTTGTCTTTTCCAGTCCCTTTGGCAGAGAAAACTGGAAGCAAAATAAGCATTGATTAACTACACCTTTCGGTCATTCATTATTTTTGCAGAGGTCTCATCCTTTTTTATCTTCCTCCTCTTTATAAATTAAAAGATCCTACCTTTTTTGTTGTCTGTAGCCTTATTCATCATCATAAATTCACTTTGGGTTTAATCTGTTGCTTATAAGATTGTTATGCTTTGTGGTCATTCTCCATTGCCTATAGTAAGGACCTAGTGGGGAATTAGACCCTATGGACAATTTACATGACCCTACAGGGGCTTGTGATTCTGGGCAGGTCCCTAGACATAGCCCTAAAGTCAGAGAGAATGGAGAGGTCCTACCTTCAGGGTATGGAATTCTTGTTGGCAAGGCTGTTCATCCTACACTATTCAACAGCTGATACTTCTCAAGGAGAAAACTGACCTGGCTGATGAGCACTGTCACAGTGCTGGGAGCAAGAAGAGACAAAATAAACCAAGTGAGCTTTATTGAGTGGAAATACTGAGAATACAAAGGGAGGTCGGAGACGTGGAAATAGGTCAGGGTCTTTATCTGGGCTAAGCAGTACCACATATTATAGGGAGGAAACAGGAGTCTAGACCTAGTGTACAGGGACTGGTGGTGACTCACATTGGGGAGAACATCTGGGAAATTGACGGTCTAGTTTATATTCAAACTACCTAACACAAAAAGAGGACTTTTATAGCAGGTCTTCCTTTTGGTAAATCAGGGGATCTGGACTTTCCTGGCTTTATTTGTTTATTAGGCCCCTCCCCTCCCCCCCCCTCCCCTCTCTTCTCCTCCCCTCCCCTTCCCTCCCCTCTCTTCCCCTCTCCTCCCTTCTCCTCCCCTCTCCTACCTCTCTTCACCTCTCCTCTCCTCTCCCTCCTTTTCTCTGTCTCTAGCTTAACTAGAAATCCTTAGAGTACAATAATGACAGATTAATTGTTTCTGGAAGATTTGTGTGTAACATAGAGTACAGTATTGCATTAATATTTTTTCTTTGAAAGAGCTTTTCAGAAACTTTGAAACCCTGCCAGTACAAATAGAGCCCACCTGTCAATTAAATATCTGATTACCTGATAGACAATGTTTGATTCATTTAGTAGATTTGATGATGGAAGGATACCAATTTACATAGAGCTACAAAAAATGCCCATTAACAGATTATGATATTTACTTTGTCAAAATTGATTGAGGACCAGGTGACATTTTGTCTTCCTGTCTACAATAAAATTGTATCCTCTTATTTTGCAGGCAATTACTGGGGGCCTGTTTGCTATTGTAGTATGACTAAGGACTGATTGGAAACATACTGTAGCTAGTGGTATTGCTAAGACTGGTGATAATTATTATAGTAGGAACAGTGATGAATTCTTGGATCATTGTTAAAACAACAACAACTAATGGTCTATAAAATATCTTGTAAGTAAATTGTGTGAGTGTATTTCAATATATTTCATTTTATTTTAGCTGTAATAGTGCATGTTGGATATCTTTATATTGTTCTGACAAAAATAACATATAAACTATAAAAGTTTTAGTGGATGACAAATAACATTTATATCATTCTTAAAGTTTAAAAAACATACTGTATCTCATTTGAACCTCACAATGACTGTGTGTGTAAAAGTACTATAGGCATTACCATTCCCATTTTATAGATGAGGAGATAGATTAAGTGATTTATCTCTGGTCACATACCTATTACATATTAAGGTTAAGTTCTGAATCTAGATCTTTCTGATCCAAAGTCCAGCATATTTTTTAGTGCACATACTGCCTGTCATTAAAAAAAGTTGTTGAAATTACCACTAGTCAATGACAATCTCATCAGTCCATAGTACACAAAAAGCTGCTAGCATTTCCTGCTTTTCTGGTTTTAAATAAGTTGTCAGTGAATAATCGGTAGGCATTTATTTATTAAGCACCCATTATATGATATACCAGCTACTTTTCTAGGGGCTGAGGAAACAATTAGAAAAAATGAGCCATTCTCTACTTTCAAGATATTTGTTCACATTCCATGGTGGGGATGCCATATGCTTACAGATCAATAAGAATAAGATACATACAAACATACCAAGTTATTGGGAGAGGGAAGCATTAACAACTGGGGGTGGGGGGGGGAGGGATGAGGCATTTGCTTGATCTGATCCATGAAGGGACCTGGGAGTTCTCAGGGAGTGGAGTTGAGGAAGCACATGGCACATAGTAAGTTTTAATAACTGTTTATTGGCAGACTTATTGAAAGAATTTGAAGCATGGGAGATAGCTTGGGCAAAAGCTCTGATTTAGAGGATGGAACATCATACACAGTGAGCACCAAGTAGGCCAGAAAGTCCCAGAAAACAGTACATGAAGGGTAGCACCACACTATATGGCTGGAAATATAGATCTAGGTAAGGGTGCAGAACCTTTGGCCTCGAGGTCACATGTGGCCTTCTAGGTCCTTGGGTATGGCTTTTTGATTGAATCATTGATTGAAATTTTATAGAACAAATCCTTTTATTAAGAGGACTTGTTCTGGGAAGTTAGGATTCAGTCAAAGGGCTGTACTTGAGAACCTAGCGGGCCATATGTGACATTTACTATCATTGTACTCAGGATGCTTTATGTGTAAGAAATAATGTAGATAATAATAGCGTAGATGGAGATAATCCTAGAGATATAGGATTAAAAAGCATCTATGCTGTGACATTATTTCTTAAATATTAAAATACCCAGAGGAAGGCTTTCATGAAATTACACGAGCAAGAATTTTCAGAGAAGCTTCATTCACTTCTCAAACTGCCCTAGATATACAGTCCCTGCAGTGAGGCATTAAATCGAAGATGTATTTAGTTCATAATATCTACCATTGCATATAAAAAATAGAACACATTATTAAAAGAGCCAATTGTAATCTTAGCAACTATGTTAAGTGGTCCAAGATTACCCCCTCACCCAACACTCTAGATTCATACCATCAGTTGCACTTAGGGTTTTAATCCTGGGGGTTTTATCTAAAAAGGTTATTTTTCCTCTTTGACGCATTATGTCTTCATTTCAGAGTATAGTCCGGGAAATCTCCAAAATAAAACTTAGGTATAGCTTGCTTATGTCTACCAACAGAGGTTGTTAAAAGGGAGTTGACACCTCCCATACAATCCCTTTAAATAAAAATATGGATATCAGGTATGGCATAGGGAATAGAGCACTGGGCCTGGAGGCAGAAAGACCTGAGTTCAAATGAGACCTCAGAGATTATCTGTGTGACCCTAGACCAGTCACTTAAACTCTGTCTCAGTTTCTTCAACTATAAAATAAAAATAGCAGCACCTAATACAAAAGATTGTAAGAATCAATGATATAATTGCAAACTTTAAAGTACTACATATGTATGCCTGATTTCATTAATCTTATTATTATCCCATAGGCAGTGCTGCTTAGGAAATTCCCTTTTTAAAAGATTTCATCTCTAAAGTCTTGAACTTTGGAATGTTCCACTTAAAGTGACTCCTGAGGCAACCCCAAAGCTGATATTTTCTGGGAAGTCTCTGGTTAAAAAGCTAAAGCTCCACCTTTGGTTGGGGGGTGGGGGTGGGAGTGGAAATGGACAACAAAAGCCCCAAAGACTGAGGGTGGAATATAGAGACAGAGGTATTTGTTTTCCTGTTCCACGGAGCATTTCATTTGCTCCAGACACAACCTTACCTAATTCTGAGTATTCTTGGGTTGAATGAAAAATTTAAAGGCAAATTTCTCAAGGAATGGGACTGATTTTAAGCTGGGAGGGAGACTGCCCACCTAAACATTGCTTTAGATCTCTGTAAGTCACTTCTTTGCTTGATCCCAGCCTGGCTTGCTACTCTGTTCTTTTTGTCATCTCGTCATCTATCTTTGGACCTTTCAGAAACCATACTTGACCCACTCCTTGCTTGGACTACTTTCAATCTCAATCTTTCCTCTGGATGATTAACCCCCTAAAAAAACCTTGTGATAACCAATTGCCACAACATGTGAAGCATTTGCTGCTTACACTCTGGAGGTACATTTGAATAAACAGCTACCAGTATCTGCTGTCCCAAACCAGCCTATTTTGACTTGGCAGTAAAATCCCAGAAACTACCTGGTCAAGCATGAGGCAAACCTGATTTATTCTGGGCAGATAGGTCAATGGACCCTCAGAAGGTTTTTTTTTTTTCTCTCATTTCTAAGGCTTTTGATTATATGTTAGATGCCAAGTAGACGATATAACTAATGCAACAGAAAGAAATTTTTATTTGCTTGTCTATTCTCTTGGATACATTGGAATGTTTGGCCTTGATTAATAGGTCAATTATTTCACCTGTTTTGAATGTGAATTATTTTAACATGTCAGACATTTGCAATGCTGAGATCATTCACTTAAATGAAAACAAGAGACATTTTAAAGCCATATCAGTGGATAAGTATTTACTTGATGGCACATTTTAAAAAATATTTTTAAAGTAAATTTTAAAGTAAAGTAAAATTTTAAAGTAAGTTGTAATATTTATGTATCTATTTAGTTTGCTCATTTCTATCTCCCTGCTCCATTTTTGAACAAAAGCACTTTCATTTGTCGTTTTCAGCTCTGTGAACTTGTCTTCAGAAAGATTTATTATCAGCTTATCTTTTTCAGTGTTTAATATTTACGTCATCCTGTCATCCAGTTCTCTGTTAAGTAGCAACAGGTTCAAATCAGCAGCAGTCAGGGCTGTGGATTCATCTGAACTCATCTTTCGTGCATGCTTATTACTTTTTGGTCTCTCTGTGTTCCAGCTACTCCTGAGAAGGTATGTTTGTAGACAGTCACTACAGAGGAAATAGAACCAAAGGACTCCAATGGTCCGATATCTGATAGCTCAAAGGAGTCATTTGGAGGGAGAGGGATTATGTTTTACATAAAATCAAATGAAGCAGCAGTGGTTTGGTAAAGATCAATATATCAAAATTTAGCTTAATTCAATGTAGAGCTACAAAGTTCTGTAATTATGACTGTTTAACAGACTGAAACTTCTTTTAGTTTCCATCTTTGAACTAAAGGAATATTTATAATTTTGAAAATGGATTGCTTTACAAGTATATGTTTTAGAGATATTCACTCTTTTTTGAAGGCTATAAAACATTGCATTTTGTCTAATAATCTTTAAAAATAAGGAAAGGATTGCATGTCAAAGAGGTTGTCCAGATTTTATGGAAATTAGATTCAAAATAAATTATTCTGTGACTTTGTAGCAAGAAAGAATGATGTTAGAAACTAGAATCTTTAAAGACACAAATTCCTATTTGAAATTTTTACCATTATATTTAGTTAATATTTTTTTAGACTTTTAAAAATATACTTTTTACCCTAGTTTTAGAACTTAAGGTATTATTTAGCTTTGAAACATTTCCTTCTTGCCTTTCCATCAAAATGTATGTTTCAGTATGTATAAATAATGGCATATTTTCACATTTTAAAAAGATGTATAAATATACATACTCTATATGTTACTTTAAAAGATCACTCAATCTTCTGTGTCCCATACAATGATGGTGACTGACAATCTCAAGTTGAAGCATATCCACTTTTAATGTGGCTTTTTAAAAAAAATAACCTTTTTTTTGCTTCTTAGGATATTCCTAACCACCACATGTTCTGATTTTTGGCTAAGAAAATATTGCCACTATATCATGTGCTGTTTCAATATATATGATGACATTTTTTTATTTACCTTTAGCTGTATTTACATTATTTAATAATAACATTATGCAAATCTATACAATGGAATAAGTGTAACAATATTCTAATTTTTTTGTTAACATGTTCTCCCCCTCCCCCCTGCTCATACTTGCCTCTTATGTATATATATGTATATATGTAAGGAAATAAATGTATTTGTGTTGGCATTGTGGTTCCTATTCTTATAGCAGAAACAGTTTATTTTGGTAATGCAGCCTCTGCTTAGTGCCATGGAATCATGCTGACATCATTCCCATGCTCCTATCAGGACTCTTTGTCTCTTTACCTTTTTCCTTGTTCTAATTAATCTTTCTAGAAAACTCTTTCCATGTTGGGAAGGAGATGGTGGTAATCTTTTGCATTAATTTTGGAGTTTCTAAAGACTTTGGAATTCAATCCAAACTATATTCTGGGTTTTGTTTAAAAACTGAAATCTTCTATTCTTTGGTCTTTCTTATTTCCATGCTGTGCATCCTCATCCCTTCTCCCAGTTGTCCCCTTGCTCCCAATTCCTTACTTGTTAAGTATTTCTCTGCCCCCAGTGGAGTTTCTTTTGTCAGATGCTTCTCCCCCTTTTTCCACCCAACCCACACTCAGATTTCTTCTTCTCTAACTTGCAAAATGATGGTTCTGGAAAATTCTGGATTATAGTACCCTGTCTCACATTCTCAAATATAAATTGTATTCCTATCTTTCTGATTTTTTTTTTTTGCCACATGAAACCTATTCTCCAGTGAGAATAATAGTATATCGACTGTTCTTAAAACACAATGAGAATCGCTAACTTCCCATGCCTAATTCCCTTTGTCTCCTCCTTCCTGCTTAACTGAATCTTACCTACCCTTTGAAACTTCTTTTGGATTTTCCTTCAATCATTCAATATCAAACAAATAAACATTTATTAAGTACTTGCTATGTGCCGGACACTATGTCCCAGTAGTCATACCTCTTTGATGGTATCTAGTGTATTACTGTTTGCTCTTTCCATCCAGATATTAAATATGGATTTCCTCAGATGTTTACATCCCAGTTAACTGGATAAGAACATTTTTCTTAAGTTATCCAGACTAAACCAGGTTTTATTAGCTTTATTTTCCCCCTTCATGAACCCTTTGGACTCCTTATCAGAATAATGTTTTTAAATAGATGAAATAAAATTACAAAAGGAAGCCAATTATATTGAAATACAGTTGTATTTTTTTTTAAGTTCATAGGCCTCAGGTTAAGAATGCTAATCTAAATCATCTTCTGAAGAAAAAAAATTCATTGAAGTTAGTATTTTGTACTTTTTATAGGTATATAGAGCACAAGAGGGGCAGCTAGGTGATGCAATGGATAGAGTGCTGGTCCTGGAGTCAGGAAGACTCCTCTTTGTGAATTCGAATCTGGCTTCAGACACTTACTAGTTGTGTAACCCTCGGCAAGTCACTTATTCCGGTTTGCCTCAGTTTCCTCGTCTATAAAAAAAATGAGCTAGAGAAGGAAATGGAAAACCATTCTAGAATCTTTGCCAAGAAAATACCAAATGGGGTCACAAAGAAATAATAGCTGGAAAATAAAAAACACAAGAGACTTGAAGAGACTTTAGAGGCCATCTAGGATGCATCTAGAAAAGGGACCCCCAAAGGTCAGGTCAGGTGCCTTGTTGAGGTCACACAGCTGGCAGAATAAATACCAGAAGCCAGGACACCAGTATTTTTTTTTTTACTACATCATAGTTCTTACTTGTAGCTAGACATATGAGAAACTCAAGGAGAATATAATACCATTCTGCCCCATTCTTAGATAACTGGACAACTCATAAAAACGTAATAGATCCTTTAATTAAAAGAGTCACCTATTTTAAGCAAAAAAAATTTCATTGTTTAAACTGGACATTTAAAAACTTAAATGTTAAAAAATGATATGTACTAATCTGATTGCTACCCTAAGTGGTACCAGCAAGCATGGTTCCACTGAAACCATTGTCAGTAGTGCCATATGTTTCAAACAGTGACCCCAAATTTCTCCCTGGAACAAAGGGCCATCTTTTTTTAACATCAGTCTTCTGCTGATGCTGCATAGTCATCAAAGTTGCCAAAAGAATTGTGGGTTATGCGATGCATAAGCAGGTCTATGCAAAGCAAGGTAGGACTTAAATGCCACTCTTCCTGATTCCAAAGCACAGGCACACAGTGGGTATGAATAAGCAGTAACGCACTAATTCATGAAAAGTGACCAGAAGTGTCCCAAAAGATGTGTAACTGGAAAAGGAGATGGACTGGCCAATAACCTGGACATCGGACCCAACAATGCTCTGTTTGGTTTCTAAAAGATCCAAGAGATCCAAGAGAAATGCCTCCAATATGTTGAGGAGACCATCTATGGAGATTATTCGGGCAAACATAGATTAGAGTCTCAAGTAAGGAAAGGTCATAGATAGGTTGCAATTTGTACTGTTGGGGAGTATCTATACCAGTGATTAGAGATATAGTAAACTGAGGGAAAGGAAGGTGCTTTGAACTTCCCCACTCAATGGAATAATTTTTCAAAAAGCACTTTGTCCCTCCCAAAACTATATCACTGGTATATGGAGCAGATGTTCTAGGCAAGCTGGCAGCAAAATGAATTCCTATAAAGTAAATCCCATTTTTGAATTAATTTCCATTATTAAATTGGAGCTATGGTCCCTTGAAGTACCAATTTACCTATAAGCTAAGTTGAAAGCATCCCTTTAGGTGAGGAAAGAGTTAAAAAGATGACTAATTTACAGCACATTGGGTGTTGTGATACTTTTAAGCAGTTTCAAAAAAAAAAGTAAGCCTTTGAAACATTTTTGCCCATGATTAGTATCTCAGAAATTTATTTTCTACCCTTCTTTCCTGATGTCTCAGAAACCTTTTATGAGTATGTCATAGTTGTTACTAGCAGAATAAAGAATGTTTCTTTGAGATGCTCTTTATCTGAGTTTATTATTGTTATTTTTATTTTGGTTGGAACCTGTGGTCTTATTGAGACTCCTGGTGTGGAAACTTTCCATCAATGCAAATTGGAAATACAATATAAATTTACAATTTTGGAGAGTTTCTCAGGGGTACTGAGAAATTAAGTGAGTTGCTCATGATCACAGGGTTAGTATGTGAAAGAAGCAAGGCCTGATCTAAACTCCATTCTTCCTAATTCCAAGAGCTGCCATCTAACCGCTTATACCATCCTGCCTCTGGGTAGATGCATGTCCAAAAGAGCTACACCATGATGGCACATTGTTGAAGACATCATCTATTCTAGTCTGGAAGTTTGAACTTCAGGTTTAATAAGTCCAAACTCTTGAAAAAGATGTGTTTTAAATAAGAAATGACTACATGAAGGAAACTGTTGTAATAGTAGCCATTGGGTTGACAATACAACTCTGCCAAAGTACATTTAAAATATTTTTCATTTTTTTTCTTTAAAATCTTTCAGCTGTAAACCATTTCTAACAATTTTGTTTTTGCAGGTGAAACTCATTCCAAAGTAGGTTAAATTTCAACGGTATTTCATGGTCCCTTTTATCAGCAGTGAGGGTAACCAGGCACATTCATGATTTAGATTTCTCTTCTTTCAGGTTTCTTGGATGGGTATGTTGAATTGAAAAGGTGAAACAATTCTACTCTGATTATGGACTTGGAACTAATATTTCTCAGGTAGCTTCTCATGAACTAAGGTGGAAATAAGCTGGCTCAAAGACCTTGATTGAGAAAATGTCATTTTGTTATGAAGCCATAAATGGTTCCTGTATAAAGAACAGTTGGACAAATATCATCCGCATTCCCATGTACTGTGTAATGATACTTCTGATTCTCACTACACTGGCTGGAAATCTTATGGTTATTATATCCATATCACACTTCAAGCAACTTCACACTCCAACCAATATGCTAATCAATTCCATGGCTACTGTCGACTTTCTACTGGGATGTTTGGTCATGCCTTACAGCATGGTTAGATCAATTGAAAAGTGCTGGTATTTTGGAGAGGTCTTTTGCAAACTTCACACAAGCACAGATATTATGCTAAGCTCAGCTTCAATTTTCCACTTGTCTTTCATTTCCATTGACCGCTACTATGCTGTGTGCCACCCACTGAGATATAAAGTCAAGATCAATGTCTTGGTTGTGCTTGTGATGATTGCAATAAGCTGGGTTGTCCCTGCTATTTTTGCCTTTGGGATGATCTTTCTGGAACTAAACTTAAAAGGAGCTGAAGAGCTGTATTATAAGCACATTTACTGCAAGGGAGGTTGCTTTGTCTTTTTCAGCAGAATATCTGGCATCCTGGCCTTCTTGACTTCCTTCTATATTCCTGGATCTATTATGCTATGTATCTATGGGAAAATATATTTTATTGCCAAAAGGCAAGCTAGATCAATAAAAAATTCAAACCAGAAACTCCAAAATGGATTTGAAGAGAAACACCAATTTTCAGGAAGCAAAGAAAAGAAAGCAGCAAAAACTTTAGGGATTGTGATGGGAGTTTTCCTCATTTGTTGGTGTCCATTTTTTCTCTGCACAGTCATTGATCCTTTTATGAATTACACCATCCCACCATTTCTAAATGATGTACTGATTTGGTTTGGTTATTTAAATTCTACCTTGAATCCTATGGTTTATGCGTTTTTCTACCCATGGTTTCGGAGGGCCCTAAAGATGATTTTCCTTGGTAAAGTTTTCAAAAAGGACTCTTCTAGATGCCAATTATTTTTAGGACAAAATACTTAGAAATACGTTTAACTAGGGGTGGCCAGGTGGCTCAGCGAGTAAGAGCACTGGCTCCAGTGTTGGGACGACCTGAAGATCGAATCCCGGGCTCAGATACTCAGCACCACACCCAGAAATAACTGGCCGTATAACCTTGAGCAAGTTACTTAACCCCGATTGCTTAAAAAAAAAAAAAAGAAATACATTTAACTTAAAATTGGTTTTGCTACTATATTTATGAATTCTGTACTAATGTAAGAAATTAATGACTTATAAAAATGGAAACATTAATACGTCTATTGTCATTGACCTTTAAAAATTATTTACAGAAAATTAATTATGTTGAGCGTTTTTGTGCTTATCTCTTCTACTAAATATAATGGTAGCTATGATTGTTCCTAGTTTTTGGATGTTCACCATAACTTCTCTCCTGAGGATCTATTTAAAATAGTTACTTTTTCCTAAAAATCTTCAAGTAGTAAATCATTTCTAGATATTTTATTTCTTTGAGGTAGAGCTTCTTTTCAAACTTTATTGAGAATTAATAGGTCATTTTGTCAGAAATGAGAATAGTCACACATATCTATGATTGTCTTCTCTCCTTTTCTTATTATGACTTTATATACTTAAGTCAAGGACAATCAAGACACTGCCCTTTTCCTCTTGGCTACTTTCCCTGTGGTCACATACTGTCACATGTGAGTAAATGAAATTGCACCACAGTTGTGTTGTAAATACCAAAACATGAAATTTAACCTGTGATCTGTATCAGAACTACAAATTTTCTGCTTGATATAATTTTCAAAATACAAATTTAGCTTTGTTTAATGAGATAATATTAAACACTAAATAGTATTTCCAAACTGTGTAGCAGATTATTTTTTTTAATTTAAATGCTTTATTAACTGCTGATTTACATCATTCGTTTCTGCCAGATTTTGAGTTACAAATTTTCTCCCCATTTTTCCCCCACCCATCCCCCCAAAATAGGAGTCCCACAGGATATCCCCACCTCCAATCTGCTCTCTCCCATATTTACTCCCATACCCGTTTCAACTTTTCCAGTGGATCTCTATGCCTCAGTGCCTGTATATCTTTTTTTCTTAATTACATGTAAGATGGTATTAATAATAGTATACACACACACACACACACACACACACACACACATATATATATATATATATATTTGAATATTTGATTTTAAAACTTTCAATTCCAGATTCATTCCCTTCCCCCCCCCTGCCACCCACCCCCACTGGGGGGACAAGCAGTTCAGTATGGGTTGTACATGTGTGGCTAATGCAAAACAATAACATAGTAGATGTATTGTAAAAGACTGACTATATTTCCCTCCCTCCTATCCCACTTCACACTTGTTCTATTCTCTACTTTGATCCTGTCCCTTTTCAAAAGTGGGTGCTTCCAACTTCCCTCCCCCGCAGCCTGCCCTCCCTTCCATCATCCCCCCTCACATCCCCTTCCCCCCCCCTATTCTCCTGGAGGGTGAGATCCCCTATTTAGTGTGTATTTCCCTCCCTTCTCAAGCCAGATTCAATAGGAATAAGGTTGACCTATTTCCTTTTGCCTTCCTATTCTTCCCCTCCATTGTAACCATTTCCCTTGCCTCTTCTGTATGAGATAGTTTGCCCCATTCTGTCTCTCCCCATCTCCTCTCATTATATTCCTCTCACCTCTTAATTTCACCTTCTAAGTATCATCCCTTCCTGTTAAATTGGTCCCGTGCCCTCTATCTATGTATACCTGTAAACGTATATATACACATTCACATATGTATTCATATGCCCGCATACCCTCATATAAAGACATATATATACACACACACATATATATACATATACATATATACACACACACATATATATATTATATATATGTATATATATTTCAAATCCCTTCAACTACTGAGAAAAGTTTCATAGGTTACAATTATTGTTTTTCCATGTAGGAATGTTAATAGTTCAACTTTGGCCAGGTGGCTCAGTGAGCAAGAGCACCGGCTCCAGTGCCGGGATGACCCAGATCAAATCCAGGCCCAGACACTCAGCACCACACCCAGAAACAACAACTGGCCATGCAACCCCAAACAAGCCACTCAACCCCGATTGCTTAAAAAAAAAAATAGTTCAACTTTGATAAGTTCCTTATGATTTCTTTTCCCTGTTTACCTTCTCATGCTTCTCTTGCTTCTTGTATCTGAAAGTCAAATTTTCTATTCAACTCTGGTTTTTTCAGCAAGAATGCTTGAAAGTCTACTGAATGACCATATTTTCCCCTGAAACATGATACTCAGTTTTGCTGGGTAGGTGACTCTTGGTTTTAATCCCAGCTCCTTTGACCTCCGGAATATCACATTCCAGGCCCTTCGATCCCTCAGTGTAGAAGCTGCCAGATCCTGGGTTATCCTGATTGTGTTTCCACAATATTCAAATTGTTTCTTCCCGGCTGCTTGTAATATTCTCTCCTTAATCTGGGAATGTGTAGCAGATTATTAAGGGGAACAAATATCTAGGCATAATCTATTGCCTTTCTCGGTGAGCCTTATCAAATTGTCCATTTGTTCTGATCCCTCCTTTTATTTATTAATTTCATTTAGCCTGTGACTGAAAAAATCCTTTGTGATTATTTTATCCAGATATTTGCAAATTTCCTGATCTTCTACACTTTCACTTTGTATCAGAGCTTTTACAATTTGTCTTTTTCTGCAGTCAGTTGTGAACCTTCCACAGTAAAAAAAAAGACTGCCTAGGACCAAAGTTAGGTCTTTTTCACTTCTTTTTTTCTGGCCCATCACTTCTACAGCATCCCCCTTGTGGCAAATAGGCAGGGGAGGAAGGATCCTTAGGAGTGATAACAAAGGACTTACCCAGTTCTTGGAGGTATAAATGGAGACCTTGGGAGCCCTGGTAATTTCAGAGCGTGGCTCAGAGCTTGGCTTTATTATCTGGGTTCAGCTTCACATAATGTTACTACTATACCATGGAATGTTTTCCTCTTCCTCTTTGGTGATTACTTAAATTTAGTGTATTGATATATTGAAGGTAGTTAGAGAGAAAGTATTCTCTCTATTGTGTACAGAGGGAAATTTTATCTAAATAAAAAAGTATGGTGGAGTAGAAAATCCATCAGATTTCTCATCTCAGCTTTTCCATGAACTCTTGGTCTAACCTAGGAAGGCTATGAAGACATTAATCAAGTAGGGTTAAACCAACAGAAAATTGGGAAATGGTTTTAGATTGAAATGGGGTCAGCAATTTGTCTGCTATGAATTCTGTTGGTTTGTGGTAGCATTCCATGGTGTAAGATGATTGGCTTAAAATATATGGAGAATACGTTGAGCACAAGTTATGCTTTTAGTCTAGAATGTAATAAAATATATCAATAAAAGAGGTATGTTATGACACATACACAATGTATAGTACACATATTGAAGTATCTTATTTGGGATTTTTGAAAGACATGGAATATTTCTAGATCTGAAGATAATTTAAAATTCTTGTCAGCATGATTGAAAAATGAAAAATTTCAACTAGAAATCAACTGAACCTTAAATAATAAAAGGATTGTTGCTTTTATACTAATGGCCTGTGTCTTTGATGATGTTTTCTCTGTCTTCATCTTTGTTAATCTCTGTGACAGATGATACTGTTGACCATCCTCTCTTCCTGGGTTTTTGTGATATTACTCATTGCTGGTTCTCCTCCTATCTGTCTGACTACTCTTTAACTGAACCTTTCGCCAAATCATCCCTCCCCCAACTATGTGTGTACCCCATGGCTTTGCTCTGAGCTCTCTTTCCTTCTCTCTTTACATTCTCTCACTTGGTGATCTTTATGAGCTCCTGTGGACTGAATTATCCTTACTTTTTTGGGGGAAATTTTTATTTTTTTATTTAATAGAATAAAACAAGCATTCCCATAGCATAGTATAATAAAAAAAGATGGTTGCATGAGAAACTACATTTATTGTGGTATGCTTTTAAAATATATAATAAAGTTATTGTGTAAATTTCTTTTTTTCTTTACCCCATCTCAAGATGGCTATCATTGGATACACACACACAAATAGATAAATTATTATAAATTATTCTATAAATACTTCTATTTATCACTTCTTTCTCTGGATGCAGTTAGTGTCTTTCTTTATATGTCTTTTGGAGTTAATTTGGGTATTTATAATAGTCAAATAGTCAAATTTATAAAAGTCAAAATGACTTCCTTACTCAAAGTCATTCTTAAAACAACAATGTTGTTACTATATACAATGTTCTCTTGGTTCTGCTTTTTTCCTTTTTGTTATTTTATGCAAATCTTTCCATGTTTGTCTAAGATCATCGAGTTCATCATTTCTTATTGCACAGTAGTATTCCATCTCAATCATATAATACAACTTGTTCAGCTATTACCCAAGTGATGGGCAATTTCTAACTTTGTCACAACAAAGAGAGCTACCATAAATATTTTGGAACATATAGGTACTTTTCCTTTTACCCTAATCATCTATGAAATAGACCTACGGTAGTAGTGGTGTCACTGGGTCAAAGGATATAGGCAGTTTAATAACTCTTTGGGCATAGTTCCAGATTGCTTTCCAAAATGATTAGGCTAGTTCACAGTTCCACCAACAATGAATTATTGTCCTATTTTTCCACATCCCTTCCAACATTTGTGGCTTTCCCCTTCAATCATTTTAGCCAATCTGGTACATATAAAATGACATCTCAAGGCTCTTTTAATTTGCATTTCTCTAATCGATAATAATTTAGAACTTTTTTTTCACATGACTATAAATTGTTTTGATTTCTTAATTGGAAAGCTGCCTGTTCATATCCTTTGACCATCTATTGTTGGAAAATTGTTCACATTCTTATAGATTTGGCAAAATTCTTTATATATTTGAGATGAGACTTTTATCTGAGAAACTATAAAATTCTCCCCTCCCCCAATTTTCTGTTTTTCTTCTGATCTTGGCTACATTTGTTTTATTTGTGCAAGATGTTTCTAATTCAATGCAATTGAAATCATACATTTTATATCTAACTTTGTTCTCTATCTCTGGTTTATTCATAAATTGTTCATCTATCCATAAGTCTGATAAGCAATATGTTCCATGTTTTTCTAATTTTTTTTGTAATCTTTCTCTTTATATCTAGATTATATATACATTTTGACCTTATCCTGGCAAATGGTGAAAGATAATGGCCTATGCCCAGTGTCTGCCATACTGTTTTCCAGTTTTCCCAACTTTTTTTTTTTTACCAAATAATGAGTCCTTATCCTAAAATCTTAAATTTTCACACTTGTCAAACACAACATTATTATATTTATTTGCTGCTGTAAATTGTATATATACTGTTCCATTGATCTACCTTTCTACTTTTTTAGCCATTATCAGATACTTTTGATAATTACCGCCTTATAATATAGTTTAAGATCTGGCACTGTTAATCCTCCTTCCTCTACATTTTTTTTCATTAGTTATTTTGATAGTCTTGACTTTTTGTTCTTCCAAATGAATTTTGTTATTTTTCTAATTCAGTGAAATAATTTTTGAAACTAATTTCAATATATCTATATATACAGTCTTTGTCTCACTCCTGAACTGTAAGCCCCAGCACCAATTTTCTATTGGATATTTCATGTTGGATGTCTCATACACATCTTAAATGCAGTATGTTCAAAACAGGATTCATTTTCCTTTGTAACTCATCCTTCTCCATAAAGCTTTTCTATCCTTTAAAAAAAGCTTCTCAGGTTTACAATTTCTGCATTATATCCTCAACTCCTCACTTCCCCTCACTCTACAGAGCTAATCAAGTTCCAATTCTTTCCAGTACTATCACTTCGAAATCTTCCACATCAGTCCATTTCTCCGTACTCACTACCATCATCTTATTCAGTTCCTCATCACTTCTCAGTTAAGACTATTATAGTTACCTCATATTTTCTCTCCTGCTTAAAGTCTCTTTCCATTATAATCCATCTCTGGCACAGTTGTCAAAGTGATATATATTTGCCTTTTGGAGGGCAACTGGGGTTAAGTAACTTGCCCAAGGTTACACAGCTAGTTTTTTGTGTGTGGGTGTTAAGTGTCTGAGGCTGGAACCGAACTTGGGTCCTCCTGACTCCGGGACCGGCGTTTTACTCACTGCGCCACCTAGGTGCCCCCAAAGTGATATTTCTAAAGTGTAATTTTGACCATGTTGCTCTTCTACTCAATAAACACCTATGACTCCTATTACCTCTAGTATAAAAGATAAAATCCTTTTTATTTGGCTTTTAAATTCCTTCACAACCTACTCTAACCTACTTTCAGCCTCATTATACACTATTTATTTTCCCAAAGTCTATGGTCCAGTGGCTAGACTCTAGCTAGACTCTATTACCTTTCTTGCTGTTCCTTACATATAATATTCCATTTACACTAGCTGCCCCTATGCCTAGAATGCTTTTTCTCTTCACCTTGACCTCAAAGAATCCCTTATTTCCTTCAAAACTCACTATTTTCTACATGAAGCCTTGCCTGATTCCCTAAAAGCCAATGCCCTACTTCCCTAAACTAATATTCATTCCATATTACTTATATATGTATTAAATCCTTAGTAGAATGTAAGGTCCTTGAGAACAAAGACTTTAAAATTTTTTTGTCTTAGTATCTGCAGCCCCTAGCAAGATCCCTAGTATATATTAGATACTTAATAAATGTTTGGTGATTGATTTCTGAATCTGATCATAGCTGTTTTAATATCAACCTCCTATTTATCTGGCCATAGTGTATTTCAGAGATTTGCATTACTGAAACCATAGCCACATAACACACATGAGAAATATTAAATCAGAAAAGTCAATAGCTAAAGAAATACTATTAGCAGGCTAAACATACCATAAGAATTTGAGTTTTAAGAATTCACAAGTGGAAGACATTAGTCAATAAAAGATTTAAGATGAACATAACAATGGTCCCTCTAGTTTGCTGAAGTATATTACTTCTTCCCTTTCTCTAGTTCTGAGCCCTCACATTCTCTAAATGTTCCAAGTACCCTCCACTAGCCCTTTCAACAATAGACAGAAGAGGGGTACAGACACGGGACTGAAGTCTAAATCTGTATTTTGCAACTTGGGTGATTATTGGGGACTAGCAATCTTTGCTTGATAAATGATACAAACTATATAGTACTCTAGAATTTCAGAGGTGACAGTTATCCTTGTGGGTTAGGGTGGACTGGAAAGACTTCACGGATGGGTGGGGAACTTTGGGTTGGATTTTGAAGAATGCATACAAATCTGAATAGGTAAAGAAGGAACCACATTCAAATAAGCCAGAACAATGTAGTAACAGCTAGAATCATTTATGCAGGGCTTTGAGGTGTTTTACAAATATTGCATTTTTATCCTCACAAGAACCCTGAGAAGTAGGTATTACTGTTACCCCCATTTTACAAATGAGAAAACAGAGGCAGATAGAGTTTAAGTAGAGCTAAGATAGTAGGTATAGTAAGATAGCAATTATAGTGAGGTTAAGGTAGAAGATAAGTCCAGAGTCAAATAGATAATAAGGGTTCAAGTCCGGATTTGAACTCAGGTATTCCTGACTCCAGGTTCAGCACTCTATCTCCTGTGCTTCATATAGCTGCCTATATAAAGTAGAAAATATAAGATGTGCTCCAGGGGTAGTGAGTAAAACCATTCAGCTAGACCAGAGGGAAGCTTATTCTCTTTGTCTCTTTGATCTCTTTGTCTCCGTTGCATCAGCTAAAGTTTTCCCTTCTAAGCCAATACTTTGCGTTTAGTTTACAGACTCTCCGAAGTCCAGAAGCACAGCTGTTTTCACTTTTGGTTAAAGGAAAAATATTCCTTAAACTCCAACTAAATGCACCTGTTGCCCTAATCGGGCAGTGTGAAATCATTTGTCATTATAACAAAATAGGAAGGGAAAAAAAGGATGTGTTAATGATGCCCTTTGGTCTGCATTTCAACTCAGAGTTTTGGCAAATGAGAGTCAACTGGGGGAGATGTTTTGGACACATACTTTTCTCGATTAGGGGTTGAAGTGACCCAGGTGGCACTGTAACTTCTAAGTGTCAAACTGTAAATGAAGTGCAGTGGGCATTGTTAAACATGCAATCAACACATCTGACTAAGGGGCTCATTAGTGGTGTCCTCTCCAGGCTATATTCTTCAAAACAAAAAAGTTTCTGAAGGATGATATCATATGTTTGTAATCTGTTGAAAACTTTAAAAATGCTTTAAAGTTTTCATCTTTTTAAGTATGGCCTTTAAAACCTAGTCAGTCATAGACCTTTTGGAGAAATGAATGATCAAGGTCTAGTGAATAATTACAACATACTATTATAAATTATGATTTGGGAATGGGTGGTAGTCTAGATCTGTTATTCATCAGTGTGGTGCATTCTTTGCATGAAAAATCCCTTTACCTCTACAGACTTGCAATTCCTTTGTAACCCATAGTCCTTGAGAATTGCCTAGGACATTGAAAAGCTAAAAGCAACTTTCCCATAGCTACAAAATTAATATAGTCATAGACAGGGACTGAATATTGGTCTTCCTGAATCTAAAACCCACCTTCCACTACGTCCTCGAACCACAAGCATCACATTCTCCTTGGTTTTATAGCATGGCTTATAGATTCCATTCATTATCTCTATGCCTCCTTTCATGTATTCTCCCAATTCCTTTTTCTTTTTCTCTTATAGGAGCAGGTCCAGATTTGTGTAGTCAAATATTTTTGGACTAATTCAGAAGGAAAATAAATCCCCCTGCCTTTCCCCTCAGCAGCAATACTAATTTTTCTGTGTTATACAACTGTGGGTCTTGACCATCAATTTCCCTAAGCTTCTTGAAGAATGACCATTGTACTTGTGATCTAGTTATGGTGTTAGTGGTGTAGTGGAAGGGGCACTAGGCATGCAGCTAGAAAACTTATTTGAGTTCTATCTCTGCCATTTCCTAGTCACGGACGGCTTCTCTGAAACTTGTTTCCTTTTCTAGACAATGGTGTTAATAGCCCAGACTTGTGAAGTTCAAGTCTTTTGTAACTGTGAAGTGCTATAAAAATCACAATTTTCATTGCTTATCTCTACATCTCCTCCAATGGTCAATTCTGACTCTTTGGATTTAATTTGAAGAACACCAAAAGGCCGGCCTGTTAGAAACTTTATACTTCATTATTGGAGTCAGGTTGGATAACTAACACAAGGAACACTGTATTGAGAATGTCTCACTTAGGTCATACATAATATTTTTGAGCTGCCTTAGCTCATTATTATTGATTAGTGTATCAGATTACGCTTGAGGTTCTTAAGGGAAAACTTGCCCAGCATCACGCAGCTAGACAGTGTCTGAGCCTGCATTTGAATTCAAGTCTTTCTGGCTCTAGGCCCAGCAGTGCTCTGTCTGCCATGCCACATACCCCATGAGATCTCTTCTATAAGGGACTGTCTTAAGTTGGTGTGCCAAGTCTACAACTGTAAGAGGATAATAATGTCGATATTGATATAGTACTTTAATGTTTGTGCTGCACTTAACATCTATTATTTCATTTGAGATACATAATGCTCATACAGTGATTTTTTGTACATCTCAGACTGGATGTCCTATAAGCATCTAAAATTGATCACATCCAAAACAGAACTCATTCTATTTTTCCCCAAACCCTCCCTTCTCCCCACATTTCCTATTACTGCCAAGGATACCATTATCTTCCTAGGTCAGCCATACTTGGAACATAAGTGTCATTCTCTACTTATTTACACTTGCCCCACATATCCAGTCTGTGGTCAAGTCTTCTGCCTTCACATCTCTTATATACATTCCCTTTTCTCCATTCACACAGCCTCCATGCAGGTACAGACCCTCATCATCTTATGCCTAGAGTATTATAATAACTTTCTATGTGGGCTTCTTTCCCAAATTCTCTCCCCACTTCAATCCATCCTCCACCAAGCTTCCAAAATGTTCTTCCTAATCTGTAGGTCTATGTCACCCCTTGCTTAGTAAATTCCAGTGGCTCTCAATCATGGCTAGGATAAAATCTAAAATCTTCTGTTTGGCCCTTAAAGGCATTCATAACTCGGACCCTTCCTATGTTTCCAATTTTCTTATACTTTACTCCCTTCCATATACTCTACAATCCTGTGAAACTTGCTGCTCCTTGAACCCCATCACTCTATCTCCTTACTGAGGACGTTTTCACTGGCTATCATCCATGACTGGAATTCTTTTTCTCCTCACCTCTCTTTGAGACTTCCCTCATTTCCTTCAGGATTCTGCTCAGATCCCAGCTTCTACAAGAGGCCTTCCCTGGTTCTGTCTCTCCTCGTGCTTTCCCTCAGATATATCTTCAATTTACACTGGATATACCTATACACATACATACATATATGTATATATACACAGACACACACATGTATCTTCTTTGTACTTGGCTATTTGCATCATCTCTGCCATTACAACGAGAGCTTTGAAGGCAGAGACAATGGTTTTGTCTTTCTTTGTTTCTAGCACTGAGCACCATGTCTGGCACACAGTAAGCATTACTGATCAACTTACAAGGAGGAACATGGGGCTAGCCACTCAGAGTTGTAGGGGACTTTCTCCTTGTGATTAACTATATTGATTCAATGAAGTCAAGTAACAACAACTTTACTGTCTTTTTTTTTCTTCATCCACTTACTAGAATGCTAGGCATTTATATAATTAAAAAACTTATACTCCTTGCTCATGAGACTTTGATTGTACCCCCTGAAATAGTCAAATATGTTGCCAAATTCTCCTCACTGCGATTCATCCACTGAAATACATGAACCAGCTATTTTTCAATTCAAGAAATATTTATTGAACATCTCTTCTTTACAAAGCATTGTGTTAAGTGGTGATACTAAGTATTAGGAGGGATTCTATGTGTCGAATATTAATATTAGGAGGGATACTTTGGGTTGAGTGGTAATACTAAGTATTAGGATGGATACAAAAATGAACAAAGCATTGTCTGTTCTAAAAAGACTTCTCTAAGTAGTAGAAATAAAATAAGGTATAGTATATTATATGAGAGGTGAGATGTATGTAAAGGAGGGAGAAATTACTTTCAAGCAGAGGGTGAAGTGATATCAGGGAAAGTATCATGGAGGGTGTGGCACCTGATTGATATCTTCAGGATGTCTGAGATTTTGATAAAAATTGGGGAAAGGGTATTTTAGGTGGAGAGAATTTTTGAATAAAGACATGTTAGCCAGAAATCACAAAGTATGTTTGGGGGATGGTGAGTATAAAATCCAAGAAAGTGAGAAGATATCTGGAAATTGGGGTTGAGGTCACCTCAACGAGGGTCTATTAAGGAATTTTGTACTTTACAAGGCAATGGAACAATTATTTTGTGAGACTGTGAGTGGTGTGTTAACATCTTTGTTTTAGGAAATTTACTTTGGCAGCTATGTGTACAATGGATAGGAGGCTGGAAAAAAATGGGTAGTCAGGGAGAGGAGGAAGGAAGCCATTGAAATAATGCACATGAGAGGTGATTAAAGCTTGTACTGGAGGGTTAGAAGTGAGAATGGAAAAGACGGTATGGAGGCGAGAGACAGAAAAGTTTTGTGATATGAAGGAAGTTGTCATGGGCTGGGTCTACATAATTGTTAGTGTTTATAAAATTTAGGCAGAATTGACTTTGGGGGATAAAATTATCCCAAACTATTACTCTCTAGACTGACTATCTATGCCAGCCAAATTGAATAGACCTTGTAGATGTCTGTTTTACATTCTCCTGTTTAGACCTAATGAGTAAAATTTGTTATTTTTAGTGGGAGGGAAGGAGGAAATTAAGAAATAATCACAAGAGCAAACAATATCAGGCAAAATACATTGTCTTCTATCCTCATATTCCTCAAGCTACCCAGTCAACCCTCCATACACCTAGGCTAGGAACTCAGAGGCAATTGATATTGAAATATGTGCAGGAAATGAATGAACATAATCATATTTAGGCTACAATGTTTAAGTTTTATTGCCGTTAGTGGATGATATTTGCAGTAATATGATCAGGCTTCAAATACTCTGTAATATTTCAAGTATGATTCTTATTCTAAGAAGGGGAAAAACAAAGTTGAAACCTTGTCACTGTGGGTTTTCAAATATAGACTGTGTTGAAATGTTCTTCTTTCCACCCCAAACTAGTTTAAAAGAATGTAAGCATCCAAAGGCATTGAAAGTAGAAACTATTTCTTTTGTCTTTACATTCCCAATCACATTAGCACTTTATGAATATTCATTGGATTGAATTGGATGCACTCTTAGTATGGAACTGGTAACTAATGCAGGTGTCTGACAGTCTTGCATGATTTGAATAATCTTACCTAATTTGGCTCCAGAACAATAAAATATATTCCCTTGGGTGGCGAATATCAATTTCTCTTTTCAGAAGTGTAAAACCCACCCTTCTTGATTGTGAACTTCATGTGACTTGATCTGGAGAAAGAAAATCTCTGGGGGTAGACCTGCAAAAATGGAGAATATACCTTCTTTCTTCTTGTTCTTGTTCTTCTGTTTGCTCTTCTCTTCCTTCTCCTTCTCCTCCTCCCTCTCCTTCTTCTCCTTCCACTTCTCCTCTTCCTCCTCCTTCATATCTTCCTTCTCTTCCTCCTCCTCCTCCTCCTCCTCTTTCTCCTCTTCCTTCTTGTCCTTCTCTCCTTCCTCCTCCTTGTCCTTCTCCCCCCTCCTTGTCCTCCTTCTCTCCCTCCTCCTCCTTCTCTTTCTCCTCTTCCTTCTTGTCCTTCTCTCCCTCCTCCTCCTAGTCCTTCTCCTTCTCTCCCTCCTCCTCCTTGTCCTTTTCCCCCCTCCTTGTCCTCCTTCTGTTTCTCCTCCACCTCCTGCTTCTTTTTTACAATTAATTTTTATTTTATTTTCTTAATACTTCATATTATTTTGGCTGAGCCCCAGTATGAAGTAATTTCTAGTATGCAACGGAGGACATGCTATGATTTTTATTGTTTCTGATTAATGAAACTTCCTTTTCTTTTTTTTATATATTTGCAAGTTAGTGTTTTTGTAAGGCTCAAGCCATGAGTGCTGCGTAGAGAGCTATAACTCCAAACCAGACTAGAAGATATACTTGCTTAGCATCCTCAGAATCCTCTAATTTAAACTTTTCACTTCACATATCAGAACACTGAGGCACAAGTGGTTAAGTGATTTGTCTAAGGTCATACAGCAATAATTTGGAGATCCTGATTTAAATCTAGGATCTCTGACTCCAAACCCAAGGACCATTCCATTATATTATACTTCCCTGGGGTTTACCCTAGTGTTGTTAAGTAGAGCAATGGGTCCCCTTATCACCCTCATAAGACACCATGAATGGACCCCAACAGTTGATACCATAAGCAAATACCTGGAAGCAAATATAAGAGGATGCCATGGAAGACTATGCTAAGTGAGTATAGTTGAGATGCAGTTGAAGCTACCATATTACCAAAATTACTCCTATCTGCTATAGAGGGACTCCACACTAGAACTGTAAATCACACTGGTGAATACTCACTGTGGGACCTATTGGGAATTGGGTATGTTTCAATTTATTTGGAGAGTGTGAAATAAAAAAAAACCTTTTAAGATTAAACTTCCTTTTGATATGTTATAGAAAGTTCACTTAAAAGTGTGACATGTAGACCAGTGTATTGGGCTGCCTAGTTCAGAGGTTTTCCATGGTTTCTGAATTGGGGTTCCAGTCAACACAAGCATGAAACCAGTTGAGTGATAATTATGTTCTTCCTTAGAAGAAGGAAGATGTGCTTCTGACATTGAACTCAGGAACCTATATGTTCAAAAAATACTTGTAGCAGCTCTTTTCTGGTGGCAAAGAATTGGAAATTGAGGGATGCCCATAAATTGTGGAATGGCTGAACAAATTGTGGTATGCGATTGTGGTGGAATTTTATTGTGTTGTAAGAGCAGGATGCTCTCAGAAAAAAACTTGGAAAGACTTACACAAGTTGATGCAAAGTGTAGAAAGTAAGAACAATATTGTAAGATGATTAGCTGTTTTCAATAATATGATGATCCAAGACAACTCTGAAGGGCTTACAATGGAAAAATGCTATCTATTCCCAGAGAAAGAACTAATGGTGTCTGAATACAGATTGAAGCATACTTTTTAAACTTTTCTTTATTTTTCTTGAGTTTTTTATGTGTTTTCTTTTATATCATGACTAATGTGGAAATACATTTTGCATGACTACACATGTATAATGGGGGGGATGGAGAGGGAGGAAGGGAGAGAATTTGGAACTCAAAGTTTTTAAAACTTTTAAAAATTGTTTTTACATGTAATTGGGGAAAAATAAAATACTAAAAAAAAATGACTGGACTCAGCTCCTGAACAATCCCATCATTAAGCTGTTAAAGGTTGTTGGTCAGTCATCAGTCAATAAGCATTTATGAAGCTCTTACTACCCTTGCAGGGCACTATACTAAAGTGGTAAGGATACAAAAAAGCAAAAACAGAAAACAAACAAACAAAAAACCACCACTAACAACAATCCTAGCCTTCCAGGAGCACACATTCAAAAGCGGAGACAGCAGCATGTGAATAAGGTGCTTCAGTCAGGTCACTCTGGGTTTTTCTATTCCTTCCCTTATTGCTCTGCAGTCCCTGGCCTACCAATTTTTTTACTGGGAGCTCTTATATTGGAAAATAGTGGTGACCTAAGCCCATGCTTTCCTTGCAGCATTTTTGGTGATGACCACTATCTCCAGTGTTCCTGGTGCTTAAGGCTCCTCTAAGCTTCCAGTTGGGGGAGGAAGGGAGAATGGTAAAAGACAAATTCAATGAAAAAGGGTGCGATTATTTCCCCCTTGTCCCCCAAGCACTTAGCAGAACATCCTGACCAGATAGGAGACATATTGCCTGTGCCAATAAGCAAAGAAGAAAAGTATCATTTTGTGTGCCACCTGGGTGGGGAGAACAGAATGTTAGCAAACAGCAGTCAGAAAAACAAACAAACAGACAAACATTAAAAAAACTATTTTCCAGAATGCTGTGGGACATAGGTGTAGGGTTATACAAAGGGGAACACCAAATTCTTTGACTGATAATTTGTGATGCTTCATACAGCCCTAGATATAACCCATTTTTATCTGGTACTTTAAGGTTTTCAAAACATTCCATTTGCTTCTCACAACAATCTTGAGACATAAACATTATTATTATTTCCATTTTTACCATCCCTATTACAGATTGTCAAACTAGCTTAGAGGTTAAATGACTTGCCCAGGGTAATAAAGCTAATGACTAATGACTAGGAACATATCTAGAGAAAAATGCTGCTTTACCTAGTACATTGTTTCAATGATGTCCAATAAACCAAAGGAGTATTAGGAGTGAGCTGGAAAGGGCACTGGCTGGTCCTCTCTAGCTGCAGTAGGATGCATTTCCTCTCATCCACAGGACAGCCTAGTAGGGGTACTCTCAAGTGACTTGTAGGATAATTAATATGGTTTATTTAAAACTCTAAATAGAATTTGGGGATATTTGTTATTTTCTTTAAGAATTATGAAGGCTTAATACCTATAAGGTTTGGGAAGAAAGGTACATGTCACTTGAAAGTATCATGTCTTAATAGACAATCTTGGTTAGTTGCTGTGGCAAAAATGAAAACAAAAACAAAAAACAAACAAACAAAAAACCCATGCCCTGATAAACCAACTTCTGAACATAGTTATGCTGGGCTGGTCCTCTGATGACCAGAATAAAGTGCATCCATGGAGCTATTGTAGAAACCTTTCTAGAACTTGACCTTCACTTGCAAAGCCTTCAAACTATCTCTGCTGCATGTTGAGGTATCAAAGTAGATTTAATTCAGTGGAATTAAAACATGATAATTACCCTAAAAAAAGAGGCATTTAAAAGGCATGGAAAGAACATAACACATGAAGTATGGTATGTGAGTATGAATTATGACTTTGACACCTTTTGGTTGTGTGACCTTAGGCAATTATTTTTACCTCTTTAGGTCCCAGTTTTATCTTCTGAGAAATGGAGATAATAATATTTAACCTCCTCTTTCTACCATTTTTTTTGGTCAGGAAAGCAAACTGAGAAACACTATGTGATTGTGAGGTATTTTAATTTTCAAAAGATACTTGGATTGCTTTAAAATAAAAAAAAAATCAGTAGTTTTTTGGTATATAATTAGAATCAACATGGCATAGTGCATAGGGTTGGACTTGGAGATGGGAAGACAGGTTCAAATGTCAGTGGGCAGGTCACAAAACTTCTCCCTGTCTTGCACAATTTCCAAGAATTTCCCTACTAAATCATAGATAGGTTGAATCTGCTTCATGTGTTTTCATGATAGATATTTTATAGGAATTGAAAATTGTAGTTTACTTGTTTGGTGAGAGGACTTTAGAGAGCAAACATGTATACGTCAAAAGTGAAAGTATAAAATCTACAAAATTATTAGACTTAAATTGTAATTCTATTGCATAGCAAAATGAATCACACTTCAACTTTCCTTTATCAAATGTAAAGTATTTACAGAAAAATCTGTAGGTTAAAATGATAATGGATCTTACTCTAGAGTTCCTAATTAGAGAACTAAGGGTGACATTCTTTAATCAGTGAGTAATCTTTTTTAGAAATGCCCCCATCATATGAAGAACACAGCTCAATAGACATATATGATTATCATGGAATACTACTGTGTTGCAAGAAACGATGAGCAGGATGACTTCAGAAAAAAGCTGGAAAGATTTACATGAACTGACACAGTGAAGTGAGCATAACCAAGAGAACATTGTGCACAGTAATAGCAATATTTTACAACGGAGAACTATGGATGGTTTAGCTATTCTCACCAATACAATGATCCAAGACAATTCCAAAAGATTAATGATGAAATATATTATCTGCCTCCAGAGAAAGATCTTATACTGTTTAAATACACACTGAAGCATGCTATTTTTTCACTTTCTTTCTTTTTCTTTTTCTTTCATTTTATTTTTCTTGTATAAAATGACAAATGTGAACAGGTTTTCCGTGATTGCACATGCACAACCTTTATCTTGTTGTTTACCTTCTCAAGGAAGGAGGTAGGGGAGGCAAGGAAGGAGGGATAGAATTTGAAGCTGAAAACTTTTTAAAAAATGTTAAAAATTGTTTTAACATATAATTGGTGAAAATAAAATATTATATATTAGAAATGCCTGAGGTGTCATAATTTTAAATGGTTGATACATACACATCTTTATACTGATTCTTCCCAAACTTTTTGATCATACTTCTATTAGTTATATATACATGTATTTATTGCAAATCTTCATATGTGTATATTTATTTAAAACATATAGGTGTACTACTGTAATAATATATTATATACATAATAAAACATTTACAAAAAGTAACTTAAAAGGTGAGACAAACAAGAAAGATATTTTATTTTATTTATTTAATGGTGCAAAAACAGTTTTCCCCTGTATTAGTATTAATGCTATTTTTCAATGAGGGCAGTGTGTCTAAATATATCTCTTTTTTGTAAAAATCAGCTGGTATGACAAAGGTTGTATTAAATTTCCAAATTTTATAAAATTTATAAAATTTAAGTTTTGCTTTTTGGAAGGCAATTGGCATTAAGTGACTTGCCCAAGGTCACACGACTAGTTTTTGTGTTAAGTGTCTCAGGTCAGATTTGAACTCATGTCCTCCTGACTCCAGGGCCAGTGCTCTCTTCACTGCACCACCTAGCCACCCCTATATTCTTTTTAAGATAAACTTTTATTAAAATTTTTTATTTTTATATTACCTACACTTCCCGCTGGATCTTTCCCTCCTCCTTTCCCCAGAGAACCATTCCTTATAATGCAGTCACTCCTCAACTCCATCTTTTAGAATCCCTAGTTTCTTTTAAAGTACCGCTCAAACAGGACCTTTTACATAAAACCTTTCCTGATAGCCTGCCTTCCCTCCTAACTATCTTCTATTTATTTATTCTGAGTACATACTCGCTTTGTATAGACTTATTTACATCACTGAATACAAAGTCCTTGAGGGCAGGGATTCCTTCATTTTGGTATTTTTATCACCAATGCCTGGGACATAATAGTTCCTTAATAAATTCTCACTGATTATTGATTAAGTATGTAATCTTGGCATTTCTCTAAAACTGTCTACATGAACCAATTAGTTAAGCATTTTGGGTCATTAGTCAAAGTGGTCAACTAGTTTGTACACATAGACATGACTCATATCTCACTCTAATTAGTGTTCATATCTGTATTGCATCTCCATCAAGTACTTTTGGTTTCATTGGTATGGATGGACATATACTCCAGAAAACCTGATTACAGCTATAATATGGTAGAAAAATGTTTCACCCTTCAGTCAACTTGGTGATGAACAGTTTTGAATCTAGTGAGGTGGGTCTTCAGATGACAGACATAGAATTCATTACAAGATGTGTACTGGAAACCTAGAACAATATCTTAGAGAGTTGTCCAGGAAACTGAAAAAATTATGATTTGTCTGTGGTTACATAGCCAATATGTGCCAGATTCAAGACTTGAAGTCAGGTATTCCAGACTTAGACTGGCCCTCTATTAATTTTGCTACATGGTCTCTTGACTTTCTTGTTTTTTAAAGACAACCCATGGGAATGCTGTAGAAGGAACTCAGGTTTGAGAAAAATTAGGTGCTTGTCTCAGAAATCTGGCTTAAATAGGCATCATACAGGTAACTTAAAGTACATTTCTTGTCTTCATAACCAACTCAATTGAGACATATTTTAACCATTTAAAAATAGTAGACTATTAGCTACATGTAGATTATAGACCAAGTCTTAGAAATCTTTCTAATTCAATGATAATAATTTACAAATGTAAGGAACCCAGAGTAAAATGAAAAGATCTCTTGGTCAGCTGTTGTTCAACTCAACACTAGGTCTAGACATTATTATGTTTTTTTACATGGAAGAGAGAGTTTAAATTTAAGGTTACATGAACCTAGTAATTCAAAGTCATGACTATAGTCAGACGACAAAATTATAGAACCATAGAATATTACTCCTGAAAGGGATGTTGGGGTCAATCAGATCTAGTACTTACATGTTACAGATGAAGAAACTGAGGGACAGAGAAGGAGATTTTATGAAATCAGTACCATGCTGTTGGTTAAAGGTATTTTCATCCACTCAAACTCAGGCCTACTATTAAACAACCAATACATGAAACATTCATTTGGTTGCATTTCTTCAGCTTCTATTATTCTAGTGAGTTCTTTAATTTTTACAAATACAACTCTGCACATGTGACATAGAGTCTTTAAATATAAATACATGCATATACACATGTTTATTTTTACATAGGTTTCTCTACATATTTAACATATATTACTCAATGGTGGAAAATCTCCTTCCTTTGGGAATAGAGTTGATTTTTGGAAATAATGTCATCTATAGCCAAATCCAGTGAAAATGTTGGATTCAAAATGTTATGACATTTTGGGGGGGGTGAGTAGAAGAGAGAGTGAGGGAACTATAAAATACTGAGACTAGTTTCCTTATTCAGTTCTTTGTCTAAAGGCAGTTCTGACAGGTGAAAGACATCCTGAAATGTTTGAGCAAGATCAACTTTACTTGGATAAATGCTTATCATCTCGATGTGACTATTATGATAGGTACAGCACTCATTTACGATATGTGGACTCTGGCATGTTTGCTTAAAAATCTGTCTTGTTTCTTCATAGTAAAATACTGCCCAACAATATTTCAATTTTTTCAGTATCTGTCTTTTCTTCCTAATAGAGATTATAGTCCCTTTATATCTTGGAAGATGCCAGTGATGACTTGGTACATCATCAAAAAAATCATTCTTTAGAAAATAACTTTCAACATTAATAATTAATTTATTTTAATTAAGGGTAACAGAATTAATAATAAGTAATATAAATTAATGAATGATGGATAGGAATAAATTAATTTCAATGATAAAGATCAATTCCTCATGGTTGTATAACATTTTCCTTTCTTTTTCCTATGAGCTGCATATTCAATTCATAGACAGTGTAGCATAGTGGATGGAAAGCTAGTCTCGGAATCAAGGTGACCTTCAGTGAGACCCCAGGACAAGTCACTTAACCTCTCAGAGCTCTAGGTCAATTTTTAAGACTATAAACTGCAGCCCAGATGCCAACCTAAGATGGTAGAAGGAGCTTCCTTCTCTAGGAGGTCACCATATCACTGATATCTCAGCCCCAGTTCCTATCTTTATATTAAATTCATTGATCTCTTCTTTCTCTCCTTTGTTGATTTTTATTTTCAAAGTATGTATGTGTATACACACACACACGCACACACACACACATCAGAATATGGTTGTCTACTCACTCTGTTAAGAGGCTTTTCTTTGTCTCTTCCCTGTTACTTTTAAACAACATGAACATTTGAGAATAGTTATTTAATTCAACAGGACACTGGTGTCATTAGTTGGCCATTTCTGTGCCCTAGCTATAACAAGTCTACCTTGTTTCTGTAATTCCCTATTCCTGAGAATCAGCATGGCATAGTGGAAAGTGAGCTACAGTTGGCATCAGAAGACCCAGGTTTGGCTCCCTACTCAGCCATTTACCAACTCTTTGTAAAAATCACTTGAGATCTCTGAGCCTCAATTTCTTTGTATATGAAATGGAGATAATACTACCTAAACTATGATGTCAAACGGTTGTTTTTAAGGAAAGTGTTTTGTAATCCTTAAACTACATAAATAGAAGCTATCATGATTTCAAAGGTAACACATTTTAGAAAGAAGACACAATCTATAACCTATGAGCAGTTTTAAAGAATAAGCTCTCAGAAGAGTATAGGAAGGAAGACTTCTGATGTACATTTTAGTAAAAAAAAAAGTCATACCATCAATTACTAGGCCCCTTCTCCAATCCAGAAGAAGTCCCATCTTTCATATGCAATCTTTTGATCACTATTACAATAAAAATGAGGTTATCACCTCAGGGTAAGGGATGCTCTCTAGTGTTTAAAGTAAGAGGGAAAAGGCAGAAGGGGGATGGCATTCCACTTCCAACTTTTTTCTTCAAGCGTTTATTATGACTGTGTCTGACCTGGCAGTTTTGATTGGGAAGTTTACTTACTACTATTTACCAGTGAAATTCTGAGTTGCGGGGAGGCTAGGTGGCACAGTGAGTAAAACGTTGGCCCCAGAGTCAGGAGGACCTGAGTTCGGTTCCAGCCCTAGACACTTAACACCCACACAAAAAAAAACTAGCCGTGTAACCTTGGGCAAGTTACTTAACCCCAATTGCCCTCCAAAAGGCAAAAAAAAAAAAAAAAGAAATTCTGAGTTGCCCTTAATGACTCATATCTAAGTAGAGGAATTACAGTCTGACAGTGTTGAAGGTGAAGGAAACCTGTGTTCATTTAGATAAATCAGAGATAAATGCTTAGGTCCTCAGAGGATGGAGGAGGGACCTACCCTGATTTAGTCCTTAAAACTTCAGGATGCTAAACCCTCCTTTCCTTTCAGATCCAATCCCCTAGAAACCTATTGTTGAGTTATAAATCACCACAACCTACATCTTTGAGTTCTTTGAATTCAATAATTAACATGTCATAGTGGCTAGTCAAAAATAAACAAAAAAGGTAATGAATTCATCACTGGCTTCTTCAGAAATGGAGCAGGTAAGTGAGGAAAAGGGTATTAGCTGGATTGGATCTGCATTTGTTTCTATTATTTGACTTTTTCTTAGCAAACAAAAATGCAATTTCAGTAGCAAGGTCCTTGGCTGCTTGTGCTTCATGCTTTGTTTCTCATTGGTAACTTTGCAACAACAAATGCCTAGCAACAAAAAATGTTACTGAAGGCTAAATCTAAATTTTACTTGGTGAATTTTGCATCTCCCCAACATAATATGCTCCTTTCTGGAAATGCTAAATTGCCAAGTACATCGTAGTTTTGCCAGCTTTTTCTCTGGATGAAATTTTATTACAAAGCAGGAAAATAGCATAAACTGATAGTCAGCCAAGAGACTTAATCCCAACGAGGTGAAAAAAAAACCCAAACATTTTTTTCTTCTTTTATTGTGTGTGTGTGTGTGTGTGTGTGTGTGTGTGTCTTTGTGCTTGCATGTCTGTGTATGATGTGGATAAAAGACTGGAGGGGAGGGAACAACTATCAGAAATGTGATTTATAGTATGGAATTTATTTTGTAGAGATGTTTAGAACCCATAATATTTCAAAAACAGTAAGTAGCTATATTCTTCTTTGAAAATCCTTATCACTAAATAAAACATGAGATGTATTTCTTACTATAATTAGGATTCAATACATTAATATCAGGTGCTTTTTTAAGAGTTTTACTTCTCATGATAAAGTGTGTGTAAAACAAAAAATCTATGCTCTATCTCACCAAGGCCACTTCAGAGAACATCAACAAAATGTTAAAGCTTAACTAATGGGATTTCACAAGCAAGAAGGCAAGAGGAGAAAGAGTTGCCTTGCTATCATCCCTTGGTCATCTCCTTATCTCAGCTTTCTGTTTCAAACTTAAACAAAAATACTTGACAGAGAATACTGGCCCAGGGACAGACTTATAAAATTTCAAGCCATCACTCTGTTTTATGTCATTCTATAATATGATGATGTTTTTTGTTTTTGCTTTTTTGGAGGTCATTTAGGGTTAAGTGACTTGCCCAAGGTCACATGGCTAGTTTTTGTGTTAAATGTCTAAGGCCGGATTTGAACTCAGGTCCTCCTGACTCCAGGGCCAGTGCTCTATTCACTGTGCCACTTAGCCGCCCCAACATGATGATGTTAATATTTGTTCTATGCTAATGTGTTTAGGATTATGATAGTTCACATTTAAATAGCACTTTACTATTTGTAAAATACTTTCCAGGTATCTGACTTGACCTTCACACCACCCCAGTGAAGTGGGTACTATAGGCATCTACTTTTATGCCCTCTTTACAAATTGTCATCTCCTGTCTCTGTGCCTTTCTCTAAATGAACTCCTTGCCTTACTCATCTTTTAGACTCCCTAGCTCTCTGAGGCTCTCATCTTCCTGAAATTACTTTGCATCTACTTATCTCTTGATATGTTGTAAGTAAGTAGAATGTAAGTCCCTTAAGGGAAAGATTCCTTTCATTTTTTTTATCCCCAGCACCTAGCACCATGTCTTTTTTCACTAGTAGGTATTTAATAATTTATTGAATTGAACTGAAGAAATTGAGGTCCAGATAAGTGAAGTGATTTATCCAAGTTACACAGGTAGTAATTGTTGAATGTGGGACTTGTACCTAGGTCTTCCTGATTCTAATTCTGGCATGCCTTCCAGTATTGTATCTTGTCTCTCGGTGAAGGTCAGATTACTTACATGAACTTTTCCATCTTGAAAGATCCATATCACCTAGGAATGAATCAGCAGACATGGCTTTTTACTCAGGATAAATGTAATCTAAATTGTTTACAGATGTCTCTAAATTTTCTAGCATAATGCAATTGAAAGAAGGTATTAAAAGAGATATGAAACCTTTATCAAAATTAGACTTGATGCACAGAATTTGTCTGACTATTCAAATAGTCAAACTATTTGGATTCACATTTAGAAGCCATGAATTTATTGAATTACTCATGTCTATTTCAAGATATATGCATTGTGAAGGTGAATAACTTAAAACTGTGAATCTTCAAATGTTCAAAAAGCAATTCTGTTCATTTATAGTCATTAGGATGGATTTGTACAAAAGTGCAAACAAACCTAAGATAAGTGGCAACAGAAAACCTCAGAAAACTTGAAAATTGAAATCTTTGATCTGCCTATATTAATGTCTGCCATATTTATGATTTACTATACGCATTTTTACAAAGCATAAAACATGTGAAATGTTGCCTGACAGAGCCTTATATCTTCTTGCTTTTCTGAAGGTAGCCTTTGACTGCTCAGAATTTGGAAATGGATCATGCCCAGAGAATGACAGAACATTAGGTATTCGAACTGCCATGTATCTATTTATGTCTGGGGCTATCTTCATCACTATTTTTGGAAACCTCGCTATGATCATTTCCATTTCCTATTTCAAACAGCTTCACTCTCCAACCAACTTTCTCATCCTTTCCATGGCAATCACTGACTTTCTCCTGGGATTCGGCATTATGCCCTACAGCATGATCCGGTCTGTGGAAAACTGCTGGTATTTTGGAATCCTTTTCTGCAAGGTCCATTACAGCTTTGACTTGATGCTAAGCATAACATAAATTTTCCATCTTTGTTCTGTAGCCATAGATAGGTTTTATGCCATATGCTACCCTTTGCATTATTCTACCAAAATAACCATTTCAGTAGTAAAGAGGCTGTTGTTTCTTTGTTGGTCAATACCAGGAGCATTTGCTTTTGGGGTGGTTTTCTCTGAAGCATATGCTGATGGAATAGAAGGCTATGATGCTCTGGTTGCATGTTCCAGTTCTTGCCCAGTGATGTTCAATAAGCTATGGGGCACCACTTTGTTTATGGCAGGCTTCTTCACCCCAAGCTCTGTGATGGTAGGAATTTATGGCAAAATTTTTGCAGTATCCAAAAAACATGCTCGTGCAGTCAACAGCATTCCTGAAAATCAAAGTAGCCAAATGAAGAAGGAGAAAAAGGCAGCCAAAACCCTGGGGATAGTGATGGGTGTCTTTCTGTTATGCTGGTTTCCTTGCTTCTTCACGATTTTACTTGATCCATATTTGAACTTTTCTACTCCTGCAGTATTGTTTGATGCTTTGACTTGGTTTGGCTATTTCAACTCCACATGCAATCCTTTAATATATGGTTTCTTCTATCCTTGGTTTCGAAAAGCACTGAAGTATATTCTCCTTGGTAAAATCTTCAACTCACATTTTCACAATGCTAATTTATTTTCTCAGAAAGAATCGGAATAAAGAGTCAGAAAAACTATTTTAAGTTCTTTAAAAGTATAGAAATATATTTTATGTGTATGAATAAGTATATGTATATTTATGTATGTATATATAACATGTGTATATATACACATAAGTATATGAATGAAAGAAATTATCTTGGAGTCAGGAACACCTGGGCTCAAATTTTACCTCTGCCATATACTGATTGGGTAAACATGGATAAGTCTTTTAACTTTTCACGGTCTTAGGCAAATTCCCAAGATTCTAAGTTACAGATGGGATTTCTATCAGTGTACAAAATTTCCATCTTGAGAAATTGATGAGACCAGTGAAATCATAGATCTGGACAGCAATGACAAAAATGTATACATATAGATCTCTAGATACAAGGTGTCCTAAAGCCTTAACTTTGATAGCTTAATCAATAAATAAACTTTGTTAAGTACCTACAATGTGCCAGGCACTGTGCTAAGCACTAGGGATACAAAAAGAGGCAGAAGACAAGTCCTTCCTTTCAAGAAGCTTGCAATCTTATGGGGAAGAGAATGTGCAAACAAATATTTACAAAGCAAGCTATATACAGGATAAATGGGAAATAATTAACAGAGGGAAGATATTACAATTAAGAAAGGTTGGGGAAGGTTTCCTGTAGAAGGTGGGACTTTAACGGGGACTTGAAGGAAGCCAGAGAGGTCAGTAATCAAAGATGAGGAGGGAGAATATTCCAGGCATAGAGGATTGCCAGAGAGAATTCCAGGAGCTGAATTCGATGGAATGTCTTGTTTATAGAATAGGAAGAGTAAGCTAGAATAAGTTATTTTAAGTGTTTAGTAGCATAAAACTTAACTAAGAGTTTTGGAACACTCTTTCTAGAGATATGAGGAAATATGAAAGGCAGATTTGTGTAGTATACAGCAAACTTGCTTGTAGTCAGCAACCTGAATTTGTATCCAACCATAAACACAATCTGTATGACTATAGGTATTTCTTTCTCTCTTCAAACCCAGGATTCTTTATGTGAACTGATTATTCTGCTTAAGATTATCCAGGAAGGGTCTTCCAATGTATTTGGATAACCTCTCCTATTTGAAAAACTGCATGCATGCATGTATGTACATATGTGTGTATTTGTATAATTTCAAAACAACATTGAATTAGCTCCGTAGTTGGTAAAAGAAGTTTACTTCTTTGAAAATGTAGGTATTGGTGGGCGGCTAGATGGTGCACTGAATAGAGCACTGGCCCTGGAGTCAGGAGGACCTGGGTTTGGATCCAGCCTCAGACACTTAACACACACACACACACACACACACAAATAGCCGTGTGACCTTGGGCAAGTCACTTAACCCCAATTGCCCTCCAAAAAGCAAAAAAGAAAGAAAGAAAATGTAGGTACTGGGTTAGATAATCTTTAAAGATTCTTGTATTCTAACATTTTATAATAATAAGAAAAACTACTCCCATCAAATACACACATATTCACCTAGGAAAGGCTAGGTATGAGGGAATGAGCTATGAGGGAACAATTCACTTCAAAGAAGATTTCCATGTAGATATTATAATGCTCTATTCTTGTCCTACCCTAGGATGCTCCACCCCCAAAACCAGAATCCTCAACATTTTACTACCTGATACTATGAGGTCATTTGACCCTGACGATGAAATAGCAAAATAATTATTTTAGTAAGATGGTAGAACATGCACAAGTTGGCTGATTAGAAGACATGAAAGGTAGTTGTACAAGCTTAAAACACTCAATGGGTTAGGGGATATTATCAGTGAGGATAACAATGAGAGTAGAGAACAAGCATAAATGTCCCCTTGTCATTCCAAAAATTAAGTATCAGTGGAAAAGTGAGAGACAGTTTGGGCATAGTCAAATCTGAAGGATTAAATATAGATAATACTGTGCATTGTAAGGGCAGTTAGGTGGCACAATGGATAGAATGCCAGGCTTGGAGTCAGGAAGACTCATCATTGTGAGTTTAAATCTGACCTCAGATGCCTACTAGCAGAGTGACCCTGGGCAAGTCACTCACCCTGTTTGCTTCAGTTACCTCATCTGTAAAACGAACTGGAGAAGGAAAACTACTCCAGTACCTGCCAAGAAAATTTCAAATGGTGTCACAAAGAATTGGACATGATTGAAAATTATTGAACAACAACAATTGTGCATTGTTATGATTTGCTAAATTTAAAGATATTTTGTCAAATTTAAATGTGATTTCCTCTTTTTAAAAATGAGAGTGCTGTTTATCATGTAGATAATTATTAATTGTAAAATAAGGTTTATCTAGAATTTGGTCTATAAATCTTTAACTGACTTAAAACTGGAAAATTACTGTGAAAAATCTACATTGCAACTTCTGTTTGACTTTTTGGAACTAATATAAGGATGTGACTTGGATTAAGTTGCTGAAAGAATCATTGTATTAAAGCAATAAAATATATAAGCCATCTAAAAAAGAACTCTAAACATGGTGAGGCTGAATTTGAAGTCAGAAATCCTAGTTTTGCTCCTTTATACTTGTGTGACCTTGGATTAGTCATTTAATCTTTCTAAGTGTCCTTTGTATGTATCATTATCCTTCTACCTTATGGCAATTTCCCAGTCATTTTAAATCATGTCCTGCTGCAGCGCTCGTGCTCTGCCTCCTCTGTCCCAGGCCCTCTTGAGTTTTCTTCTCTCACTAGAATAGACAGATTGTTTTTGCCTTCCTTTTTATCTTCAGTGTCTGACACATGCTTAATAAATGCTTTCTGATGCTGTTGTACAATGAGAATAATAATAGCATCCGTCTCATGTTTGTTATGAGGATCAAATGTGATGTAAAGTACACTGTAAACCTTAAAGTGCTATGTAGATGTGATGATGATGATGATGATGATGATGATGATGATGATGATAACTTCAGTTTGCACTGACTCCATATCCATGTAAGGAAAAGTCAAGGTCATTGGTGGCTTCTAAGAGGGTAATTTCAGTAGAATGATGGGGGTGAAATCCATATTGCAAGTGGTTAAGGAATCAGTGTAGTGAGGAAATTGAAGTATTAGGTAGAGTTGTGGTTTAGTTGTTTTTCAGTTGTATCTGACTCTTCATGACCCCATTTGAGGTTTTCTTAACAAATGCTATAGTGCTTTTCCATTTCCTTCTCCAACTCATTTTATAGATGAGGAAACTGAGGTAAACAGGGTTAAGTGACTTGCCCAGGGTCACATAGCTAGTAAGTGTCTGAGGCTGGATTTGAATTCTGGAAGAGAAATCTTCCTGACTCCAGGTCTGGCACTCAATCTACTGCTTCACCTAGTCACCCAGGTATAGACAACTTTGTTAAGATATCTATGAGTGAAAGTGAAAAGAAAGAAGGGAGGGAAGTTATATAACTGTGCAAAGGCTAGTCCAACTCGTGCCAGATGGACATTCTATTGATACAAGTGACAATCTTCTCCAAAATGTTGCCACAAGAATGGTTCTAGTTCTCTATGTAGCAGGAACCACAGAAAAGACTGGCTTGTTTGGAGGATTATTTTCAACAGTCTTCATAGCCTTAAAACAATGAAACAAAAATAGACAGCATCTAAAAACAATAGAAAGTCCTAAGCACAGAGCCACACAGTAGGTGTTCAATGATCTTCTGGTAAATACCTGAATGAGTATGCCTTCAGAAGTGCTTCTATTATGTTGGTATGGGCCATAAATATATTTCACTCCCTCTGAGCTGTTATTGTATAATTTTAATTGCTTTGACTATTTCTACCTACTGCAAAACCATTTACTAATATGTAAAAATAGAGTTCACAAATTGACCTCCTGATTTATTCAATTATAAAAATATCCTGCATAGAACCCTCTTATAGCTTCTTCAATAGTTGTATTACCTACCATTTATTGAGAGAGGTGGCATTGGAGCTCAGTCTTAATGTATAACAAAGATATATTATTTATTGTTCCTAATCAGTGAGTTTGTGCTTAAAAAAAAAAGTCTGCTTGGCCACTCTCCCATAAATCACTCTCTGTGAATTTTTAATATAATAATTGTTATGTTCTCCTCTGCCTTTTTCCTCTCTCTCACAGAGGTTTGTACAGCACTTTGTAAACAGTGAGATCAATAATTGCTGTTGACTGACTGTGTTTGGTTCTCATTGGAGCCCTGGGCTGTGGGCAGCAAGATAATGCTGCCTGGCACGTAAGCTACCATGTTCTAAAGATGGAAATAAACCTCTTCAATTACATGCATTTCTTTTATCCTTTTGAAACCCAGAGTAATAACAAAAATAGTAATGATAATAGCTGACATTTATATAACACTTTAAAGTTTTCAATGTGCTTAAATATAGACATCATCTCCTAAAGTGCAGCTATGATCATTTAGTTCCTTTGCTCAAGGAGCTTCATTGGCTCCCTATTGTCTCTATGATAAAATATAGAGGTTCCCAAAGTGAGTGATACTGTTCCCTGGGGGATGCTTGAACAATGGGGGGGAAGTAGTAGCCTTGGGTGCAATTGGGGGACTTTGAATAAAAACAAAGGGGCAGGGGAAGCATAAGGAAAGAAGAGAAGAGAAGAAAATTTTGAAAAATAGTTCATATATGTTTCATCTGTTGTATAACAGAGTTAAAGCTGTAGTGATTACATTATTTTCCAAATAAACACACAAAGTACATGTTACAACCAATTAGTTGTAAAGTCTACCAGCAGGTGTTAACAAGCAAGTGTTGGCAGGAGAGCATGTCATGCATTGTTGGGAAGTTCAGCATACATCGGGAGGAATATGTGTGTATAATAACTTGTTTACAATATGATACTATACCATTACATGATACAATATTGCACCATCAAAATTTCAATGCAGGAAAACCCCCCACAAATTTACAATGAATTATTAGATTTAAGATGTCATTTAAAAAATATCTCTCTTCTACTCAGAGAGTAGCAGTTACTAAAGTTATTTTCCTAATGAACCATGGTTCACCCCACTTGCCCTGCCCCTCCCCACTCAAACTCTGGTGACTTCCTAATGCCTCCAGGATCAAATATAAAATCCTTTGTTTGACTTTCAAAATCCTTTGTGGGATAGGTTTTTTTTAAATGCTTTACTAACTCTTCATGGCTCTGTCTCTTATTTGATCTTCCACATCCCCCACTCTATAATTTAGTGATATTGGCTTTCTTGCTGTTCCTCAAACAAGACACTTCCTCTTCTACCTCCATCCATTTTCACAAGCTGTTTCCATGCCTGGAAGTGGTAAGATACTCATGGCCCCCACCGGAACACAAGCATCTATCTGCAGCAAATTCACTCAGTTCCAATATCTAAAGATACCGTATCTCAGACAAAGCTTGCTTATTTAACAGTTTGAAGATCAATACTAACCAGAAAAATGTTTCCATGAATTGTACTGTGATGACTTTTTAGTTTGTTCTCAAAGTGCTATTCATAGCCAAACTAATAAATTGTTTTCTTATAGACAGTATAAACAGAGGTTGACATTTTCTTTCATTTTGGAGGGAATAGGGATTTCAGGAAGTGGGGAAAACCCCAGTTCACTAAAGAGCTAGCTGATGACGTTAAGCGTTTCATTATTGTAAACATGCTCCCACTTGAGCATTGGAAAAAGCAAGAGAAACCCAATCTAATAATTTCTGTTATGAGAGAAGGCTGTTTTGGGTCACTAGTTTGCTGAGTTCTGTCCATTTTCATTCTCTACAGAGGCAAGTAATATAGACCTAAAAAGAGTGTGAGAAAGGGATTTCATCAGAGGGATTTGACATTCAATAACCTGTGGAAAACATAAAGTGAAAAGCAAGGGAGCTCTGAGAAAAATGTCACTTAGGCAAATCCTATTTTCTCTGAAAGAAATGATTATTTCTCTGTTGTATTAATAACTAATTATTGACTCAGAACTGAGGCTTTTCCCCATTTCTACTTCTTCATCCATAAATCAACTGATATGGGAAATCTTAGGCAAATACTTCCCTGGGATAAGATCTCATCAGACAGTAAAAGAAATTCTAAGTTTAGCCTGATGGGTGAATTCCTGTTCATTGTGTTTGGTTACAGGTCTGGAATAGACATAGATTCCCTCTTTGATATATATATTGATAAGTCTCTTTGACCAAGCCTTGAGTGATCCAAGTCATGTACCCTCAAGACCCTCATTCTAATGAGACCACCTCCCATTATAATATTCATTTGTTCATTAATTGTTAGCTAATCAGAATTTATTGCCACTCTCAGGAACCCACTCTTCCAAGAACATATAAACTGTGAGCCCACCACCAAGAGGGGTCTTTGACAAGGGTGTCATTGACAACGTTTTATTAATAAACATGCCAGCTTTGTTAATAAAATGATTAAATAACCAAGAAATTATGTTTCTCAAACTTTTTAAATGCCACATCGCATGGCTTATAGGTCTTTTCAGTTTGACTCTTTGCTCCAAACCACATGGCCAATCCTACATCTGCTTTCTTTTGCCTATTTAACTTCCTCAATTAATAATGAGGTTAATGTCTTTCTACTTCAGAAAGTTTGTTTTCTTTGACCACAAGGAAAGACTTTGAAGTCACTGACCTGGATGCTATGGGGCAGCAAATGAATTTTGCAACTGGAAGGATCTTAGCAATGATATAATCTAAAAGTTTTCTATTATGAATGGATAAAATGAAAACCAGAGAGGCTGAATAACTCACCCAGTATCACTCTGCTAAGTTGTGACAAAACAGAGACTAGAACATAGGTTTCTTGACTCCCTCATAAGTGTACACCTGTATTGCTTCATTCTTTTTCTTTTTTTTTCAAATCTTTTTTGGTTTAAATTTATTCAGTATTTTATTTCCCTCCAATTACAGGTAAAAAAATAATTTTTAGCATTTGTTTTTAAAACTTTGACTTCTGAATTCTCTCCCTTACTTCCTCTTCACTGCCCCCCTGTGATAGTAATGGAATATAAAGATCCTTTGGTTTTTATTGCCTTGGTTTTCAAATTGATTGTGTTAAAACCCAGAGCTTGTTAATCCCACATGTGGGATGGACTTGTTGACTTGAAAAGAGAGACATGAACTGGGAGGAGCTGGTAGATTTGGAGAGACAAGAGAGAGGCAGAAGAACTTTTTGGAAGCAGCACCTCAGTGGAGGCAGAGAGAGACTGAGAGAATTGCTGGGGGCCACTTTGAATTGCCCTGGACTTTTGAGACCTGCCCCCTGAGCTGCCAAGGACTGAGGAGACATGGCTGTTTTGCTGGTACTTTGTCTGTCTGTTTTGATGTTGTTTTGCCAGATTTTTCCACTGGTGAAAGACAGTCCTTTTGTTGAAGAAGCCCTGGAACCTGGCTGTTGGTTCAGAAGCCCTGAAGGATTTTCTTGTTGTATGTTTACAGAAATCCTGGGAGAGGGTTTTGCTAATGTTTTCAGGGGTTCTAGGACTGTTCTACCGACAGAAGATGAATTAATGAAGAGACTGGCAATGTATGTTGTGGCCTTACTAAGCCTTGTCTCCCCAGGAACTAAGATTGCTGAGAACTTGCCTCTTGTCAAGATGAAGAAAAGACCTCCATTTGGGTATTAAGTGCTGTGCTTAAACTTGATGTAACTCTGGGGTAGATTCAATTGTGATCCAGGGGTGGGGAACTTTTGACCTTTTTGTGTTCTATGGTTGAACAAATGAATGTACTTTACTTATGTTTGGAAACTAATCTCCATTTGAGAAGAGGGGCTTTGTGGTGGACTAAATGAAGGTACAGCCTAGGGGTGGAGTAGTATTTAGAACAGGGACTTTGTAATTGATTGAATGATTGGAAGGTCGTGGGGTGGGGTAGTACTTGGAGATTATTTAATCACACTTAGTAAATGCTGTATTTTGAATGATGTCATGTTTTGATCTTCTCTGTTCTTGGTTTGTCACCGAATAAAATGGAGAGCACCTATGCTGGTATTCTGAACCTTGGGAAGTTGGCTTTGCTTGGCATTACATTACACCCCCCCATTGAGAAGGTAAGCAATTAGATGTAGGTTATACATATATAGTCATGCAAAACATTTCTGTAATAGTCATGTTGTGAAAGAAAACATAGGCCAAAAAAACCTTCAAGAAAAATTTAAACAGTTAAAAAAACTATGTTTCAATCTGTATTCAGACACCATCAGTTCTTTCTCTTGGGATGGATAGTATTTTTCATTATAAATCCTTCAGAGTTGTCTTGGATCATTGTATTGCTGAGAATAGCAAAGTCATTCACAGATAATCATCTTACAATATTGCTCTTACTTTGTAGACAGTTCATTTCACTTTGCATCAGCTCATGAAAGTCTTTCTAGTTTTTTTTTTTCTGAGAGCATCCTGCTCATCATTTCTTATAGTACAATAGTATTCCATCACAATGATATACCACAATTTGTTCAGCCAATTGATGGGCATCTCCTCAATTTCCAAGCTTTTTGTCATCAGAAAAGAGCTGATATCAGTATTTTTGAACACATACATCCTTTTCATTTTTAAAAATCTCTTTTGGGGTACAAACCTAGTAGTGGTATTGCTAGCTGAAAGGGTATGTGTGGTTTTATAGCCCTTTGGGCATAGTTCCAAATTGCTCTACAGAATGAGTGAATCAGTTCACAACTCCACCAACAATGCATTAATGTCTCATCTAATAAGTATAGGTACCTCAGAATTATTTTAATTTACATTTCTCCAATTAATAGTCAGAGCATTTTTATATGACTATAGACAGATTTTATTACTTCATCTGAAGATGTTCATATCTTTGATTATTTGTCAATTGGAGAATGGCATTTATTATTAAAAATTTGACTCAGTTTTCTATGTGTTTGAGAAATGAGGCCTTTATTAGATAGACTTGCTTTAATTTTTTTCAGTTACTATTGCTAACTGTATTTCCCTCAATCCTATTTTCTTCCTTGTTTATTCTGTTCTCTCTTTCCTTTCATCTTGCCCTCTTAAAAAGTGTTTTGCATCTGACTACTTCCTCCCCTAATCTGCCCTCCCTTCTATCAACATTCCCCCTTCTTTTCTCTCCTTCCCCTCATCTTTTCCTGAAGGGTAAGATAGATTTCTATACCCAATTGAGTGTGTATGTTATTCTATCTTTGAGTCAATTCTGATGAGAGTAAGGTTCATTTACTCCTCTTTACCTCCCTGCTCTTTCCCTCCACTGCAAAAGCTTTTTCTTGTCTCTTTTATGGGAGATAATTTACCCTATTCTACCTCTACCTTTCCTTTTTTTCCAGTATATTGCTCTCTCACACCTTAATTTTGTTCTTAGATACCTTCCCTTCATGTTCAACTCACACTTGTCCCCTCTGTCTATATATACTTCTAACTGCCTAATAATGAGAAAATTCTTATGAGTTACAAATCTTATCTTACCAGGTAGTAATGTAAGCAGCTTAACCTTATTAAGTCCTTTATGGTTTCCCTTTCCTATTTACCTTTTTTTTTTTTGCTTTTTGGAGGGCATTTGGGGTGAAGTGACTTGCCCAAGGTCACATGGCTAGTTTTTGTGCTAAGTGTCTGAGGCTGGATTTGAACTATGTTCTCCTGACCCCAGGGCCAGTACTCTATTCACTGCACCACCTAACCACCCCCCTATTTACCTTTTTTATGCTTCTCTTGAGTTTTGTATTTCAAAGTCAAATTTTCTCTTCAACTCTTGTCTTTTCATCAAGAATGATTGAAGGTCTGCTATTTCATTGAATATCCATTTTTCCCCCCAAAGGATTATGCTCAGTTTTTCTGGGTAGGTGATTCTTGGTTGTAATCCTAGCTCTTTCCATCAAGAATTTTATATTCTAAGCCCTCCAGTCCTTTAATGTAGAAGCTGCTAAATCTTGTGGCTGACTGTGGCTCCATGGTATTTGAATTTCTTCTTTCTGACTGCTTGCAATATTTTCTTCTTAACCTTGGAACTCTGGAATTTGGCCTGGGGATCTTTTGGGGATCTCTTTCAGGAGATGATCAATGGATTCTTTTAATTTCTATTTTACCCTCTGCTTCTAGAATATCAGGGCAATTTTCCTTGATACTTTCTTGAAAGATGATGTCTATGGTTTTTTGTTTTGTTTTGTTTTTATGGCTTTCAGATAGTCCAATAATTTTTAAATTGTCTCTCCTGGATCTGTTTTCCAGGTCAGTTGTTTTCCAATGAGATATTTCACATTGTCTTTTTTTTTCATTCTTTTGGTTTTGTTTTATTGTTTCTTGATTTCTCATAAACATTAACTTCCATTTACTCAATTATAATTTTTAAGGAATTATTTTCTTCAGTTAACTTTTGTACCTCATTTTCCATTCTTCAATTGTGAAGCCAATCACAAACAGCACTTCTGAGGACTGCTGCTATGAATAACTTTAAGTTCTGATCACATAGTATAGTAAACTCTCTATTCAGCAATAAACTAAAGCAAAACATTCACAAAAATATGTCATAACAATTTATTACTAAGTTGGCCACATTGTCTTAAAACATATCATTCAGTAAGTCACAATCTCATCAATCAGTATTTAGTACCCAAGTGAAGTCTCTTTTCATCCTTAAATAGAGGCTGGCTTCCAATCATCCTTAAGCTAACCATCCTTAAGGAGTAATCATCTTTAAGGGGTAGTGGATAGTACATAGGCCATCCACCCCTAGGTCCTAATTAAGTTACAATATCATCAGTCATTACTAAGTACCCTCTTAAGGGGCAGTAGAAAGTACAGAGGTCATCTACTTCTAAGTCACAAGTAAGTTACAATCTCATCAGTAAGCACTGAGTACTCAAGTAAAGGTCCTTTCATCTTAACTCAAGGCTGACTTCCAAACTCCATGGCTTCTCTTCCACTCTCCCAGCTCTTGCCTGGAATCACCCCACTGTTGCCTAGATTCACAGGTAGGCAGTTCACTGATTGCAGGTCATGGTGACAAGTCTACTCCAAGCCTTTTGCAATTTCTGTTTCTGTAAAGACAAAGGTTAACAGAGCCACAACAATATTTACACACTTTAAACTTAGCAGAATTACAACAATATTCCCACGCATTGCCAGCACTGTCATCTCAATTCACTCTCTGTCTGACAAAGTAACACAAACCAACAAAGCTTCTGTCTGAGAAATCAAACACAAATCAGCAGTAAAGTCCCAGGACTTCTGTAAACAACAGGAAAGTCTTCTTTCAGGATTTCTGTAAACAGCAGTAAAGTTCTCCTTCAGGACTTCTGCAAACAGCAGTAAAGTCCTCTTTCACAGTTTTGAATCATCAGTAAAGTCCTCTTCCAGGGCTTCTGGATCAGTGGTAAAGCCCTCTTTTGGAACTTTTGTCTGAAAACAACAGACAAGACTTTTGTCTGACAGACCAATAGACAGTGTCACAGAGTGTCAAAATAACAAGTATTCTCCATCTCAGTTCTGCTTGGTCCCAGTTTGTGCTCAAGCTTTTATCTGCTCTGCTCCTCCCTGTTCCCCCCTTCTTGTTGCATCCTTCCTGTTCTGCTCTGTCAGCAAGTTCCTCCCACTTCAGGTTCCATGTGACATTAGGACTATTGAGGGCAGGGAAGGTCTCAAAACTCCCTTAGGCCCAGTAAGGGCAACACAATGTATACTGTTTCCAACAAAGACTTAATATAAACACAAGCAGGGCTCAAAGGCATAAAACAAGGAGCTCAAATACTACTTTGCTTGCCATTACAATAGTTGGAAAAAGAAGTAAAGTACCACTTTGTTTGCTATTACAGCAATTCTGCTTTTTAGGGACTTTTATTCTTCAGTGAATTTTTGTGCCTCTTTTTCCATCTGGCCAATTCTTCTTCTCAAGGCATCCTTCTCCACATTGGCTTTTTGTGACTCTCTTCCCATTTGACCTATTCTGCTTTTTAATATTTTCCTCAATATTTTTTGTGTCTTCTTTACCAAGTTGTTAACTCATTTTTCATGATTTTCTTGCATCATTCTCATTTCTCTTCTCAATTTTTCCTCTACCTCTCTTATTTGATTTTCAAAATCCTTTTTGAGCTCTTCCATGACATGAGATCAAGTTATATTTTTCTTGGATACTTTGTATATAAGAGTTTGACTTTGTTATCTTCTTGTTAGTGTATGTTTTGATCTTTCCAATCTATTACTTGATTTTTAACTCTTTGTTAAAGTAGGGTTCTGCTTCTGAGGTGTAGAGTGCAGTGTCCCAAGTTTCAGGGGTTTTGTTCAGCTGTTTTCAGAAATACTCCTAGGGACCTACAAGTTTTCAGTTCTTCCAAGGCGGTATGATGTAAGGAGAGGTGTTTACTATTCTCTTGGCCTGTACTTTGGTCTGTGAGTGACCACAAGCACTCTTTTCTGCCCTGGAATAGTCCCTCATTCTATTGTGGCTGCAAGCTCTGGTGTGCTCATGTCACTCCTCACCCTGGGAGGAGGTCTAATCTGAGTATGGACAAAGCAATAGTCCTGCCTCAGTGCTAGCAAAGGGATCCCTGTCATCTCCTTCTGACCAGTTGTTTGATCCCCTCATCTGTGGACTGAGAGCTCTGGAAAGCTGCTGCAGCTGCTGCTGATTCAGTGAGTTCCAAAGCCTTCTCCTGGTTTACTAGGGCCAGGTCTGTGCTGGTGTGGCCTGCACTGAACTGTGCTTCTTTCTTCAGAACTTTCCTGCTGACCTTCTAAGTTGTCTTGGGCTGGAAAATTGTTTTACTCCATCATTTTTTGAGTTCTTCCACTCTAGAATTTGTTTAGAGTCATATTTTAAAGTATTTGTAGGGGTTTGGGGGAGAGCCCAAGTGAATTCCTGCCTTTACTCCAACATATTGGCTCTGACCTGCTTCATTCTTTTTTCAAGTAGAAAAGTTGAGAACCTTTAAAAAAAAAACTGAAGGAGGTCTAGCCCTGTAAATTTATTGATGTAGAGAACTCTTGTTGAAGAAACAACTTCTACCAATGGTAATTATTTGGTGATGATAAATGAGCAAATTTATCCATAAACAATTATACCATAGGCTTCTAGCAATGATTAGGTTACTTCTATCTAGACAATAAACAACAAGTATTTATTTAGTGCCTACTATGTTTCAGGCACAGTCTAGGCTATTAGTGGAGGTGGGGGGAGAATGATTATTCTCCATAACTGGGTCTTATTAACATTTTCTTGTCAAGATGGTCTATAGTCAAGTTACTCTGGAAGATTACTCTGGCAGAAGTGTGTATGATGGACTGGAGTGAGTAGAGATTTTTTATAGGGGGACACAAATGAAGCAGTCCCTGCCCTCAAGGAATTTATATTCTAAGAGGAAGATAATAGGTACATATGTAGTTATATACAAAACACATACAGAGCAAGTACAAAGGAACCTTGGGGAGGGGGATGTGGCACTAACAACTAGGGGACCAGAAAAGGCATTGTTCAGAAGAGAACACTTGAACTGAGTCCTAAAGGAAACTAGAGACTCCAAAGTATGGAAATAAAGAAGAGTAGTTCAGGCCTGGAAAATAACTAGAGTAAAAATTATGGAGATAGGAAATGGAATCGTGTGTATAAGGAGGACATTATGACCTGGACCACAGAGTGAGAAGAGAAAACTAAGGCACAATAAAGCAGGAATAGTAGGATGGGGTCAGATTGTGAAGAGTTTTAAATGCCAAATAGAAAAATTTATATTTGATCCTAGGGGTAATAGGAAGCCACTGTAATGTATTAAGTAGAAGTATGTGTGCCACATGATCAAATCTGAACTGTAGGGAGATAATTTTGGTAAATCTATGGAGGATAGCTTGGAGTTGAAGAATCTTGAGGCAGGAAGACCAATTGTTAGGTTATTGCAATAATTCTGGCAAGTGGTAGTGAACTCTAAACTAGAATGGTACTTATGTGAGTAGAGAGAAAGGGACAGATATAAGGTCAAGAGGGTTATAAAATGTGTCTATTAGAAATGGAAAAAGGAGGAGTGTCTTTCCAGTGTTTCTAGGAATGGCTTTGATAACGTCTTCTTGAGTACAATGTGAAAATGTAAGCAGAATCTGTTTAAGTAGACACACTTACCACATATGGATTTTAATGAGTGTTTATTATTACAAAGAATAGAAATAGTACAGACAAGGTTATCTTCCATAAATATCAAGACTAGCATGTCTTTGTCACCTTGACCAAAATAACCATTTCAGTGAATCAAATCTAATAATAACAATCATAATTAACATTTATGTAATGCTTACTATGTGTGTCAGGCACTGTGTTAATCTGTCAATGATTATATAATTACAACCTCAAAACTTTTCTTAAGAAAAATAATATTGTGGGTTTAAAAATTATATAATGTCCATCAGAAAGACCTTTTGAATAATCGGGAATGAAATTTGGCAGAATGACACAAAGGTTTTATCTTGAAGACAGGTGTACAAGTTCCAGGCTGAAATTTGTTGTTTTGGAGTAGAGTGAAACTAATGCCACACAAAGTTGTTTGTATACATTTAGAACACTGATTTGTTAGAGCTAAGTTCATAATTATTTTTTTTAAAAGGAGAATGATAAAAAAGATGGTGTGTAATTATTTAACTCCAAACTATTTAAAGAAGTAGTTGGTGATGAAAATAGGACATAGAAATCATATCATATGTAATATCAGGATTGACCAACATAATTTTATCCAGAAATTTAACCCATATAAATTTATTGCCATGACAAAGATCCCAGAAAGCTTCTTGGTCATCAAGACATATCACTTGCTTAACAAACAGAGGGAGATGACTGGCAAAGGCAACACCAGGTTAAAATGTAAACTCATTTGTAAATATTTTATGAATGATGATGGGTAATCATGAGGAATATTGTCTCATGAAGCACAGAAAATCAGTGGAGAGTAAAACCAGCTTAAAGGAAACTAGGCAAGATATTCAAGTAAACCAAGTCATCCAAAGGACAATAAACAGACGTAAATCAGATAAGGTTTGGAAAGTTCATTGTAACAAACTATTTTCTATGATGATGGAACCACAACACTTGGACCTAAATTGGTATTGCAGACCTAGATATGCTTGTAAAGAGGGCAAAGATAGCATTATGGAAGACAAAAAAGGGGGGAAAATCCAGATTAAACCAAGAGATTTTATAGAGAAGATTTATGATGGTGTCAATACAATTGTGAAGTCATTTGAAGAAGTGAAAGTATTTGAAGGAGAAGACACCAAAAAGGTGGAAAAAAATTTTTAAATTGTCTTAATACTGAAAAAAGTGACCAAGAGAACACAAGAAACCACTTACTTATATGCATACTCCCCTGTCTATATAAAATCTTTTAAAAAGTCATGTATAGATGAATGGAGAGCATCTTACATGAAAATGTTAGTAGGAAATAAACAGGCTTTCCACAATCTATATGTAACAATGAAATACTTCATTATCATTAACTGAAAGATATAAAAAAACATTTTTTTACATCATGATCTTTGTTGTTGAATCATTTCAGTTGTGTCTGACTATTTGTGGGCCCATTTGGGGTTTTCTTGGAAAAAATACTGGAGTGTGTGAGGCCACATTTGAACTCAGGAAGATGAGTCTTCTTAACTCCAGGTCTGGCACTCTATCCACTATGCCACCTAGCTACCTACATCATGTTTACTATTTGAGAAAGCATTCAATTTGGCAGAAAAAATGTTACCTTACAATAAGGTGCCTCCCATCAATACATCAAAAATCATTCAAGTAACTTGAATGAAAAAAAAAAAAACAACCCTGTTCATTGACCCTCTGATCATAAACATCAAACAAAGCATCAAACAGTGATGGTGGACATTCAGTAGAGAGTTTGTCTTGAGCACAAATCTGCCTCTGCTTCTGCAATCTTCACCCTTTCCTAATTGTTCTTATCCCTGAGCCTAATGCTCTCATGCTCTAATCTCTTTACTGTGATCTATCAACCACAAGTTGATCAATGTTCCAAAATTACCTACATCCCCTCCCTCATGAAAAAAAAATATAATTAGCTAATAGGTCTCTGTTAGATGTTAGAAGAAAAGAATTCTGAATGAACCAATTTAGACTAAAGAGACTAGTCACATATGGGAATAATGTTGCTGGAAGGTTAGGAGACTGACGGTCTACTAACCCCTTAGAAATATTTGTATTAAACCCCAAAGAATTTTTTACTTGATTTAATTTAAAGCCTCGTTAACAAAATCAAGAGACCAGGTGACCTCAGGGTCAGGAAGACATGAGTTCAAGTCTTACCTGTGACATATACTAGCTTTGTGACTGTGGAAATCATTGCGCCCCAGGAAACTCTCTAAAATTAGAAGTTACTAAATAAATACTGATCTCTGAGGGAGACAGTTTCTCACTGAAAGTTATATATAAAATAATATTTTATTATACTGATAAAATAAAAGGTCTAGTTAAAAAAAACAAAACAACAACCACCACAATAAATTATACAGTTAATGATTAAAAGACAGATAACTCAGTAACACAGTCACAGTTATTTGCATTTAAAAAGATTAACCTTGTACCCAAATGAATAATTTAATTAGTAGAATTCAAAGCAGTATAAACAAAGGCAAATGAATTTCTGGAAGTGAAATTTGGGACGAGATATTTTGGGTATAATCATTACCCTGAGAGGAATTTTTACATCTGTGGTGGGCTACTGTTCACTGCTTTTTTTTTTTAATCTCTCATTGAGTATATAGCATGTTTTTACATAGTTCTTTGCATGTTTTAGACTAGGAGCTCCAAGAGAGTATATCTTGCCTTTTTATCATATATGATACTTAGCACAGTGCCTGGAGGTACTTAATATGTGATTGTTGGCTTGAGTTTTTGTTGACTTTTACAGCTTCTGTGATTTATCTTCTTCAGCAGATATAGATTTTCTTTAAGTTCAAAATGTTCCTCCAGCAATAATTGCCATGACAGCAGAATCAGGGATTTGGTGGATGCAGATACAATAAATTCAATTCAATTCATAGTTATTAAAAGCAGAGTACATTCAGATTACATCACTCCTCTCCATTCATAATTTATCTTATGTACCTTTGCATTCCCGGTGCCTACAATAGTTCTTGATAAACAGTAGACACTTAATAAATATTGACTGATTCCTAGGACTCTCCATTGCAACAGCCTTTGAGAATTCAAGATAACTCTGACATCACAAAAGATTCCCAAGTATTACTATGGTAGAGGATACATTCAGGGACACACACACACACACACAATTATTCTAGCAATACTGAATTTATTCTTTTGAAACAGAGCTTGACCATAGAAAGTGTCAGACTTAACTTTTCAATTCAATCATTAGCTTCTGGAAAAAAAATGTTTATTTTGCAATTTATGCATTTCTGCATAATTTACTCTCAAAAGCAATGACTATTTTTATACTAAATGTTCATTACCCTTTCAAATGCAAGAAAGCATCAGCAGTTGATGCCAAATGTCTACTGACCCATTGCGCCCTTCTTTGTTAGACTATGGAAAACACCTGCTTCATCCTGTTGCTCTCCTGATTTGTTGGGTTCATAACACCCATCTCTAACTCCTATGGACTGTTCCTGGAGCCATGGAAGACTCAAAAGAATGAAGAATGAAGGAAGTTAGGCAATTTCTCTCCTCTGACAGAAGGCCTAACCAGATACATGTGTCCCAAGATTCATATCCATGGGATTATAAATTCTTTAACGGTAGGAAATGGATTCACCTTGCTTATTCCCAAACTCCCATTACTTAGCACAATGTTGGGCACATAAGAGGTATATAATTATAAAGTCCTACATAAATGCAAGCCACTGATTCATTTTTTAGTCATTCTTTCATTCACCAAATAATTATTATGCACCCACTATTTACCCAATACTAAGCTGGGGACTAGGGATATGAAACTCTGAAAAGGAACTCTCTCTCTCTCTCTCTCTCTCTCTCTCTCTCTCTCTCTCTCTCTCGCTCTCTCTCACTCGCTCTCTCTCTATCTCTCTCTCGCTCTCTCTTTCTCTCTCTCACTCTCTCTCTCTCTCCCCCTCCCTCTGTCTCTCCCTCCTTCAATATATATGTTTGTATATATGTAGTAACCCACTACATAGATGTGTATATATATATGTATACATACATTAACTAATTAGTGACATATAGGGAAATAATACACCATAGGCTCCGAGAGGTTGTTACTAGCTTAAGGTTATATAGGTACTTACAAAGCAGGAATCAAAACTCAGGTCTTTGACTCTAATTACAGCATTTCTTCTACTGTGTCAGGATACGCCTCATTTCTGGAAATATTGAAGCCATACAAGAAAAATGAACATCTTATATTTGGGAATGGAAATAGTGAAATAAAAATTATTGAGAGCACTAAAATGTATACAAAACTTCAGAAGAGAGAGCTAAGAACATTTTGCTAGTTTGGCAACCCAAAAATGTGTTTATGAACTTAATGGTTCTTCTGGAAAGATTATGGCTTATATGGGGACCTAAATTGCATAAGACACTGGATGTTCTATTTGTTTCCAACTCTGGAAGAGAAAAAAATAAGAACAAATAACCATTGAAGTGCCCAAAATGGAGGGCTGAGTCTTTCATGACAGCTTTTAAACTTTCTCTGTAGAACGACTTCGGGGAAGAATAGGAATGAAAGATGGAGAGATTGAGTTTGGTATAGACAATAATCAAAGCAGCAGCATATGGGAGACACTGGCCCTTCTTCTGTTTATTTTTAAGTAGCCTCCTCAGAAGAAAAAGAAAAACTATCTGTTTCTTCATTACAATTTCTGGGTTTTTCTAAGTAAACTGTCTTATCCCCTGAAAATGGAGATACATTTGGCTCTTCTTTGCCAATGTTTATAGATTTAATTTCTTAAGCCTATCTTGGTGAAGTGGATAGAGCCTTGAGCCTGGAGTTAGAGACGGGGGTTCAAATTTGACCTCAGACACTTTGTAACTATGTGACCCTAGGCCAGTTACTTAAATTACCTAATCTCTGTTTTCCTCCATTTCCTGATCTGCATGCTGGAGAAAATTATAGCACCTATTAGATGTCAGATAATGGGGAGATAGATATCCTTGCCTTAATTCTGCATTTATTGAGAGTCTAGTATTTCCTCATAATGCTACTTTTTGGCATATATCTATATACATATCTATTTATTTATATAGTTATATTTTAAGATGATTTTAAAGCACTTATAGTTTTTAAGAGATTTTTAAAAAAAGTATAAAAGATGGTTGTGCTTTTTTTTAAATTTTCTTTCTTAGTTGTGAACTTAGTTATCAATAAGTACAAACATTTCCAGATGCAAAAAACACTTCTGCTCAGAGTTTAAAAAAAATATATGTATATAGATGTCATATATGCAGACACAAGTCAGAGGGCACAGAGGGCAGAGTGATTTACTCAGGATCACTAAGCTAGTAAGCACCTAAGAACAGATTTGAACTTAAGTCTTCCCAACTCCAGGCCCAGCATCCCCTCCACCCTACCAACTACCTCCCTCTGTTGCTTAAGTTTCTCTCTGTCCGGAAACTTTTGAGGACGTTGAATAACAAGCAACATATTTCTAATCTCTAAAGGAATAAATGGATGCTATTCCCCCAATTCTGTCTTCTCTGCATCCTTTGAAGCCTAACCAGGCATAGGAGCCTATCTACCAACCTCTACAGCACAGGTCAATAAAAGAAATCTTAACAACAAAGACCCTGCAGAATTCTTTTTTCTTCTCATTTGACAATGGTAGCTTTCCCCCACTTATTACATCCAAGCTCCAAATCCATCTTCCTTTTATGCCCAAGGAAGAAATGGCATACTTTGCTGCTTGTTGTCCATCTATAGACATTGTAATGATCTGGTACTGGCTGTTGTTTGAGTTGTTTTTCAGTCATATCCAACGCTCTCTGACTCCTTTCCCACTTTGAGATTTTCTCAGCAAGATACTGGAGTAGTTTGTCATTTCCATCTCCAGCTCATTTTACAGGTAAGGAAACTGAGGCAAACAGGTGAAGTACTCAGGGTCACACAGCTAGTAATTATCTAAAGTTGGATTTGAACTTGGGTCTTCTTGACTCCAGGCCTATTACTCTATACATCATTCTATCTAGCTGCTGCTTAGAAGCTGTCTATTTCAGCCCTGTCCTCCCCCATGTTTTTTTTTTTTTTATAATATTAGGCAATAGAGGCCCACAGAGTTCAAGTGACTTGTCCAGATCATACACACAGTTAGAGAGGAAACTAAAGTGCCTATTTATAGGTGAACATTTGGGAAATTCAAAGAAGGTTCTATTTGAATTTGACTACAAAATACACGTGACATTTTAGAGTGGTACTGGAGGGAAGTATCTTTTCTTATCTAAACCATTTCCCATTCCTATTCTGCTCAGCAGGTGACAGGTCTGTTACAAAGCAACAACAGAGAGTATTACACATTTATACTGTAACAGACAAAACTCACAGAAAGTTGCTACTAATTCCACAACTGTAGAGTTTTGTTTAGAGGAGGAACACAAACTCTATGTAATAAGTTTCTAATAGATAAATCCCATATGTTATATTCAGACATGAAGTGATTAGATTATTTGCAAAGAACTGTTTACTCAGCTAAATAATTAGAGCTAGGTTTATTGAATTAAATCACATTTTTTGTCTGGCATATAATGGCCTGAATGTCTGGCTTATACAAAATGAAAATCAATTCACTGAATTCTTAGAAACAGATTTCATAAAGAATAAAATATTCTTAGATAATTCAGCAACTTATAATGCTCAAATAGACTGTTTAATTAAGCAAGTAAACCTATTTTAAACAAAATAATTTCACTGTTTAAAACTGTGCCTTCAACAAAAAACAATATGGTCCACTCCCATTTCTACCCTAAAGTAAGGACTGACTCCCAATTTTCTTACTAAAGTTTCTGATATTGCTCCAAGAATGAAAATTGAAGCTCACACAAAGGAAAATGAAGAGGGTACATTGTGGGTGTAAAGATTACCAGACTACTTACATACTATCATGAAGAATTGCACAGGAGCAGTAGCATAAAGGAAATCACTTGTATGATGATGTATAATGAGGAAAGAAGTGAACTGGTTATGTAGTAAAAGCAAGGAATAACACATAGTCAAGTCCCCAGGTTCTATGTGTCAGTATCAAGAAATGAAGATTAGAATCCCCAGCAAACTGAGGGGATTTTGGGGAAGACATGGACAAGATTCACACATAATGGAAGGACATGAATGGATGAAATCTGCAATATTAGAGGGCTTATCTAAATCTAAGAAATCACTGATCCCTATCTATGTAACCTTCTAATTAGATGAAACCAGGATGTGGAACTATAAGTGAGGGAAAATCTCTGATTCTTTCTACAAAAGGTAATGGATATTGTAGATGCATCATGAAAAAAAACTATACAAATCCTTTGAATCAAGTTTTATAGAATAGCAGGTGTTTTATTTTTTGTTCACCTCTCAGTCCTATAGACATTTCTAATCTACCAGAGTGATCTACCTCTTTCTTTTTCTCTTTCTCTATCCCCTACCTCTACTTCCCATCAAAAGTTCCAGGAATATGGCATCAGGTGGGAGGATTTGGGGGCCAAAGACATATGCACTCACTCACACACACACACACACACACACACACACACACACACACACACACACATAAAAGAACTAAGATCTGGGGGTAGAGAGGAAGGAAAGTGCCTAGATAAGTATAAAACTCAGAACTTACAAATAAATTAGAAAACATGTGCTAAATGATGTTATGAAAAAATATCTGAGTTGTCTGGTTTTTTTTTTATGAATAAGATTTTCATTACAAACCAAGGGCTTCTTGATTCAATGAATTATTTAGTCTGATGTTATTTCTCTTGTGGTTTTAGTTTCTCTGGAAGGATGGAGCTACATTATTTTTTGTTTTTATTTTGGAGGGTGGGAAGGCAAGGCAATTTGGGGTTAAGTGACTTAACCAAGGTCACACAGCTAGTAAGTGTCAAGTGTCTGAGGCCGAATTTGAACTCAAGTACTTCTGACTTCAGGGCCTGTGCTTTATTCACTGCACCATCTACCTTCCCTGGATGGAATTACATTAAAAAGCAACACCACGCACTTTTGGGGGTAACCTTAGTTCAAAGCTCTGCAAAACAGCAGGTATCAATAAATGTGTTGAATAGAATTTTTTTAAAAAATTGACTATGTGTCTCCCTGTACCCATTTGCTAATAGATGGATCATCATATACAGTGGTGTTTAATCTACTTTTCAAATTGATCAATTAAAACTTCTTCCCTCATTCTCAAAATGAAGGTATGGAATTAGATGATCTGTAAGGTCTCTGTTAGCATTAAGTCCTATGACCTTCCTATAGGTTAATTTTCTAATATGAGACTCTATCCTGGAGTCTGTCATGGGCAGGAGTGGGTTAAGTTTCTTTTAGACAATATCAGGTTAAGCTGGTTTAGAGATAAGGGAATGAAACAGAGGACTCAGATCTGAATAGGGGAAGAGCTGGGCAAAGGGAGGAATATGAAATCATGGAAAGTCTGAGAAAGTTTTAGTGCAAGAACAATGGACAATTCTGAGAAGGCAATAGGCAGAAAGAAATGGAGCAGACTGTTTTAGGACTGGAATACTGAAGAAAAAAAGTGACAGATGAAGTATTTTATCAGTTTTGTGCTTGCAGTTTCTTCAGATCAAATCTCCTGTTTGTATTCAGAAGGGTGATCTCTGAACAGAGTAGAATTAGAATTATGAAGATAGACACCTTTCTGCTGTGAGCTCCCTCTTCTTTTGATCTCAAAACTCTTTGACACCATCCTGTTCTACTCTCCTAACTGACTTCAGTCTTTTTATAAAATGGCCCTTCTCCTTGCTAAGGCCAACCTCTCTACATTAACTATTGAATACATCAATTCCCATCTTCTCTAGAAGATCTGACCAGCTCAATAATCTCATCTCTATTTAATTCTTAATCTCCCATTTTATTTTTTTCCTTACTGCCTATAAACATGTATAAATCCCCCCATCTTAAAAAATTACTAGATCCTACCACATCTGCTAGCTATTATTCTATATCTCTCCTCTTTAGTCAAAATTCCTAGGAAAAATTTATTGGGATTCTTTGCCACCAATTCTTCTCTGCTTATTTGTTTTCTCAGCCTGTTGAAATCAGGCTTCTAATCTTAGCAGTCAACTGAAACCACTCTATACAAAGTTTCTAATGATGTCTTAATGGCTAAATCTGAAGATTTTTTTTAATTCTCATTTTTCTTGGCCTCTTTGTTGTATATATGACTGTTTACTAACCTCTCTTCCTGTATACCTTTTTTCTTTGGGTTTATATGGCATTATTCTCTTGGTTATACTTTGTTTCCTCACTCTGGACTTCTTTGCTAGATCATTATTCACATTGTACCCATAACTATGGGTATACCACCAAATGTCTATCTTGGCTTCTCTTCTTTTCTCTAGATTCTCACTTGGGTCTACTCCCATTGGCTTAATTATCATCTTGAGGTTGATGACTCTAAGATATAAAGATATCTTTCTTATCTACTTATAATTTATGTATCTACATATAACAGATATTTATATCTATATCTACAAATAACCTACATATATTATACTTATATATATACAATCTACACATAGATATAGATAATTATATATATCTATGTGTATATACATATATATATTTCTATATTCAGCCTTGATTTCTTTCTTGAACTCTAGTCCCTTATTGCCAACTTCCTATTAGACATTTCAGATACAATATCTCATTGGCATCTCAAAATAACACATCTAAAATAGAATTCTGCATTTTCCCCCTGAAATATATTCCACTTTTGAACTTCTCTATTTCTATCAAGGGCATCACTATCCTTCCATTCTCCTAGGTATTAGGTTTCTCCAGATTGGTCATGATAGTGTCAACTAGACTGCAGAAGGGACAGGAGAAAAAGGGACAAATTTAACCCATACAAGAGTGTTTAAAGAGGACTGATCTTAGCATAAAATCACAAATCAAAAAACTGAAGCTGAAGACATGAAAAAAAAAACCATCAGAAAATATTGAATACAATTAAGACATTTTGGGGCTAAGAAAAGCCCAAAATGTAAACCCAGAAAATTAGAGAAAACCTACAACTACAAACAGAGCCTTGTGGGGTGGGGGGCAGGGGAAGGCTTAGTCATAAGGACAAAAGGAGAGAAGAAGCAAAACAAGAGATTAAAATTTAAAATGAAAAACCAAATGGGAATTTGGTAAGAAAAACATTAAAGACTAGGTAACTCAGAATACAAGGGGGAAAACCATACTCAAATAATGGATTCTTGAACCATAGGATTCAATGACTCCATAAGACAATTAGAAATACTAAAACAAAGTTAAAATATGGGGGGGGGGAAGAATATGTAAGATATCTATTCTCAAATACAATTTACTTGTAAAACAGGTTGAGGAAAGATAATTTAAAGAATAATATTCTCTGAAAACCAAGACCAAAGAAAAAACCTGAACACTATTTTTCTTTTCTATTTCTTTTTTATAGTACACTTCACAAATTTTCATGTCATCCTTCTGAAGGAGCAGTGCCAATCTTCTTTATATTGTTCCAATTTTAGTATATGTGTTGCTGAAGCAAGTTTCTGGGCATTATGTTTCAATAAATCATTAAAAAAAAACTATACAGATGTATTAGAACCAGAGGGCAAATGGAAAATGGAAAGAAATCACCTACCACCTCCTCAAAGAAAAAAACTGAAGACAGCCAGGAATGTCGAAGCCAAAATGCAATCCCTCCAACTCAAAGAAAAAATTCTTCAAACATGCAGGAAATAAAAATTGAAGGTCCAAGGAACTAAGTCATAATCACACAATCTTTGGCAACAAATTCCATAAGAGGAGAAACTATGATATATAAGGAGAGAAAATATGAAAGTTAAAAAAGCAAAATATAAACATTTACTATTAAGAATAATATATTCTTCAAAACCGAGTATAAACCTAGTAAGGGAAATTTGATCATAATAAAATAGAACATTTTCTTCAGTTTCCAATTCTTAGTCAACACAAAAAGAGCTGCTATAAATATTTTTGTACAAGTAGGTCCTTTTCCTTTTTTTTTTTTTGGATGTCTTTGGGATATAGTTATTCTCAGAAATGTGATCCATGACAATGTCAAAGGACTAATGATGGAGCATACTATCTGCCTCCAGAGAAAGAACTGATATTGTTTAACTACAGACTGAAGTATACTATTTTCACTGTTTCCTTCATTCTTTTTCTTTTATTCGAGCTTTCTTGTGCAAAATGACTAATATGGAAATGTTTTACATAACTGCACATGTATAACCTATATCTAATTGCTTACTATGTAAGGGATAGGGGAGAGGAGGCAGGGATAGAATGTGGAACTCAAAACTTAAAAAAAGTTTTAAATTGTTTTAATGTGTAATTAGGTGAAAAACAAAAATATATATAAAAGAAAAATTTTAAAAAGAAAAATAGAATAATTTTCAAGCATTTCTAGTAAAAAAAAACAGAGCTGAGCAGACACTTTGAAATGGTAGATATATTTAAGCACTCTGAAGGGGCTGAATGATAAGAGAATGCATACACTTTAATGAGAAAGAAGATACAAGTATCCCTTCAAAAATCTAATATTTTCAAGGGTAACAGAGGGAGGCCTGATGGTTCTCTTCTGTTTTGAGGTGGTTTTAAGTGAGGAAAGAAAAAGGAGGGGATAGATACATGAGACAGAAATGAGGAACAGAGGGCAGGAACTTAATATTTTGAATAGATGGTCAAGAAGAAGAGCATACTAACATAAGGAAAAGGTTGGATGGAGCTGATATCTCATGACCTCACTTTTATCTAAATCAATAAAGGAGCATGAAATATACACATAGACATCCAAATTTAAAGAGAAAGATATCTCATTTGACATTTCTCTGGCATCAAATATCCCCACTTTTATCTAAATCAATAAAGGAGGATTTCACACACATATACCCACACACAGAGACAGAGACAGAGAGAGACAGAGAGAGAGACATACAGACACAGAGAGACAGACAGAGAGACAGAGACAGAGAAACAGAGACAGAGAGAGAGAGACAGAGATGAAATTGAAAAGCTCTTGTATAAACAAATTTAATGCAGCTAGGGTAAGAAGAAAAGTAGTTTATTTGGGGAAAAGATCTTTTAATCAAATATCTCTAACTTCCTGATATCCCAGATATGTACACAGCCAACAAATATGTCACTAAAAGTTCCTAAATATATGACTAAAAGTTACTAAAAGTAGACAAGTAGTCAAAGAATATCAACAGACATTTATTAAAAGAAATGGAAAAGGTTAACAACAATATGAACTTAAAATTGATTGCAGGTGGAAGGTAGAGACAAGATGGTAGAGTGGCAGGAAGATGTGCCATATATTTCCCCCTTCAACCAAAAAAGAAAAAAAACTCCTCCAAACAGATCTAGAAAACATTCCAGGAAGAAACTTGATAGAGAAATCTAGGGAAAAGGGGCAGTATTATTTTTCCAGTCTCGGTTAGCATAGGGCTACAGAGAGGTCTGTGGACACTAGAAGCAGGGTCTGGTCAGGAGCATGCCACTTGTATCAGAATTTTCCAGCACAAGGAAAGGTTGTGCACCAGATCAGGAACAGGTTCTATGAAGTGCAGGAACAGAGGCCAACTGGCAGCTTTGTCATGCACTACCCATTCCTGAGTCACAGATCCAGACTGAGGGGGGGCCTTTTAGGCTGAAGGGTATCATTGCAAGATAAGGAGTGGTAAGGGCTATATATCTAGAGGACCAAATATTGAAGCAGAGCAGGGTCTTAGTTCTAGTTTCTGACCTAAATCTGAAACTTATAGAGGAGTTCTTTATACTTAGACATGAATGTTGGAAAAAGTCAGACTCTTCTTAGCTAGTTTTTAAGAGTGCAAATAGTTTCGGTAATTAAGCCAATGGAAAAGGATGCTCCGAACCATATGGTAGGCCAACACAAAATGTCCAAACATATGCCAACCAGTTCTTCTGTCTCCCAGGTGTAGGTGCCCTACCATCTCCCTCATGGGTAACTCCATCTTAGGTTGCATAAAATCCCCATTACACTGACAAATTCTTTTATAGCTGGGCCTCTCTCAGGATGCCAGAAGTAGTTATCCAGTTCCACCTGTAAACCTCTATCCCAGGCCAGGGGAGGAGTGGCAATCTCAAATGCCCTGGATATTTCTCTTGCCTGATTGGCTCTGCTCTAGCCCCTTGTACATGAATGACAGTTTCCCTCAGGCCCCTAAGGCTTGAGGCCCCACCATACCCTTTCACTTAGAGAGACCTTTAGTAGTTACATGCCCCAGGTGATACAAAGACAAAAAAAAAGCAAAAACAAAATAAAAAGTCCCATAATCACCAAAATATTAGTAACAGTTTGTTGTTTTATCAAAGAAATAGAAATAAAGTAGATGCTCATGAATTAGGTAATGGAAAAATATATGGTACATGATTATCATGGAAAGTTAATATGTTGTAAGAAAAGATGAATATAATGATTACAGAGAAGCATAGAAGGACATGAACTGAGGTAAAGTGAAGTTGAATCAAGAAAACCACATATATTTATACACACATACACATATATGTGTGTACATATATATACATATATAATGACTATAGCAATATGTATGGAAAAACAAAATAATCTTTAAAAATGCTGTGAAATTATTATAGCCAAGCTTGGTCCCCCAAAAAAGGAATAGATATTTTCTGAAGGCACTGAAAGGTTAAGACATTCCCCATGGTCACAGAATTAGTATCTCTCTCTCTTTCTCTTCATATATATATATATAGTAAGGCAGAACTTGAACCCAGGTGTTCTTGATTCCAAGGTCAGTAATCTACCTACTATACCATGCTGCCTCTGACTATATTCAATGTCAAAAATCACATTCTGCTAGTAGGTACTATTTTTTTAAAATACAGATTTAAATTCCAGTTCTGTTTCTTCCTGCCTGTGTGGTCTTGAAAGTAATTCTTTCTGATTGTGAGGGCTGTCCTCTATCTACTACACCACTGTTATATAATTAAATTCAAAAACTGAAAGTTTTTTTTACTAATTTATTTTAAACTTAATGGTCATTTGATCTTTCTAGGCCTCGGTAAAAGATCTCCCTACATCTATGAGCCTGTTACCCTATTTTCCCTTCCAACACTAACTCATGATTACAGTCCTCTAAAAATTGCAGAGTATTGACAACAAAGTTAATCTTTGGTAGAACTGTGAAACAGGAGAATTTTATCTTTTGCTTACTCAATCTTTTTCTTTTCTATGCCCTTTTTTCTCTGGATCTTCATACTCATACTCTCCTCACTATTAAAAAAAATCAGACTCAGGAAAGGACTTTGTAAATGAATTCAGACTAAGGGTTAAAAAAAAATGTTAAACTTTAGGGTGTTATGTCTCCCATTCCGAATCATGGAATACCAGATGTTAGCTACAGCAAGGGTTCTTAATTTAGAATTCATGTTCTAATCCAGGGATAGATTTTAGGGGGTTCATGAACTTGGGTGGAAAAAAATACATCTTAATTTCTATAAAATTGATTTTTTTTAATAATCCAATACATCTCCTTTTACATATTTATTATTATTCTGAGCAGGGATTCAAAGGCCTCACCAAACTGCCAAAGGAAACCACGACACAAAATTTTTCTGATCTAGAGAGCAGAGGGTTTCTTGCTTGGGGACTCTTTCCCAATAGACCTGAAATTATATCAGGTAGGCAACCATATGCTCTTCCTATTGGGGATCTTAGAAAGAACATTCATGTTCAGGAACAGTTAGGGTGATGTGATCTTTGAATGCAATGTATGCCCTAGGACTCTAAAGGCCTAAACCATGTTCATATGTAACTTAAAGAAAGGTATGTTAGAATTCAGGCAACATACTGAGCAATTTTCCCCATGGTTTACCCTAACAATTAGAGCAGGACTATTCTCTCTTGCATCACCTAAAGTTTTCCTCTCCAGACCCACACTCTGCATCTGTTTATAGACACTGATAGGTCTCTAAATGCAGTTGTTTTCTTTCTTTTCTTTATTTGAAAAAAAAAAATAAGTCTCTCTGGTATTTGTCTTCTTAATACAACTAAATACACCTGTTTCACTAATCAGGTACAGTGTGAAATTATTTCTCATTATAACTAAGCCGGGAGGAAAAAAGGATGTGTTAATGATGCCCTGTGGTCTCTGTTGCAACAGAGGAGTTTGAAAAGTGAGAACCAAATGATAAAGATGTTTTGTACATGTGGCACTGAAGCTTCAAAGTGTTGAACTGTAAATGAAGTGAAATGGGGATTGGTAAACATATAATCATTACTAGTGTCCTCTCTGGGGACTCCCCTTCAAAACAAAAAGCATTCCCAAAGAATGATAGCATATTTTAAAAATCTATTGAAAACTTAAAAAAAAATGATTCTATGTCTTCATCTTTTAATTATGTGGAAACCTGAACCGGGGAAAATACATTTTGGAGACAAAAATGTATTAGATCTAATGTATCAAATTATTTTCTTTATGTTACTATGCCATTAACCAAACTACAATATAGCACTATCTTTTTTTTTAATGATGGAGAAAGAGAGGTCCAGATGGGTCTTCTGATATAGAAACTCCCTCCACTGATGCATGCAGTTGAAGAACTATTCTCTAGTCCGTCACAGTTTTATAGAGTTTCTTGGGTAAACTGAGAGGTATTTATAGTCACTCAGAGGCCAACGTGATCAAAAGGACATGAAAGTAGTTCTCTCTGATTCTAAGGGCTGTCTTCTATGTACTATACCACAGTTATATAATTAAATTTAAAAACTGAAAGATTTTTTATGAATTTATTTTAAACTTATATGTACAAGAAAAGGGGGTAAATGCACTACCATGTTCACAGCAGAACATGAGAGGGGATTTAAAATATACAATAATAAATTTCCATTTCAAGAAGGCCTATGTAATAAATAGTATGCATTATGTTCAGAACTGTCCATCTTTTCTTTGCTCCCTTCTAAATTTCCTTTTGTTTTCTGCTGTACACTTTTTACTTTGATCTTTTTTCCCCTTCCTCCCCCCCCCAAGAAGGCCACAATTAATCATATATATATGTCTGTGTATTTATGTATGCCTGTATGTATACATATATACACACACATACATATTCTTAATTATCTATAGCCATACTCATATATAGATATATTCATTCACATGTGTCTAAAAAGCTAAAAGATTTCCCTAAGAATGTAATAGTAAGTGAGTCTAGGGTTATGTGCGGATAGTGAAGTGATAAATAGAAGTAATTATTTCGGATAATCAAAATTTCTATCACCCAGCTACATAAATAAAAACTTTTTCTTGAGATTAACCTCAGTCAGTCAATGCACATTTCTTAATCATCTATTACGTACCAGTCACGGTGCTGAGTTGATGGACATACAAGGAAAGGTGAAAGCTCCTGTTCTCAAAGAGCTAACAATCTAATGGGTGTCAAAATGTTTTGGAGACACCCTGTTTCCCAGAGCTGAGACCCAGCAAGCAGTGTGTGCCCTGAGCTTGGCATAACAACAATCCTTTGCTTTCTTGATTATCTCACTTTGACCAACATCAGGTGTTAACCACTCCCTATTTCCCAGGGACCTTAGAGTCAATGCCCCACAGCCTAAAACCATCCATCACATCTCTTGACATACTCACAATACCTGTTCCTTGTAACAGCTAAGTGAACCAAACCAGGTACTGAACTACATGATACTTCTGGTTCTATACCCCGCTGTGAGACAATCAACTTGGATACTTCCCAAAGGACCCAGGAATGGCCTCATTGTCCATGCCTGAGCCTACTGTGGGAACAGCTATTCAAGACCTAAGAATGATTATGCCTTGGTCTAGTTCATTTGTGTTTTTTTTATGTATATAAAGCACTACCTTGTCCTAGCATGTTAAGCCCTCCTCCTGAGGACTTCAACTTGCAAGCATTTTCTTACTCTGAAATTAAACTTCTGTTTGTGTCCTGATTCTCCTGCCTCTGTTTTGCTTTGTGCATCTCCAGTCATCCACAGGTTAGAGACCAGTTCTGGCCTGGTTGACAAGGCCACAAACCAGAGACATGTAAACAGTCATGTATAAACAAAATATACACAGGAAAAATTGGAGATAACCAACAGAGAGAAGGTATTAGAATTAAGAGAATTTGGAAAGTTCTCTTGTAGAAGGTAGGTTTATATATATTTTATAAATAGCTGGCATTTGAAAGAAGCTATGAGGAGGAAGATGTGAGGAGAGAGAGGATTCCAGATATGGGGGTCAATCATTCAAAATTCCCAGAATCAGGAGATGGAGTGTCTTGTTTATTTTGAATTCATTTCTCTTTATTTTTCTGGTGTAGATCTGGCCATAGAACTGATGTCTTTGGTCTCTGCTTAGATCTAATTCTTTGCACACACCACAAGCAATTCATGGCACTCATTTTCATATTTGTATCTTTAATATCTTTATTATAGAACAGATTTATTGTACAATATCTGTAATATTTGTATCTTCAAGAATTGTATTTAATAAATGCTTTCCATTCATCCCTTTATTCTTGTTTTCACTGGAACATGCCTTAACATGCATGGATTCTGTCCATTTCTCTCCTATTCCTCCTATCATACATTCTCAAAATTCCTTTTCTTTCTTCCCGTTTCAAGTCTATGCTTTTATATTTAAGAAAATTTGTATTAATTCTGGGGGGTGGAGGGGGAACAAACTTGCTTTTTCTCAGTAACAGTGCATATTATTGTATACTAAAGCTAGTGGACTCAATCATCTATTTCTCTGGGCTTTATAAAGAATCATCATTATTTCTACCAGCAGGTTACATTGTTACTATAGTATAACAATATAGTGGAAAGAGTGCCACACTACAGAGGTTAGGAGTTAGAAGACTTGAGGGACAGTTGGGCGGTGCCGTGGATGCAGCAGCAGGTCTGAGAATTTATTGCTTCATTGATTATCTAGACTTAAGATGGTGATGGAGAAAATGTTAATAATGTAGTTTAAACTTAAAAGTGTCTCAAGTGTACCTTTATTTCCCAGGTAACTGGTTGTTTACCAGTTATCTCTGGACTGCCCTGATTCCCTTTAGAAAGAGGGCAAGACAAATTCTCTTTCTCCCGGTACATTCTGAAAGCAAACAAGGAAGCCATGAGATCAGAGGAGCAGTACACTATTTGTGCATTTTCTTTTTTTTTTTTTTTAAGCAATTGGGGTTAAGTAACTTGCTCAAGGTTACAGGGCCAGGTATTTCTGGGTGAGTGCTAAGTGTCTGAGCCCGGATTCGATCCCCAGGTCATCCTGACACTGGAGCCGGTGCTCTTACTCGCTGTGCTACCTGGCCGCCCCATTTTGTGCATTTTCACATCCTGAGAAAGCATGTGGATATGCCATTCCCATATTCTCTTGGCTTTGTATATATTTGTTTACATGCTGTCTCCTCCAATTTGATTGGGAGTTTCTTAAGGGTAGGGACTGTCTTTTACCTCTTTTTTTGTATCCCCAGAACTTAGCAGAGTGCCTGGAATGTAGTAGGTGCTTAATAATCTTCACTGATTCATTTGTTGATTATCCCTTTCCATGTCATCCTGGGCCATCTCTAATTGTCCTTATTGATATCAGGCCACTGGACCCAGATGGCTCTGGAGGAGAAAGTAAGGTTAGTGGCTTCATACAGCCCTCCCTCACTCAAATCCAAGTCAATTGCAAGTTACATCATCATCTCCCTTATGTCCATGGTCCTCTTTGAGAACAAAGGACAAACCACACAACCACAATTCCTTTTCAAGAACTAAGCGTGTGTGTGTAGTCTGTAATCTCTCCAATTAAACTGAAAGATGTAGGAAGGCAAGTGGAAAAATGTTTAGGAGATAGATGATGGAGCTGGATCCATAAGGTAGAATTTGATGTCTTTCATTTTATGTTAAAATTCAATAAACTGAGTGATCACAGTATACTAAGCTTTTGAAACTGTGAATGTGAGGCTTATGAGTTTTTAGAGAGGAGTCTATGCCCTATATATTGACAATAGAATTTATAACAATATTTTGAGAAACATTCCATTTCATCCTTTCTATTAATTTCATACTTGACCAAAGTAAAATGTTGGTGCAGCAGGATTGACAATTGGAGAAATAGTTTAGCTATCTGGAGGCTAGGAGCCCTCTTCTGGTCAGTGGGCATACTGCAGTTTTTTAGGAAGGTTTTCTCACACTTCAGAAGAGAAAAATTGATCAGGATGCTGGATAGTGGCTCAAGTAGGGTGCTACCTGGTGGACAACTCAGATATCGTACTTGCTGGCTGGATAATTAATATTATGATACTCTGTCTTCCCATGGACTTAACGAAGGCAGCCCTCACACTACATGAGTAGATTTGGACTGTTTGCCCAGTATCATACCAGTATACTGGCTGCTTAGTTCAGAGATTTTCCCATGGTTTTTGTGTGGGAGCTTCTGCAAAGAAAAATCTGAAATTGTCTATGTAGGAACATACATTTTCTATGTAGGAACAAAAGGTCTTTGTATCTCTAAAAGGGACTCAGCTCCCACAAAATTCTTTAATTAAGCCTTCTTGGGTGTGGTACCAGGTAAACTAGTTCAGATATTCATGCTGTAGTTACGTTGCCAACTGTTGGTCCCAGCCCAAGCCTCACCTGGTCATTGTTTGAGCCCTGAGGACTTAAAGTGAGTGTAAATAGCAATCATTTATGTTTTGGCAAGAAATTCTGAGGGTCTTCCTCTTCCAGATGGAATTTTTTCTGAGTTGGTAAAAGAGGCCATTCTTTGCCTTATTTCTCACCTAGCCTTAATCATGAGTGGGTATTGCCTCAGTTGAACCAAGACCTGGGAAAGACCTTAACTTAAAAAGACCAAGGTCTCCCACTTCATCAGGGCCATCTTCAATTGTCCTGATCTATATCTTGTCAATGAACTCAGATGGCTGTGGAGGAGAAAGTGAGGCTGGTGACTTGGAACAGCCCTCCCTCACTTAAATCCAAATCACTTGCAAGTTGTAGCATCATCTTCCTCATGTCTTGGTCCTTTTCAAGAATGAAGGACAAATAACATGACTAGAACTTTTCCTCACATGCATTGTTGTTTCTGCCCATATTGGTAAAGAAATTACTAGTATAATGAGGACCTGAACCTTTGTAGTTGTGGCAGTTTTGCTAACAGTAATCACCAATTGTCAGTGTTCCTAATACCTTCTTTGGGCTTCTCAGAGTAATTTAAATAGTATTGCCCTAGTGGAAGTTGGGAGAATATTAATTCAAAAGGCAAATAAAAGAATATATTTTGCTTTTCCCTTAGCAGAAGGAGGGGGCCTTATGGGAAGTACACTACCCAAGAGCTGAGACAAGAAAGAAATGTGCCCTTTTGTTCAGCAAACTGGGTAGATGGGAGACAATGGTTGTATGGCTGCAGAAGATAGGAAATCACCAATAGGAAAAGACAATTTTCCAAAATACTGTTAGCCAAAGATTAGTGATAGAACAAAGGGTGGAAAAATGGATCTCTTGGTGTTGTGATTTCACATAGCCTTTTTGGCATGTAGTTGTGATAAAAATAACCAAGAATTTTACCTGGCCATGAGTGAATTTAGAAAAAAAAATTATTTCACATCATTTCAGATGGGTAACTTGACTTTTTTGCCCCTAGTAAAAAGGTTTAAGTACAAAGTGAATTACATAGTCTTTTTATAATTCATCAACATTTGAATTTCTTGCCTTGAGTTCTATTGGTTAGCATTTTGGGGTTCATTAAAGCCCACCGCTTAACCACATCCTCTCATTTCCACATTTCAATTTCCCCCTTCTCATTCTCATATACTTTATTCATTATAAAAGGAAATGATAAACCAGAATATGTTAATTAGTCTCCCCATTTGTCTGTAACAGATAGCATGAGAAAAGGTTTCTCCTCAATTGCTAATAGATTTGACAAAAGTTTTAGTTTGAAGATTCTAGCCCAGGATATAAAAAATAAAAGTCCCATTATCTAATACTGAGTCTGGGTTAATAAGCCTTGTCTTTGTGAATTACACCTGGTGTGGTAGTCCCTTTTGATATAGAGGAACAGACCTTCTTCTTCTTCTTTTGTTTTTTGGAGGGCAATTGGGGTTAAGTGACTTGCCCAAGGTCACATGGCTAGTTTTGTGTTAAGTGTCTGAGGCCAGATTTGAACTCAGGTCCTCCTGACTCCAGGGCTGGTGCTCTGTTCACTTCACCACCTAGCCACCCCTGGGAACTGACCTTCTTAGATATGCTGATTTTCAGGTGCCAGCCTCCCCCACTGTCCTCTACAAGTAGTTTTTGTCTCTGACATCAGCCATCTGTATAGCTTCAAATCAGGTTTCATATCATTTCTATCTTTATATAATTTCTGTGGAAACAAAATTCAATCATATCTTACAGTTGCTCAGTCCTACCCTTCAGGGAGAGGAAAATGCTAGCAGCTCATTTTCCTGAAACTGAGGGGAAAAGACCCTGTTTTATCGATGCATGCTCATGCCTGTCTGGAGTCGAGAGGAAAGCCCAGACCTTCTAAACCATATCTTCATGCTCAGTGGTTGCCAGGAAGTTATTATTTTACTTTACTGGTCCTTTCACTAACAGTTACTTCAGGGAGCTAGCTTGAATTTTCCATTATAGGATAAGAGAGGTAGCCTTAGAGTTAGGAAGACGAGCTCAGATCCCACTTCTGACACATACTGGTTCTAACATTTAATCTATCACTGCCCCCAGTCAATTCCCAAACAGTATGAGTTGCAGAAAAGTTGCAGATTTGCATGTAGGGGTACTATTTTCTCACTGGGACATCCACATCCTAGAGCATCAAAAAAAATGTCCTTTATCAAAATGCAGAAAGATCCTCTCAGCAATTCCTACTCATTTTGGTCCAATGGACACATACAAAGCTGGGAGAAAGTGCTGAGGCCACAAAGGAACCAGATCATTTTTCACTGAATCAAACTGAGTGAATGGCCATTAGGGAAATGGCCAGACACTCTTTACTGAAGTCTCTGAATCAGCTTTAGGAAGCATTGCCACAACCTTCATATTCTGTCCACAAAGTTTGCACTAGGCATTTCCACAGTTAAATTTTTTTAATTAAGATTTTTTTCTCTTCTTTCTACTTCTGTTCCCCAAACCCACTCCCAATGAAAAAAAAAATAGAAACAAACCCCTTGAAACAAAAAACAAATCTTTTCGAATACATTCCCCTCCCCTGTAGTTAGTTTCCCCTTGGAATCTCCCTTAGTGCCTAAGACCTGCTCACCCTGGAACATTCCTACTACAATGGCCCTTTTCTCTCACTGGTGTATTCCTCTTGGGATCTGTATTTCATGAGGGATCCAAGCCAACTAACCTTCATTCCCCTCAAAATTATATTTCTGACTTTCTAGAATTCAATACTATGTCCTTGCACCTTCACCCCAGCCCCATATCCTCCCCCTATTCTGCCCCCTCCACCCCTTTCAGCTTCTTTTTTTGTGTCATCTTCCCCCAGTAGAACAAAAACACTTTGAGGGGAGCAACTGGATTCTCTTGGGTTTTTTTTTGGCTTGTATTTGTATCCACTTAGCATGGCTCTTGCCTTGTAGTAAGTGCTTATTAAATGCTTGTTGCTTTGCTTTGCTTTGTAACAGATACACATAATCAAGCAAAATAAATACTTGCATTGACTGAATCCAAAAATATGTGTCTCATTCAGGATCTTGTGTCTATCACCTTTCCATCAGGAGGTTGGTAGCCTGGTTCAATCACCTTCTGGAATCATCCTGTAATTTTTTAGTGTTAAACTCTATTTCCTCTGCCTTTCCCCCTTCTACTTCAATGCCTTCAAACACTTATTAAAAAGAACAAAAGCATAGGTCTGTAGTAATTAATAATACTAACAATTAGCCTTTATATAATGCTTACTATGTGCTGGGCACTGTGCTAAGCACTTTACAAATATTATTCCATTAGATTCTCACAACTACCCTGGGTGGTAGGTGCTGTTGTTATCCTGATTTTTCAGAGGCTAGGTGACTTGCCCAGGGTCACACAACTAGTTAAGTGTCTGAGGCTGATTTTAAATTCAAGGTCTTCCTGACTTCAGGCCCAGCACTCTATTTCTTGTGCCACCTAGCTGCCCTTGCGCTAATCACTTTCAAAATTCTTCCCTGGCCATTGATTGACCACCATCAAAATTCATCCAAAAAGATCAACTATTAAATTTCTTTATGGCCTGGTTCATAGTATGTACCCCTAGAAGGATCCTTTAAGATCATGTAGCCCAACTCACTTATTTTACAAAGAAGAAAACTGAAGACCATAACAGAGAGCTTTTTCTGGCATAGAGGATAGAATACTCAGGAAGAAACTTACTCAGTGTATGACCATTTCCAAGTCATGGGATAATAGATTTCTAGAGTTGTAAGTGAGGAAATATATGAGACCATTTAGTCTAACTTCCTCATTTTACAAATGATAACATTTGGGCCCAGAGAGATCATAAGATGTTGAGATGAAAGAATCCTTAAAAGCTTTATTTTATAGATGAGAAGAATGAGGCCAAAGAAGTGAAGTCACCTTGTACTCTTGGACTCTTACTAAGACAATTGATGGGACTCGATTGCAAAGAATGAGACTTATGGCCAGCCCACCCTCTCCTTTGATCTCTGTGCCCTGCTGGGGAGCCGATGGAATTATCCCATGGCTCATGGAGGCCACCTGATGCCAAGTGGTCCTCTACCCCTCAGGGCTCCCACTTATGGCTGTGGCCACACGCTCTGGAACTGGGCCTATTCTCTACCCAGTCTTATATTTGTCCTGAGGCAGCGTGAAAGCCAATATCACTGTGCTGTTTGGGGTTGTGAAACCATTGCTGACTGGGTCTCTGGTGGCAGCCGTGAGAAAAAGGATCCAGGCCATCAAGCTGTTTGCCCTCCACACTACCTATGTTCCTCTGGACTCAGTTGAGTATGAGTTTTAACAATGATCAAGAAAAAGGGGGAAGTGAAGTGTCCACTAGAAATCATACACCAAAGCCCCCTCCCAGTCGAAACCTGCTAGAAGGGGGCCCCTACCAGGGTCCCTGGAAACCACCTGTTAGGCCACAGTAGTTAGGGGACTTTCCACCTGTGTTGCTAGAAATGGCCCAAAGCTTTGTTTGTAACCAGGGTGTTGCTAGGTAACCAAGGTACCACACTCCCTTGGAACTACACTTTGTTAGCAATATCTTGTTCTATAAAAATTTGCTCTGCAGAAGGCTCAGGGCTGTCTTCCCTACTTGGGAGGCAGTCACTGGCTGGCTAATAAACACTCCTATCAAATTGTAATTGGCATTGCTGTCTTGTGGTTGCTCAGCTGTCCATTTCAGTCCAAGGTTACACATTTAGAAAGTGACTGACCCAGGTTCTATAACTACAAATCTAGCATGCTTTTCATTGTACCGTTTTGGTTATTTTAGACCCAGCTTCCTCATTCATAAAATGGAGTTAATACCTGTATCAATTACTCACAGGATTTTTGAGGCTCAAATTAGATAATCTATCTACAATGTGTCAACCATGATTAAAGTCAAGATTAAATCCTAAATCCTCTCACAGACTCCAAAGTCTGTCTACCATTTTGGCATTATAAGGACACGTTGTCCAATTCTTAACAGATACTTTTGCTATCTTTTAAACCTTATACAATAGGTGAGCACTTTTTTTTCACAATTTATAACCTGCAAATATTTTCCCCTAGGAATTTAGCAATTTAATAATATGTCTTTGTTTCATTCAATTGATGATGACATTGCAGAAATTTTTTTTCTATCAGTTGTGTTTAATCTTAATATGGCTAGTTAGTTAATTATTGAATAGTGCATCTGAAACTTTATAAAAACTTAATGAAGGCATGATGCCTACCCTTGGGAGAAGAGGAGCAGTAAGATGTCACAGAGAAGTTAGTTGCCCATTAAGGATAATTAAGTTATAAATTGTAGTAGGAACACAAATTCAGGAATAGCTACATAATTATTAACTTAGTCACTCTACTCACCCAAGTCTTTCAGTGATTAATATACTGTTATAATTCCATAAAAGATGTCTAACCTACCTTTTAAAAAATTTCATTGTGTTGGCTGAGTTGGCTAATAGATATCGGAGACTATTGCATAATTCGGCAATTTGGTATCTATTATTTTTCCTAATAACTAATTCTCTCAGTATGTTTTCACTATAAGTCATCTAATTCTATTCCCTTATTTTGGCAGATGAGAAAAGTAAGGGCTAGAGAGGTTACAAGTGAAAGAATCAGAATTTAAACTCAAGTTCTCTCACTACAAATCCTGCATTCCTCCTACTATATCTCTATGCCTCAGTAACAAAGCAGTTTTTATAAAACAAGGGGGTCCTAAGTCAGGGTGTGAGGAATGATTAAAACCTTGGTTTCCATAGAAATTATGTAAGATATTGTAGCAGCAAGCACCCTAGCATACCCAGGATGGCTGCTAGCACAGTTTCTTAGATCTGCTTTTTTAAAGGAAAGCAACTCAAAATGGGTTAACAACCTTAATTTAATCAATCAAACACATATCATTTACCTAGCAGTTCAGGGGAAAAAATCAGCACCCTGAACTTCAGAGAATACAAACAGAAGTTACAACAGAAAATAACACAATTCAGCAGACAGGGCTTCCAGCTATCTGACCATTACATACATACCTAGTTAGTTACCAGAGAAGGAAGCACCAACATATGTGTTTTCAAAGCTGGGGGGCTCCATGGTTGCCCAGAGTCTCATCTGGCCAAATCACACAACTCTTCCCAAAGTGAGCCCCAAAACAAAATCTCACATCAGGACATATATAATCTTTTCCTGGATCAGAGAATGACACAACCCTCTTGACCCACTGCCCAATCACAAAGCAAAAAGGTGTGGGTATTCCTGGAAAAACAAGCCTCCTGCCACAGGCTCCATGTGACCACATTCAGCCTTTTAGGGGGCAGAGTATATTTTCAAATAAGGGAAGGTTCTCAGAGTCACTTAAGCCTATTAAGAGGCCAAGGGGCAGACAGGGAAGATCTTCAGATTCCCATTCTCATTACAGACTTAATGGTGTGAAATCTAGGTGATCCATACATACCAGAAAGTCTTTTGACTTGCAGTAAATGCAGGAAGATAAATTGAAAGTAGAAGAAAGCCATGGGGGATGTTGATTAGACATTTTCACTCATTAGGCTAATCAGCATATCTAAGAGAATGTATTTGCCTATGGCTATTAAGAAAGAGACATTCAAATGGAGACACAATCAACCTAGATTAGTACTAGATTATTTTCTAACAAAAGAAGAGGGAAACTAAGAGATATACTGTAGAAGCTTGTTTCCATAAATTCAGAATAACAATCAGCAGAACAAGAGACATAATTGAGGTGTTTTGTCTCACACTGAAGATAACTCACAAAGAAGCATTCTGCTGTCTTATCCTGTTTTGAGGTTAGAAGTCAATTAAGTAAAGTAAAAGTAAAATCTTGCTTGTAATACTCATGTATAATAAGTTCATAAATATTAACCTTTCCTTCTCTGGGAGGACTAAAGATTTATTTTAATGGTCATACATTGCATGTATCTGGAGGGGGGACATATCAAGGGGAACTCTGTAATAGGCATGTCGAAAATGTGTATACCCTGTATTACCCAGCCAGTGGAGGGACAGGGAGGAACTTTGCTTTGGATTTTAAGATTTGCTTTTGTTTCTGCAGAATATGTCTATTATATGAGACACACACCACTACAGTCTCACAATAAACAACTTTTATCTTCACACAACCTGAGCCTGAATGAGTTATTTCTCACAGGGCTTCTGTAAATTGTGTACAAAATATTGTATTTTCCACAGTGGCGCTGAGAACTATATATTGGTAGTATTATAATTCCCACTTTACAGTTGGGGAAATTGAAGTTCAGAGGGGCTAAGTAACTGAACAAGTTCATCCAATTAGTGAGTATTCTCCTAAGACATGAATGTGGATCTTCTGAATTCAAGTTCAATAATTTTTCCACTTTTTTTTTTTTTTTTTGCTTTTTGGAGGGGGGAAGGAAGAGCAATCGGGGTTAAGTGACTTGCCCAAGGTCACATGGATAGTTTTTGTGTGTGTGTGTGTTAGGTGTTTGAGACTGGATTTGAACTCAGGTCCTCCTGACTCCAGGGCTAGTGCTCTATTTACTGTGCCACCTAGCCACACCATTTTTCCACTTTTTAAAACTTTTCACAAATGATCTAAACCTTTTGACCTGTTTCTTCTGTTTATTTTTAAGTAGCCTCCTCAGAAGAAAAAGAAAAACTATCTGTTTCTTCATTATAATTTCTGGGTTTTTCTAAGTAAACTGTCTTGTCCCCTGAAAATGGAGATACATTTGGCTCTTCTTTGCCAATGTTTATAGATTTAATTTCTTAAGCCTATCTTGGTGAAGTGGATAGAGCCTTGAGCCTGGAGTTAGAGATGGGAGTTCAAATTTGACCTCAGACACTTTGTAACTATGTGACCCTAGGCCAGTTACTTAAATTACCTAATCTCTGTTTTCCTCCATTTCCTGATCTGCATGCTGGAGAAAATCATAGCACCTATTAGATGTCAGATAATGGGGAGATAGATATCCTTGCCTTAATTCTGCATTTATTGAGAGTCTAGTATTTCCTCATAATGCTACTTTTTGACATATATCTATATATCTATATACATATCTATTTATTTATATAGTTATATTTAAGATGATTTTAAAGCACTTATAGTTTTTAAGAGATTTTTTTAAAAGTATAAAAGATGGTTGTGCTTTTTTTCTTTTATTTTCTTTCTTAGTTGTGAACTTAGTTATCAACCAGTACAAACATTTCCAGATGGAAAGATCACTTCCTCTCAGAATTTAAGAAAAATATATGTATATAGATGTCATATATGCAGACACAAGTTTAACATGACATTAATGAAATTGCTTTACTTCTGTCCTCTGTTGTACTTTTTATATAAATTTTAACATATTTAATTTACATTGCTTTTGTTCTATCACTATAAAGTAATTGTTTCCTAATATAAAAACACTCTTTCAAAAGAAATATGCATAATCAGGCAAAAGAATGTATACATTTGCAATGTCTGAGAATGTATAATTTCATTGTGTGGCATGTTTAATGATGATATGTCTAATGATCAGTCTTTTGAAGTCATTATTGGTTGCCCTTTTGGTCAGAATTCTTTAGTTTTTAACAGTCAACTCTCTTCACATTATTATTATTTTCATCATACAAATTATTTTCCTACTCATTTTATTATGAATTAGTTCATATATATCTTTCCATATTTCCCTGACTCGACTATATTCATAATTTCTTAATGACTTGGAAAGTGTGGGATAAATACATACTTCAAGGCTACACATGGGAATGTTGTGGATGAAGTATTTGACATCTCTGATTGGAAACATGCTATTAAAAGATGGGAGATTACAGGTGACAGAGTTGAACTCCTTCAATAGTCTCTTCCAAAAACTTTTAAAATAATACCTAATGTCAAATTTTGGAGTAGAAGAGCCAAGAACAGGTTGGGGTTGGATATTTTTCTGACCTAAGAAAACTTAAGGGATCAGCTGGAGAAATTTGTGATAGCGGGGTGAAAGACTGTTGGGAGACCACACACTCCAAAGTTTCAGAAGCAGCAGCAGCAACAGCAGCAGCAGTAGCTGCAAGGTCAGTAGCAAGATCAGCAGCAGCAGCAAGGTCAGGAGAAGTATCTGCATAGTCAGTAGCAAGGTCAGCAGCAACAAGGTCAGAAGCTTCAAAATCTGTCAGCCCAGTTACAGTCAAAGGGGCTGGATAACTGGTTAGAAAGACACCCAGCAGACCATGTCTTGGCACTGGGGGCGTCTGGCACCAATCAGAAACTCTATTGCCCAAATGCAATAGTGGGTCATAGTTTCATGAGGAAGAGGTGAGTGCAAGGGGCCAGTCACAAGGGAGCAGGGGCCCTGCTTACAGTGCCAAGGCAAAGAGAGCTTTAACACTTGTTACTGTAGGGGTCTAGGGGCCCTTAGTGGGTAATGGCCAAGGTGCAGACCAAGAGAACAGGGACCATACCTATCCCACTATCACACCATCTTGGAGACACCAAACACTTGCAGACCTCAGAACTAGCTCTGAAAACAGTAGCATGAAAAAGGCTGAAGCTTGGGACAGTACCTCCCCAATCCTAGGTGAACAGAGCTCTATTGTAACAGAAAGTTCAAAGTCAAGAAATAGGCAGGAAAAATACACAAGCAGACCATCAAAAGCTACTGTGGTGGCAAAGAAGACCTAGGCTTAGAACAAGACAGTAATGGGGAAAAAAGGTACAAACAAAGCCTCAAAAATAAATGCAATTGGGGATGGAATAAAGATGGTGGAGTAGAAGCAGGACCTCGGCTGGGCTCCAGCTTCCACCCCAATCCATGTAAAAAGGGGATTCTAAACAAACTTTGGAGCTGCAGACCCCGCAAAATGACACAGAGAAGCTAACCTCCCACTGAGGACAGCCCAGCAGGCTGGCAGGAATTGGGAGTGCAGCGCTCTGGGAGCTGAGCCCAGCCCCATGACAAGACTTTAGCCCCAGGGCGGGCCTGACCAGCCACAGGCTGGAGGGACTTCAGATCAGCAGCAGCTGTGGCCAACTCCAGATTTATCAACACATAGATGTGAAGGACAAAGTGAGAGATCAGTACAATCTGGACTTTGGGACCCAGTAAGTGGGAGTGTGTGGCTTTTAGCCCCCAGGGCGAGAAGCCCCTGAGATGCCAGCACAGCCAGCCAGCATCAGGTGGCAGCTCCAGCTCCTGGCCTGCAGAGTGTAGGGGGACCAAGCACCAGTCTGAGGGGTAATCGCTCTTGCTTTAACCTTCTTGGATCTGGATTGCAGTCTAGGGTGGAGGTTCTGGGGTGTGTGTCCAGCCTGCCAGAGCATGTGGAGGCCTCAGAGAGGGCACCCATCTAATACCCCCAGCAGCTGAGAAAACCCCTGCATTTGGAATGAAAACTCCCCTGTCTGGTGCCAGAATCCTACTGTGGCAAAAAGCCCAGGGGTCAAGTGACTGAGGGGTAACATGACCAGGCAAAGGAAACAAAGCAGACAGAAGATTCTAACATTAGACTCCTATTTGGGGGACAAAAAAGAGCAAAGCATGGAATAGGAGGAAGACAGTGAAGTCAGAAGGCCCACACCAAGCTTCAAAGGAAAATTCTAGACCTTAAGAAGCAGATAAGAGAAGTGGAGGAAAAATTGGGAAGAGAAATGAGAACAATGAAAGAAAATTATGAAATGAGAGTCAACAGCCTGACTGAGGAAAATCACAGCTTAAAAAATACACTAACTCAAATGGCAAAAGAGGCTCAAAAAGGCAATGAGGAGAAGAATGCCTTAAAAAGCCAAATTTGCCAGATGGAAAAAGAATCCCAAAAGCTCAATAAAGAGAATCATTGCTTCAGAAGTAGATTGGAGCAAATGGAAGCTAATGACTTTATGAGAAATCAAGATGCTGTTAAACAACAGATCCAAACAAATGAAACAATAGAAGGCAATGTGAAATATCTCATGGGAAAAACCACTGACTTGGAAAATAGATCCAGGAAAGATCATTTAAAAATTATTGGACTACCTGAAAGCCATGATCAAAGTAAGAACCTAGAAATCATCCTCCAGGAAGTTCTCAAAGAAAACTGCCCTGATGTTTTAGAACCAGAGGGCAAAATAGAGGTTGAAAGAATCCACTGATCACCTGCTGAAAAAAATCCCAAAAAGAAAACTCCTAGGAATATTATAGCCAGGTGTGGAATTCCCAGATTAAGGGGAGAATATTACAAGCAGCCAGGAAGAAACAATTTGAATATTGTGGAAACACAATCAGGATAACCCAGGATCTGGCAGCTTCTACACTGAGGGATAGAAGGGCTTGGAATATGATATTCTGGAGGTCAAAGGAGCTGGGATTAAAACCAAGAGTCACCTACCCAGCAAAACTGAGTATCATGTTTCAGGGGAAAATATGGTCATTCAGTGGAATGGAGGACTTTCAAGCATTCTTGCTGAAAAAAACCAGAGTTGAATAGAAATTTTGACATTCAGATACAAAAAACAAGAGAAGCATGAGAAGGTAAACAGGGAAAAGAAATCATAAGGAACTTATCAAAGTTGAACTATTAACATTCCTACATGGAAAAACAATAATTGTAACTTATGAAACTTTTCTCAGTAGGTGAAGGGAATAGAAATATATATGTCTATATATGAGGGCATATGGGCATATGAATACATATGTGAATATGTGTATATATGTTTACAGGTATACATAGACAGAGGGCACAGGACCAATTTAACAGGAAGGGATGATACTTAAAAGGTGAAATTAAGAGGTGAGAGAGCAATATAATGAGAGGAGATATGGAGAGACAGAATGGGATAAACTATCTCATATAGAAGAGGCAAGCAAATATGGTTACAATGGAGGGAAAGAATAGGAAGGCAAAAGGGAATGGGTCAACCTCATTCCCATTGAATTTGGCTTGAGGAGGGAATGAAGTACACACTAAATAGGGTATCTCACCCTACAGGAGAGTGGGGGGGAAGGGGATGAGAGGGGGAATGATGGAAGGGAGGGCAGGCTGCGGGGGAGGGAAGTTGGAAGCACCCACTTTTGAAAAGGGATGGGATCAAAGTAGAGAATAGTGGGAGGTGGGATAGGAGGGAGGGAAATATAGTCAGTCTTTCACAATATGTCTACTATGTTAATGTGATGCATTAGCCACACATGTACAACCTATACTGGACTGCTTATCTTCCCAGTAAGGGTGGGTGACAAGGGAGGAAGGGAATGAATCTGGAATTCAAAGTTTTAAAATCAAATATTCAAATATATATATATATACACTATTATTAATACTATTTTACATGTAATAGGGAAATAAGATATACAGGCACTGGTACATAGAGATCCACTGGAAAAGTCAAAAGAGGTATGGGAGAAAATATGGGAGAGAACAGATTGGAGGAGGGGATATCCTGTGGGACTGCGATTTTGGTGCAGTGGGGAGGGGAAAAATGGGGAGAAAATTTGTAACTCAAAATCTGGCAGAAATGAATGATTTAAATCAGAAGTTAATAAATCATTTGAAAAAATGCTAATTAAAACCATGTGTAATAAGAATCCTGCAAGAGCTAAAAAAAAAAGAGATGAAAATGGTAAAGGAAAAATTGAAAAAAGAAATTAAAATGGTGATAACCTGATCCCCTCCTTCCATTCCATTTTTCTTCTACCTTACTTCCTTAACACTTCAGTCCAATGACATTGGCTTGCTGGCTGTTGCAAAAACAAGGTACTTCCTTTCTTGACTCTGGGCTTTCTCTCTGTCCCTCACATCTGTAACACTTTCCCTCCTCCACTCAAACTACATGGGTCCCAGCTGAAATTCTGCTTCCTGCAGGAAACATTCCCCAATCCCTCTTCACTTCAGTATTTTGCTTTCTCTTTGAGTTCTTTCCCATGTACCTTGTAGAGAGTGTGCTTTGTATACAGTTGTGTGTAGGTTTTCTCCCCAGTAGATTGTAAATTCCTGGGGGCAAAGAAAGTTTTTTCCCTTTTTTATGTATCCCAACTATGAAACATGTTCTTGGCACATAGTAGACACTTAACAAATATTAATTGATTGGTGGACAATAGCATCCTCTATCGTCCATACCCTTGTTCCCTTGCCCTTCCACCTTTCATTCACAACTATAGACCACACAGTGCTCTCCTTCTTTCTTCCTCTCTCCTCTTCCCAAATACTTGAGAACAAGAATTCTTCTAGCGGTAATTATTAGCTTGTCTTAATACTTTATTCCTCTCAATCTCATAGCTAACCTATGTCCTAGTAGCTCTTTCCTTGTGCCTAGCTTCATTCCCCAGTGGGCCCCACCCAACTCACCTTTGGAGTCTGGAAGACTGAGTTCAGGTGAGGCCTTAACCACTAGCTAGCCCTGTGATCTTGGGAAAGTCAATCGTCCTCTCTTTGCCTTCATTTCCTCATCTGTAAAATAGTGACAATCATGGTACCTACATTCTGGATTTAGGAAATTCCAATGCTAGTATAACTGTGAAGCCCTTAGAAAAGTTCTTGAAACATAATAGTTGCCATGTAAATATCAGCTAAAAGAATGATTACCATTAGTATTTATCTACAGGCCCAAACTGAATGCTACCGTGTGTTGTGAGAAACTAATCAAAGGCTTGACCTTGCTGTGAAACTCTTCAGCTTCCTTGACTTCATCTCAGTCTTTCCTCTGATTGAGCTGGGATCTTCATGACAACTTAGACCCAAATCCCTCCATTGTCTCTCTTTGGGCAGTGGCACTGCCATATTAGTCCTTTTGTCAACTAAGTAAGGAAAGGAAGATAAATGATATTCCAAAATAGAAAACTTGTCTTGATTTCCTCTGAGCTAGGACATTCCCTTCTGAAACTATTGTTCCAGATCTGACCTCCCCAAGCTCAGATCCCAAACCTGTATTCCTTTTTGTGACCTCCTGGATCCCAAAGATGCATGTCTCTGAATTCACACCCAGAAAGTGTTAGTTTGCCTGGTTCCCACCTTTGTTATTCCTGACCAGCTTTGGAAATGTTTCCAGAGCTGCATTCAGGGGAGACAGAGCTGGCCAGGGGAAATCCTTACACCTCAATGAAAACACTTCTGAAAAATCTATTAGATTCTCAGAAATGTAGACAACATTCCATGTGATATGTTATTGTGTGATATGTTCTAACAACACTTCCTGATATTACTTAGCTATTTAAATCTCTTCCTTTTACCCTCATTATCACCTTTTAAATCTTCAATTAACCCTGTGAGTGAGTTACTACATCTAGAATTCTTTGCATTTTCCAGATCAAGAACAGAGGCAGTTCAGATCTTACACACATGTATTTTATTAGAGTGATTCTATGTAGGCAACCCACTGGGACTTCAAAGTCAACTTCTGAAACTTTGACCCTAAATTCTTCTCCATCAATGTGCCCAATTCACCAAACTTATTGTTTCTTATCGATAATCTCTCCCTCAGTTCCCGATGTTTAAGACGGGGAGAGTAAAATATTCACGATCTAAATCAAAGGTCTAATTAAAGATTCAAAAAAAGAAAATGGTTTTAAAGTGCTTTAACATGAATCAATTTCTCTGTTGTATCAGGAAATTCTACTCTATGCACATCATACTTTAATAGGCATCTGTAGCAGCAAGCACCCCAAGCGTCCTCAGGGCTTGCAGCTACCACAGGTTCTTGGATCTGCTTTGTTAAAGGAAAGCAACTCAAAATGGGTTAACAAGCTTACTTTAATCAGTCAGACATATATCATTTACCTTGTTCAGGAGAAAAGGTCAGCACCCTGAACCTCAAAGTATACAGGCATAATTATCAAGACAGAAACATCAAGTAGACAGATTTCCAAACTGTCCAACCATTACATCCATACCCAGTCAACATCTGGGTTTCCACATTCTGGGTTTTTCAAAGCCGGGGGATTCTCAACAACGGCTTCCCAGAATTCAGATCAAATCACAGAACACTTCTCAAAGTGAGTCCCAAAGCAAAGCTACACATCAGGGCTTATATAGCCTTCTCCTGGCTCAGAGTATGTAACAACCTTATTGACCCACTGGCCAATCAAAAAGTATCTACTGAAAAACAAGCCTCCCTCCCCAGGCTTCTGGTGCACTTTAGGCTAGGGGCAGGGAAGATCTTTAAAATTTACATTCGTATTACATTCGGCCCCAAGATCTTTCATGCCCATAGCATAGACAATTTACTTTTGAATTAGCTCTGAACATTTCTTAGGTCACATTTTCAAAGTACAGAACTAAAGTTACTGAAGTGGCCACTGGGCCTTAAACAAACACAAAGTACATAGCATTATTACCTCAATTGAAAACAAGAGTTCAAATAAAGTTCTCTGGGGGGGAGGGGTATCCTTCCTCTCACACAGCTCCAGCCCCTGCCTCCAAGCACAGACAGGGGGCTGGGCAACAAAACAACACCCCAAAGTGCCAATTATATACTTCCTTTGTCATTCAGACCCCTTCAGTTCTTTCCCTGGAGGTAGATAGCATTTTTCATCAGTTAGACTTTTGGAGTTGTCTGGTCTCTATGCATTGCTGGAAAGACCTAAATCAGCCATAGTTGATCACAGCAGTCTTGCTCTTACTGTGTACTGTGTCGTCCTGGTCCTGCTCCTTCTCTCAGCATCAGTTCTAGTCAGTCACTCAAGGTTTCTCTGAAATCTACCTGCCATCATTTCAGTAAAGAGTATTTTAAAAGCATTTGCTGAAGTGAACTCCTTGAGTTGTAAAGCTTTTGCCTTATTCACTCTGTCCCAGATATGGATGCAGCAGCTTTGGAACCTTATTTCCAAGCAGAGCCTGAAGGAGCAAGGTGTGAATTAGGTGAGTTGCCACCTACCAGGTGTGAATCTGGAGAGGTGGAGTCTGGGGGCTCTGAGGCATATAAAAGGGACAGAGCATTGCCTTCAGCTTCAGACTTTGACTCTTGGGAGCTCATATCTAGAGCTCTTGAGACTAAGGGAAATCCACCAGACCAACAGAAATAGAGGAATATGTCTGCAGCTCATTTAGTTGAAGACCTCAAGCAAGAGGTGACCTGCCCTGTGTGCATGGACTACTTGAGCCACCCAGTGACCTTGGGCTGTGGTCACAGCTTTTGTCACCCATGCCTCCTGGGGAGCTGGAAAGGAGATGACCAACCCAGCTTTTGTCCTGAGTGCAGAAGGGCCTTCCAGATGAGAGACCTAGAGCCCAACCATCGTCTAAGGAAGCTGGCCAACATAGCCAGGAACCTCAGGCCCTACTTGCTGCAGATCAGAGAGGAAAGGCTCACATGTGAGAAGCACCAGATGGAGCAAACCTTGTTCTGTAGGGAGGACCAATCCTTCCTCTGTGCATCCTGTTTCCGGAGTCAGGAGCACAGCCGTCACATGGTGCAGCCTCTCCACAAGGCTGCAGAGGCTTCTCGGGACAAGCTCCAAGAGATTTCTGATCTTCTCTGGAAAGAAGTAGAGACAATTCAAAACATGCTGGCTCAGGAGAGACAAAAAGAAGAGCTCTGGAATCAACAGACAGATGCTTGGAGGGAGATGGTTAGAGCTGAATACGGAAGATTCCTTAATTTCCTCAAGGACGAAGAGAAGTGGTACTTTCACAGACTAGCCTGGGATGAAAAGGAAAACCTCCAGAAGTTCAGAGAAAATGAAGTGAGATTCTCCCAGCACCTTCAGAATGTAAGGGAGGAGATCACAAACATTGAACAAATCTGCCAGAAACCCAATCTTCAGCTTCTACAGGTGGCAGAAGACACATTGAGGCAGATTCAATCACTGATGAGTGAATGTCCTGAGCCTGCCAGACATACACTGCCCAGGACTTGCATTCCTGGAATGTTTGAAATGATGAATAAATTCAGGGTGAATATGACCCTGGATCCTAGAAGGGCTTCTTCTTATCTCATCCTGTCGAATGATTTGAAGACAGTCAGACATGGAGGATTCCTGCAGAATGGCCCTGTCACCCCAGACCAATTGGAAGATGCAGTCATTTGGGGGGCTCAAGTCTTTACCTCTGGCATTCACTATTGGGAGGTGCATGTGGGAGACAGTTGGAAATGGACACTTGGTGTATGTAAGGAGTCATTGAGCAGGAATTCTGTTGTCCCACTCTTCCCTGGGGATGCATTTCTGATCACGTATATGCAAAATGAAGGTACTTACACTGTGGTCAGCAATTGCTCCCAGATACCACCACAGTCAGTGTCCCCTATCCGCAGGGTAGGGATTTTTCTAGACCATACTCAAGGCATAATTTCATTTTATGATGCCCTGGAGAGATACTTTTTATTGAATATCCCATATTTTCCCTTTTCTGAGCCTCTGCGACCAATATATTCTCCATGTCCCCCAACAGCGGGGGGAAATTCAATTCCAATGACCATCATACCATGAGACATTCATATCTGATGTCTCTTCTACCCCAGTTACTTTCTAAGGTATACACCTCCAAACTCTCAAGTGGTTTTGGGACAGGTATTAGGAAAGCATTTTTTTCTTAGTAATTTGTTGTCATCCAACATCCATCATTTGAGGTTGAATGTAATTAGACAAATATAAGTTAAATTAAGAAATAAAAAGGGACTTTTAAAAAAGACCAATATTTTCTTTTTCATTAATTTATTTTAAAGTCAAATACTAAAATCTAATGCACAATAACAAAAAAAACAGATGCTATAAACTTCAAGACAGAATTTTAAAAAAGGATTGCCCTGTGCATAGCAGAACATGAGATGATTCAAAATATGCAAAAATAAATGTTAATTTCTAAAAGCCTATGTAATAAAATACTGCATATTGTGTCAAAGCTGCCCATCTTTTCTTTGCTTCCTTGTATGTTTTCTTTTTTTCTCTCTTATGCTGTAATAGTAATTGAATTTAAAGATCCCCCTGTATTGGCTTGGTTTTTGGTTTGATTGTGTTAAAACCCAGAGCTTGTGAATCCCGCTTGTGGAATGGACTTGTTGACTTGAAAAGAGATGGCTGAACTGCAAGGAGCTGGTGACTGAACTGGGAGGAGCTGGTGACTTAGATTTGGAGAGGCAGAAGAACTTTTTGGAAGCAGCACCTTTGGAGGCCGAGAGAGACTGAGAGGATTGCTGAGGGCCACTTTGAATTGCCCAGGACTTTTGAGCCACCTAGAGCTGCCAAGGACTGAGGAGACATGGCTGTTATGCTGGTGCTTTGTCTGTCTGTTTTGATGTTATTTTGCCAGATTTGTCCACTGGTGAAGGACAGTGCTGTTGTTGCAGAGGTTTTGGAACCTTGCTGTTGGTTCAGAAACCCTGAAGAAGGATTTTCTAGTTGTATGTTTACAGAAATCCTGGAAGGGGGTTTTGCTAATGTTTTCAGGGTTCCTAGGACTGTTCTGCAGACAGAGAATGAATTAATTAAGAGACTGGCAATGTATCTTGTGGCCTTGCTAAGCTTTGTCTCCCCAGGCACAAAGATTGCTGAGAACTTGCCTCTTCAAGATGAAGAAAAGACCTCCATTTGGGTATTAAATGCTGTGCTTAAGCTTGTTGTAACTCTGGGGTAGATTCAATTGTGATCCAAGGGTGGGGAAGTTTTGACCTTTTGTGCTCTGTGATTGAACAAATGAATGTACTTTACTTATGATTGGAAACTAATCTCCATTTGAGAACAGGGGCTTTGTGAGGACTAAATGAATGTACAGCCTAGGGGTGGAGTAGGATTTAGAAGAGGGACTTTGTGATTGATTAAATGAATGTAATGTCCAGGGGTGGAGTAATACTTGATTAAATCACACTTGGGGGTAGTACTTGGAGATTATTGAATCACACTTAGTAAATGCTGTATTTTGAAAGATGTCATATTTTGATCTTCTCTGTTTTTAATTTGTCACTGAATAAAATGGAGAGCACCTATGCTGGTATTTTGAACCTTGGGAAGTTGCCTTTGCTTTCCTCCACATTACATATGCCCTTTTGACTTCTTGCTTATATGATTTTTAAAACCTTTTTTGAGTTCTTCCGTGAGATCTTTCTGGACTTGAGCCCTTTTCCTGGTTTTCTTTAGGGTTTTGCCCATAGTTATTTTGACATTGTTGTCCTCTCCTGAGTTTGACTCTTGCCCTTCCCTTTCACCATAATAACTTTCTATGGTCACATTCTTCTATCTTTTTTGGGGGGTCTTTTGTTTTTCCTTCAAATTGGATGTCTTCTCCCGGAGCAAAAAGGGCTCTGTCCCAGGCTTCTTGTGCCAGTAGCTACAGGCCCTGGATTTTTACCTGGTGCCTTGCTGATAGTTCCCTGAGGCCCCCAGGGGCAACTAGTGTCTGCTGTTGCTTTATAGGGTGGGGCCTGGTGCTGGTAGAATCTATAGGGGTCTGGCAACTTATATAATGTTGAGCTAAGGTTCTAGTTGTTGTGTCTGGTGTGTGCTGAAGCTAGGTGGGGTTTTTCTGCATTTTCCTGGGGCTGTACTGTAGCATTTGGTCATCCTCAGATTTGGAGTCTGCTGCTTCCTCTAGTTATGCTAAGGTACACGGGGGCCCTGGTGTTGGTATTTGCCTCTCCACCACACTAGGGCTGAGGATCTCCCACTAATTTGCTGACATGGGGCTTCCTGCTGGCTTGCTGGGATACTTCTTGTGTTGCTATGCACTCCTCTTGGGTAAGCCCAAGCGAGTTGCTTCTTTCTTGCTGATCTTCCATGTCTCCTGGGATAAAAGTCCACTCTACTTCACCTTTCTGCTGGTTCTGTTGTTCCAGGATTGTACTAGGATGTAATTTTAAGGTTGTTTGGAGGTGTAATAAGAATGTAAATTTTAAAGATCTTCCCTGCCCCTAGGCTAATGTGCACCTGAAGCCTGGGGTGGGGGAGGCTTGTTTTTCAGTAGATACTTCTTGATTGGCCAGTGAGTCAGTAAGGTTGTTACATTCTCTGAGCCAGGAGAAGGCTATATAAGCCCTGATGTGTAGCTTTGTTTTTGGGACTCACTTTGAGAAGTGTTCTGTGATTTGATCTGAATTCTGGGAAGCCGTTGTTGAGAGTCCCCCGGCTTTGAAAAACCCAGAATGTGGAAACCCAGATGTTGACTGGGTATGGATGTAATGGTTGGACAGTTTGGAAAGCTGTCTACTTGATGTTTCTGTCTTGATAATTCTGCCTGTATGCTTTGAGGTTCAGGGTGCTGACCTTTTCTCCTGAACAAGGTAAACAATATATGTCTGACTGATTAAAGTAAGCTTGTTAACCCATTTTGAGTTGCTTTCCTTTAACAAAGCAGATCCAAGAACCTGTGTGAGCAGGCACCCTGGGGACACTGGGGTGCTTGCCGCTACAGGAGGTTAATATAGGAGTGCTATAGTGATTTACTGCTTACTTCACTATCTTGACACAAGACTTCCTGGAGCTGCAGATGAATTAAAAATAAAAAAAAAAAGAAATGAAAGTGTTGCAAGAAAAGAGATTTGACTGCTTAGTAAACGAGGCACAAGATTACTGAAGAAAATAACATAACTGACTTAATGGTAAAAGAGACACAAAAATCATTAATGAAAGCAACTCCTCAGAAACCATAATTGACCAAATGGAAAAAGAGGTCTTAAAATCCCTCTGAAGAAAATAATATTGTAAAAATTATAATTGAGGGGCGGCTAGTTGGTGCATTGAATAAAGCATTGCCCCTGGCGTCAGGTCCTGGAGGACCTGAGTTTAAATCCAACCTCAAACACTTAACACTTACTAGCTGTGTGACCTTGGGCAAGTCACTTAACACCAATTGCCCTGCTCTCCCCCCTCCATAAAGCAAAAAAAAAAAAATACAATTGGACAAGTGGCAGTTAATAACATCATAAGATGTTAAGAAACAGTAAAACAGATTCATGACAATGAAAAAATAGAAGAAAATGTAAATTATCTCATTGGAAAAACTACTGACATAGAAACTATTTTAAGGAGAGACAACTTAAGAATTATTGGACTACCTGAACATCATGAGTAAAAAAAAAAAAGAGCTTCGACATCATATTTCAAGAAGTTATCAAGGAAAATTGCCTTTCTATCTTAAATCCAGAAGGTAAAATAGAAATGTAAAGAATCCACCAATCACCTTCTGAAAGAGATTCCAAAATGAAAATTCTAGGAATTTTCCAAACTCCAGAGCTCCCAGGTCAAAGACAATATAATTCAGGCAGCTGGAAAGAAACGGTTTATATATTGTGAAGCCACAGTCAGGCCTACACAAGATTTAGCATGTCAAAGGAGCAGCTTAGAATATGATATTCTGGAAGGTAAAGGAGCTAGAATTACAAACGAAAATAACCTACCCAGAAAAACTGAGTACAATATTTCAGGTAGGAAAATAGTTCCTTCATGAAATAGAGGATTTTCAAGCATTCTTAATGAAAAGACCAGAGCTGCATAAAAATTTGACATTAAACCACAAGACGCTAGCAAAGCATAAAAAGTTAAACATGAAAGAGTAACCATAAAGATATCAATAAAGTTAAATTGTTTATGTTCCTATATGGAAAGATGGTACATGTAACTCCTAAGAACCTTATCATTATTAGGGCAGGTAAAAGAAGTTTATACAGACAGAGGGCACAGTTCTGAGTCAATTATGTAGGAATGATCTCCAAAAAGATGAAGGGGTAAGAAAGATGGACACACTTGGAGGAGAGGGAAGGAAGAGGTGGAATGGGGAAATTTTTCTCACATAAAAGAGGCATGTAAGGAAGAGCTTTTACATACACTTGTTGTTTGTCCTTTGTTTTTGACAATACGGGGCATGTTGTTCATGAATTGGACTTAAGTGAGGCAGAGTTGCACCATCACTGTCAACTTTAGTCTTTCCTCCAGAGTCATCAAAGTCCAAACTAAAGTAAGCATGACTGGTAATGGCCTGGGATGCAGTGTATGACCTGGGTGTCTTTAACGTCTGACCAAGCCCTAAGTGCCCCACAGTGCCTGCTTTAGCTGCCTTCATGACCTTTGGAACAAATTGTTCTCATCTGCCCATTCTACTGGGAGGAGTCTTCATACCTACAGACACTAGTGAATTGTTGGTGGAGTAGTGAATTGGTCCAACCATTTTGAAGAACAATTTGGAAATAGTTAAAAAAGAGTATAAAACTCTGCATACCTTTTGACACAGCAATAACACTACTTAGGCCTCTATACCAAAGAGATAAAAGAAAAAGGAAAAGGACCTATATCTACAAAAATATTTATAGCAGCTCTTTTTGTGGTGGCAAAGAAATGGGAATCAAAAGCATGCCCATTAAAGTTATGACATGATTATGATGGAATGCAATTGTGGTACAGAAAATGAGGAGGGGGGTGGTTTCAAAAAGCTTTACAAAACCTATATGAAAGCAAAATATGAAGAACCAGGAGATCATTGTGTACAGTAACAGCAATGTTGTAATGATAAAGTGAGGGGGCGGCTAGGTGGCACAGTGAGTACAGCACCAGCCCTGGAGTCAGGAGGACCTGAGTTCAAATCCAGACTCATATACTTAACACACACACACACACACACACAAAAAACCTAGCCCTGTGACCTTGGGCAAGTCACTTAACCCCAACTGCCCTCCAAAAAGTAACAATAAAGTGAAAGACTTGGTTACCATGGTCAAGACAATGGTCCAAGAAATTTCCAAAGGACTTCTGATGAAAAAAATATTTTCCACCTCTAGAGAGAAAGAGAAAACTGATGAACTAAGTGCAAATTGTAGCACAATTTTCTCACTTTATTTTTCTTGCTTTAAAAAAATATGACTAACATGGAAATATGTATGATTTCTCACGTATGATTAATATCATTTGCTTGCCTTATCAGTGGGTGGGTATGGGTGTGGAGAGGAGGGAGAGAATTTGGAACTCACATTTTAAAAGGAAAAATATTAAAAACAAATAATAAATTGTAAAAATATTTTTAAAAAGATCTCTGATCTAGACTCTTGCAATAGTCTCCTCCATTCTCTACTTATCTGCCCAAGTGTTCTGTCTAAATTAAAGAATTTTGTTATTCTTTTTCTCAAGAAACCATAGTGGATTGACTATTGTGTAGGGAACACACCAAAAAGGCCTGTTTGACTGAAACATAGAATATGTGAAAGAGAGTAATATGAAATAAGATTGAAGGAAAGGCTGGAGCTTACCTTTCAAATTTTGAAGAAGTTGAAACAAGTCAAACACAAAGTTCCATTTTATTTCACAAGCAAGGGGCAGCTACTTTTGATCTCTTACTGTCTTCATTATTTAAAATATACACAAAAGCTCTTAAGAGGTCTCTTACTTTCTTTGTTATAAAAATTTGCTCTCATTATCCACATGAGAATATCAGCCTCCAAACCTGGATTTATAACAGAGAAGTCTTACGTAATTCTCTGCCTTTTTCATAGACATCTTACATTGCAAGATCAACAAAATGGGATTGCTTATAAACATAAGTAACAAAAATTGTCTTCTCTCAGTTTTCATATCTTACCTGAAGACAGTTCCAGGGTCAGAGAGAGGCTGATCTCTTTAGTGTTGCTGGGTACAGCTATTATATAGGCTTTTACCCATTCCCCCTTCTGGAACCTTTTGCCTCTCTCAACAATTCAAATGCCCTCTACTTTTTATTATGTTAATACAGAGAAACTTTCCTGTTCAAGGTTACATAGTTAATTAGTGGCAGAACTAGTGTTGGAACCTAGATCTCCTAACTCCTAGTCAATGACTTTATTTAACAAAACTGTTTTTTTCATTTGAAAGTAAGATATGTAAAACTTAAACAACTTTCCTTTCCAAACTCTCACAGGTAAAAAATGAGACCCGTAATAAAAGCACCAAAACAATGAAATGTAACATGGAAAAAATTCTAGCTATTCATTAGACAAGACTCAGTTGACATTTACAAGACAGCAAATATCTACATATTTAGAAATAGAGTGTTATGTTGATGCCTTCATGGCATAAAACCCTAGTAATTATGAAATTAAACAGAAACTATGAATCCTTTCAGAGGGAACAGAGAAAAGTCTTTGGGGAATCATCAGACAGAGAGGATTTTTCACCACTCCTTTGGGGAGATGGAATTAGAAAGAGCAAACCCTCTAGTATTCTGCACTTAATTTATCTCTCCAAGTTTCTGGCATTTGGGTTGTTTTCCTCAATAGCAACTCTCCTGAGTATCAATGCGAAATCATAAAAAGTCTGATCACGTAACCTTTAGTTTATCCCTTAGTTGAGCTTCCAAGAGGCTTCAAAGCCCACGATAGAAAAAGCAAATATATTCACTGAATCAAGACTGACTTCTCAGGAGAGGAAAAGCATTGGACTCACTAAATACAGGTGAAAAATGTGTAGTCATTTTTGCTACATTGCTTTCTTTTTCAAAAATAATTGAAAATTAATAAGCAATGAGACTACACTTAGAACTGCTGGAATGAGGGTTGCAAAATAAGCTGGGAAATGAGCATAGTAGGATGTAAAGAGTCAGAAGACCGGGGTTCAAATCTCAGTTATACTAATTGTTATAAGTCTATATGACCTTGGGAAAATCACTTAGTTTCACTGGACCTCAGTTTCTTTTTCTGTAAAATGAGGGGGTTTGAAAAGGACCTTTAAGGTCCTTTCCAAACCTAAGTCTATGCCTATGCATAAACTAGTCAGATTAAAATAAAATTTTTTTAAAGGAAAAAAAAAAGGTCTTTAAAAGAAAGGCAGAAGACATAAATAAATTCTTATTTAGTTTCCATTTTTAATTCACTTAGGAAAAAATTAAAGTACTAATCCAGTGTAATGTATTAAAATTGGCATGATCAAAATAGAATTTTGTTTTTGAATGATTCAATTGTTATGTATTTGAATCATTCTAAAATTCATTTTTGGTGTTCCTGATTTGATATCGTAATATCAGAGATTTAGAATTGTAAGGGACTTTGAGTTCATCATTTTATTCCAACCCTCTTATTTTATATATGGGAAATAGAGGCAGAGAAAAGTAATGAAATTTGCCTAAGGTCACAGAGGTGGTAAATAGCATATCTGGAAACTGAAGTCCTTTTTACTCCAAATCCATCCCTCTTAATACTGTACCATCTGAGAAGAGGTGATGTGTGTGTCATGATTCAATTATTTGTCTAGGACATAAATATCCCACTATTTTGACCTTGTAGAGTATAGTGGGAAGAGACCCAAGATGAAAGTCAGAAAGCCTGGGTTAAAGTCCTAGCTCTGTGTGAATTTGAGAAAAAAAAAACAATTAATCAACAAGCATATTGTTTATGCCTAGTATTTGCTAGGCACTGTGCTAGGCACTGGGGACCCAAAGACACAAAGAAAGAAAAAAGAAAAATCCCAATTCTCAAGGATCTTATAATCTATTGATCTTATATTCTATGAAATAACTTAATCTTTCTGGTCCTTAGTCTATTTATCAAATGTATGCAAAGTACTTCTCAAATCTTAAGGTACTATGCAAAATAGATATTATTATTATTATTACTATTGTCTATTAAATGAAGAATTCAGGCTAGATCAGCGTCCATGAACAGATTTCTGGGGGTCCTTGAACTTGGACAGGAAAAAAATGCATCTTTATTTCCACTAACTTTTGGTTTCCTTTGCAATCCAATGCAATTCTATTTTATTCATTTAAAAACATTATTCTGAGAAAAAATTGTACATACTTGTGTAGATGGTCAAGGAGATCCATGACACAAAAAAAGATAAAAAATTCTCAGATCTTTTCAGAGTAACTGGGTTGAGACACAACACCCCAACTTTACGGTTCTGAAGTTGTTTTTAAAATAGAGAATATATAAATTTACTTTAAATCTAATTCCCTATTAAATTTAGTTTTACTTGATTACTTGATCCTGGAGTAGAGAATCTCAAAAATCTCTTCAGGTTCTAAAGTGCTATTCTCGCAAGCAGTATTTCTTCTGCTTCATGACCATCATGTACTTTTTTTGAATCAGAAAAACTCTTAAATAAATTGAGTGTTGTTAATCATTGCTGCTTTTCCAGAGTCCGTTCAGTGAAACCTCTCTACAAGTAGTTTAGATTAAATTTTCTTGCTGATGTAAATAAGCTAATTTTAGGTTCATTTTTAGAGGCAGCTTGGTGTACAAGGAAAGAACATTGAACATCTAGAACTCTGCTGCAGGTCTCTTTTCCAGTGCTCATTAGTTTATTGTGATCTTAAGCAACTTCCTTAAGGTCTCTGTGTCTCCGTTTCCTCATCCAAATGAAGATAATAATACTTTCATCCATGGGATTGTTGTAAGAATTGGCCAACATAATTTCAATGAAATGCTTTGCAAAATGAGTGGAAATTTATTGTCAAGACTAATATGATTCTCCATAACTTGGTGTCATTACATTTTCTTATTAGCATGGACTGGAGCCAAGTTTTCTAAAACTCATATGGTTATTTTTCTTTTTTCTAAAGTGACTTTGAAAAAACACTTATTTTTTGCTTTTTTTGGAAGGGGGAAGGCAGGGCAATTGGGGTTAAGTGACTTGCCCAAGGTCACACAACTAGTAAGTGTCAAGTGTCTAAGGCTGAATTTGAACTCAGGTCCTCCTAACTCCAGGACTGGTGCTCTATTCATTGTGCCACCTAGCCATCCTTTTGAAAAACTCTTACTTCTCTTCAGATCAAATGTAGTAAATGATATTTATTCCCAAGGTTCATGTAATATTTTTTGAAAAATTTTTTTACCTTAGCCACCCCCTTTATTCAAACTAAGGAAATATTCCTCAAGCACTTTCCCATATAATCACCGAAATATCTATCTATCCATCTATCTATCTATCTATCTATCTATCTATCTATCTATCTATCTATCTATCTATCTATCATCTATCTATCTATCTATCTATCTATCTATCTATCTATCATCTATCTATCTATCTATCTATCTATCTATGTATCTATCTATCTATCTATGTATCTATCTATCTATCTATCTATCTATCTATCTATCTATCATCATCATCATCATCATCATCATCTGTCATCTATTTATCTAGGTGGTACAGAGGATAGAGTGCTGGACTTATTAGATTCAGGATGGAAGTTAAAATCGTATTTTGAATACTTTGTGAACCTATGCAAATCACTTAACCTCTTTCAGCATCAGTTTCTTCATTTGTAAATGTTAATAGTAATAGTATTTACCTCGCAATGTTGTGAGGAACAGCTGATATAACATATATGAAGTGCTTTGAAAGTCTTAAGGTATTATGTAAATGCTAGTTGTTATTATAATTACTATTATTCTATGAAAACAGTCCTCTCAATGTATTCCCTTTGTCACCTTCTTCTAGATTTTCATTATTATTATTCTTTTCTCCAGAAAGATTCATCTTCCTCCTTCCAGGTCTAAAATAATGCATCTGTATTCATTGTTGACACATAGCAAACAGAAAAATGACAATTGCGGTTTTTTTTCCTTTTCACTGTTTTCCTCATTCTCTTATGATAGAGTTTCTTTTTGTGTGGGATCCATGTATTTGCTCTTACTTTAGATGTTTCTCATGGTCCCAGATTCTTTCTAGAAGAAAGTGCATTCAAAATTACTTTCCTAATATCATAAATTGGATTGTGCCATTAGAAGTCTTCTCTTTTGATCTGTGAGTTTGGAATAAATGTATTACTAGAATGCCAGGTATAAATATTTTTTTCATGATGATATATTCTATAAAGTCTCAATATTTACTAGCTGGATTTGTGGAATGAACATTTGCCTTTTATTTATTTTGTCTTTCATAATATTTTATTTTTATAAAATGGCTTCAAAGTTGTCTTTGTTGTGGTTTTGAATAGGACAAGGCTGTCAGGATGAAAATTGTAATTGAACTCAGAAATAAAAGTTCTGCCCAGATAAAAACCAGAAAACTGTGTCTTTCACATGAAACTTTCTTTCTTGGCTTGCCTGTTAAAGTATTATTCCCTTTCTTTATCCCTCAGGAAAAAGGGACTTCAGACTGTCAAAGGTGTGAACCCTCTTAAGAAATTGCATCAGCAGATTAGGCCTTTGGTGTTGGCAAGGTTAGTTTGAGGATTTAATAACAATTTGTTGGGGTTTTTTTTGTTTGTTTTTTTTTAACAAGTAGCTTTCTATTCTATTAAACACTAACACTAATTCTGGAGGACAAATGGATTAGAAATATAAAACATTTCTGTATTGTAACTTTGTGGATGAAACTCTAAGCTGTTTGCTTTAAAATCCAAGTATTATGACCTGGTGTGGCAGACAAGCTGGTCCTGGATTTGTGAATGCCACTCTGGTGGAATATAAACTCAGGGAAGTTCTACCAAGCTGGAAAGGCTTCAGGTATGGGCTGAGCAAAGAACTGACTACAAGTTTGTTTTCTGAGAACCAGCTTGCTAAGTTTGGAGAAACTAAGCATTACAGAGTTGGCCATGCTCTTGTTAACATTCTTTATAAATGGGATTAGATTTGTATTGATGAAAAGTATATACATATAAAATGATCAAAGCATTGCTTTGTAACTTCCCAACACAATGTTGATCTTTGGTGTTTTGACTTGAGAAATGAAGAAAGAAACACTCATAATGGCAATTCAGTTCCTACACAATTAGATTATATAAAGATAATTTTTCTAAAATTAAGGGTCCAATCTCACATATATGCATACATTCATACATGCATATGCAAAATATCCATATGCATATCCAGTTAGTGGTTTGGTCCTTTTTTCTTTGTTTAAAATTCCAGAGGTCTATTTGCAAGCATATGAAAGGCTTTTTTAAAGCATGCTAATAGATATCAATTTAGTCTTGTGGGTTTTAGTCCTGAATTTCTGGATGTTTAAATGTAAGTAACTAAGTGTGCTTTATTTTTAAAGCCAATAATAAAAGAAAAATTTTCATTTATTTGTGGGGAGGGGGCAAAGAAGAGTGAAAGGACCTGGGTTCAGGGGCAGTTGGGTGGTATAGTGGATAGAGCATCAGTTCTGGAGTCATGAGGATCTGAGTTCATATCTGGCTTCAGACACTTACTAGCTGAGTGACTCTGGGCAAGTCATTTAACCCTGACTGTTTCCTAACAAAAGAAAAAAAGGCCGTGGGTTCAAATCCTAGTTTTGCCACATACTACCTATGTAACCTTAGGAAAAGCACTTTTTCTAAGAATCAGTTTCCTCACCTGTAAAATGAGATGTTAGACTTAATGACCCTTCCAGCTTGATGTCTGTGAGCCTATGAACTTCTCAAGTCAGCTGATTTTACATTTGGATACCAATAATTGTTAAGAAATTTTTCTTTACACGGAATGGAAATCTGCCTCTAAGCAATGTTCATTTCTTCTAGTTTTGGCCTCTTAGACTAAACAGAATAAGCCTAATCTCTCTTCCACATGACCTTACAAGTACTTTAAGATTGCTATCATATTCACCTAAAATTCTCTCTTCTACTTACTAAATATATCCAGTGTTTTCAATAAATGCTTATTTGACATATCCTCCAATCCTTTCACCAATTATTGTTGTTCTGTTCTAATCACTTATCGTGACTGTGTCCTTCCTCAGATGCAGTGGCAAAAAGAGAATACCATACTTCAGATGTGCTGTGATCAGGGCAGAATATACCTTCTATGTGTCATATTAATCTTTTGTTGTTGAGTCATTTCGATCATGTCCAACTCTTTGTGACTCCATTTGGGGTTTTCCTGGCAAAGATATTGTGGTGGTTTGCCATTCCTCCTACAACTGATTTTATGAATGAGGAAACTGAGGCAAATAGGGTTAAGTGATTAGATAGACCAGGTCACACAGCTACTAAGTGTCTAAGGCTGTATTTGACGTCAGGTCCTTTTGACTATAGGCCCAGTGCTCTATCTAATATGCCACCTAACTGCCTAATCTTACTATCCACTAAAATCCCCAGAAAGTTTTCAAAATACCTGGACTGAAACATAACACCCCCATCTTATACTTCTAAAGGTACTTTTTGAAAATAATAGAGAAGATTTATCCCTATTAGATTTAATTCTACTTGATTTGTTGTCATCCAGTGCGCTGTCTTTCCCAACTTAAAATCATTTGATGTTTTGATAAGCATGACTTCTGTGACTTCATTTAAGTTGTTGAAATCATAGTCAACTGGATAGTACCAGCAGTCTATGGGCCCTCTAATGTAGACCTGATCCTAAAGTGACATTAACCAGAAATGAACAATTGATGAAACTAATAATTCAATCTATTCTAAATATACATAACTGTATTACCATCTAGCTTACAGCTTTCTATCTTACCCATAAGGACAGCATGAGAGTCTGTGTTAAATATTTTGCTGAGATCTATGTTTACTCTCAGTATTCTTCTGATCAAACATTTTATTATTCTGTCAGAAAGGATAATGAAGTTAGTGGGCTATGACCTGTCTGAGATGAAGTCACAGTGGTTTTAGACATCATTAAACCCCTTTCAAAGCATTAAAAATATCTTTTTAATAATATGTACCAGAGGGGTGGTTAGGTGGTGCAGTGAATAGAGCACCGGCCCTGGAGTCAGGAGGACCTGAGTTCAAATCCGGCCTCCGACACTTAACACAAAAACTAGCCATGTGATCTTGGGCAAGTCACTTAACCCCAATTACCCTCAAAAAGCAAATTAATAATAATAATAATAATAATGTATACTAGAAATTTACCAGTAAGAGAAGACAAGCTCACTGACCCTAAAATTTATATACTCTATCCTCTTCCCTTTTTTGAAAAATTGAGACATTTAGCCTTCTTTAATCCTGCAAATTATCTTTGTCAGTTAATTTACCTGACAACAATTCAATTTTGAAAAGCCTATCCAGTTTAAAATATTGATAATCAGATTTACTGATGACTCAAGGATGAACGGAATGGCTAATATGTTGAATGGAAGAATTGAACTTCAAAATCATCTTAAAGGGTTTGAATAATGGACAGAACTAAGATGAAACTTAATAGGGAAGGAGGTGTGTGTTTCAATATTCCTTTCTACATATACCCATGACTCATAAAGGAGTGGGTGGATTTTATTGCCCATTTTGATTTCATGGATACGGAAAGTGGCTTCCTGGCAATCACTAGCTTAGTGAGATTATAGCAGCCATAGTCCTCAATGACCTTGGATTGTTTTCTTCCCTTTTCTTTAAAACTCCCAACCTTTATATGTCACCCAGGGTCCCTGGTTGTGATTGTAATCTATCATGTTCCTTGTAGGCACATAGGACTCCTAGTAGCTGTCAAAATGGAACTGGCCATCTTTTCCAAGCCTTTTTCCAGTGCTTAGCACAGTGCCTAGCACAGAAAAGGCACTTAATAATTTTTTATTGATTTTCTGATTAAGCCTCTAGATGTGACTCCTGGTTACGTTGGTTTTCCCTATCACTCTCCTGGTAGTTTGAATAGAGAGAAAGATGTTTTTTTTTTTTCTTATCAGACAAAATCTTGAAGTTATTGACCTTGATGCTATAGGTCACTCATAGAATTTTAGAACTATAAGGTACCTCAAAGATTGCCTAGTCTACACCCTTGACACATAGATGAGAAAATTGATCCATTAAAAGTTATCCATTTAGGCAACAGTGGTGAAGTTAATACATCCAGCCAAGTTGGAAAGAATGAATGATAATAATAAAAAAGGGTAGAGGAGCTTCTGTTGTCACTCATATTCCAGAAAGGACTTTAACAATAATACCTTTGGGGAAGAGAATCAAGAACTAGGCTGAAAGTGCTTAGGGTGGACACATTTGCCATATGCAGCCTATGCTGAGTCTAAATACAGGAGTACCTCATATAGTCACCAAAACAGCATTTTTGTGAGAAATTGAATGACATGAAATTTTCAGTCAGTTCTATGTAGTGGGCTGCACTTATGTAACTTATAGTCTCAGATCTTTGCCTTTAAAAAGTGTGCTTTTTAAAATAATAATTTGCAACAGAAGATGCTTTGCAGGGCGTGTAGTTTAAATGATTTTGACATATTGGGCATGCTTTGAAGATTCATCCATATTATTTAATTGGATCCCCTTGTCACTAAGAGGATGCATTTGAGAGTTGGGTGTCAGGGATTGTAATGTTAATGGGAGTTGAAGATCTTCCCTATCCATTAATAGGCCTCACATGGAGCCCAACAAGAAAAGCTTGATTAGGGAAGCCTTCTTTTTCAGGAAGGTCCATACCTTTTAGATCTGTCAGTTGATCTGTGATGTACGTATTATTTGGTCAGACAGTTAGAAGCCCTGTGTGTTGGTCTTTATGTTATTATTTCTGCTTGTAATTTCTGTTTGTATTTTCTCTGAAGTTCAGGATGCTGACTTTTCCCCCTGAACTAAGTAAATGATATATATGTTTGATTAAAGTAAGATTTGCTGACCCCTTTTGACTTGCTTTTCTTCAGATGAGCAGATCAAAGAACCTGTGCTAGCAGCCCTCCTTTGTGCTGGTGTTATTATCTTACAGCCCCACAGCAGCTGCAAGTAGCATTGTTGTTACAGGGATCAAGGTGGCAGATGGTAACCATGAAATAGCATGAAGGTGCTGCCATATACAGAATTTGAGGGGTGACTTTACCGGTAGTTTCCAAAGAGAAAGGGAAGGCAGGAGAGGGAGATTAATATAGGAAGAAAAAAAGGAGAGAGGTAAAACAAATCAAATCTTTTTGAGGCTTGCTACCCATTTTATTAACATGACTGTCATTCTTTCAGCTCTGAATATGTATCTATGTTTATTTTATTGAGGAAATATCATATATGCCTTTTCTAAAGTCCTACTTTGATACTTTATCATGGTGTGGAGGTATACATGGATTCTCCAAGTCTTGCTCAGTAGAGCACAAATCCTGGCAGGTTCTATCAAACTAAAAAGCCTCCAAGTACAGCCCCAGTGATGAACTGTAGGTATTTAATCTGAGAACTAACTTAGCTAATTTCCCCATAGGAAATTGGTTACTACGTGATATTTTTGGACATATAAGTCCATGAAAATGTTATACCCAAAGCCTAGAAAGTTTGTATTCTGTGTCAGTGTAAACTGTATCCAGCCCAATGAAAACATAAACCTTTTGCAGTATTGTTGTTAGTCTATCCCACATAATTCTAAGAATACCTCTAGTATTTTAGCATTGAAAATTTCAAAGCACTCTAAGGATTATTCAGGGAAATATTAGCTATTGCACAGCAAAGAGTTCTGGAAAAGATCAATGAAAATTATTTTTTACCAAGAAATATAAAGAAGGTAACTGAAAACATGGACTACTCACCCTGAATGAACAATAAAGGGATAATTAAAAAATCTGTTCAAGTTTGAATTTTGCTGTATGATGTTAAAGAGGAATCAGGAAACAGAGTCAATTGCTGTAATTTTCTTATTCAGGGATTTTCAAGAACTTATGTTAACAGGGATTATTAAATTTTGTTGTTACTAGGAGCTGAAAATTCCTGGGTACTTTTTTGAAGAAAAAGAAATGTGATTAAAGTTCTTCCTCTAAAGAAGATTTGTACAGAATAAAAGGTCATGGATATTACTTACATTCCTTCTGATTTATCCAGTTGTCCACAATTTGGGAATAAGTCCTGCCCACCTACCTCCAGACCACTTTCTATTCGAGTGATAATGTACTCATTCATGACAGGAGCCATGTTTATCACCATCTTTGGAAACCTTGTTATAATGATTTCCATATCCCATTTCAAACAACTTCACTCTCCTACCAACTTCTTGATCCTCTCCATGGCAACTACTGACTTTCTGCTAGGATTCGTCATTATGCCTTACAGCATGGTCAGGTCGGTGGAGAGCTGTTGGTATTTTGGAGATGGTTTTTGCAAATTTCATGCAAGCTTTGACATGATGCTGAGCCTGACTTCCATTTTCCATCTCTGTTCTATTGCAATTGACCGGTTTTATGCTGTGTGCTACCCTTTGCACTATACCACCAAGATGACTACATCCACAATAAAGAGACTGCTAGCTTTTTGCTGGTCAGCCCCAGCCATCTTCTCCTTTGGTTTGGTCTTGTCAGAGGCTAATGTCTCTGGCATGAAGACCTATGAGATTCTTGTTGCTTGCTTCAAATTCTGTGCTCTCACGTTCAATAAGTTCTGGGGAACCATACTCTTTACTACCTGTTTCTTTACTCCTGGCTCCATTATGATTGGTATTTATGGGAAAATTTTTGTAGTTTCCAAACGACATGCTAGAGTAATTAGCAACATGCCTAAAACTGCAAAAGAAGAAAGCAGAAAAAATATATCTAAGAAAAAAGACAGGAAGGCAGCCAAGACTCTTGGCATTGTAATGGGGGTATTTCTAGCTTGCTGGTTACCATGTTTCATTGCTGTTTTGGTTGATCCATATTTAGGCTATTCTACTCCTATGATAGTGCTTGATCTTTTAGTGTGGCTTGGGTATTTCAATTCTACCTGCAATCCATTAATTCATGGCTTTTTTTACCCTTGGTTTAGAAATGCACTTAAGTACATTTTGTCAGGCAAAATCTTTAGCTCACAGTCAGGTACAGCAAACCTGTTCCCCGAAACCCATTAAAAATTATACAACCAAGGTGAATGAAAAATGAAATTTGAGGCTATTCTGACCTTAAAATAGCCTGTTACATATGTTATGCCATCAATTTGTAACAATCCAGACACATAATATACAATATGGTCAAGTGTTTCATATACTACCTTCAATCATTGCTTCGACTAAAATTTATGAAACTACTGCTATGTCCTCAGGACTGAGTTTAAAAACATGTGAGAGAGGGTTGTTGAGAAGATATTCAGAACACAATCCTTAGTTAGGTGACAAAGCAACATTCACCAACTTGGAGTCATGCTTGACTCCTCCCTCTCCCTCGCCACATTGCCCCAATATCCAAGCAGTTGCCAAGTCTTGATTCTACCTCTTATAGCATTTCTCCCCTCTGTTCCCTTTTCTCCATTCAACCTCCACTCTAGACCCTTAGTCTAGACCCTTGTCATATCTGACCTATAGTATGTTTTTTTAATTATCTTTCTATCTTATTCATTCCCCTCTCCAATGGCACCTTATAGCTGCTAAATTTATAATAATAACTTTTCCTATAATTCAGATTTTTCAAAAATTTTTGTTTTGTCTGGTATATAATACAATGTGATCAACCTGACAGGATTTCCTCAGTCTGGTTCCTATCTACCATGCTTGTTTTATATCATATTATTCCTTTTCCTATAATCTGCTGGCTGTTTTTCATACATAATATTCCATCTTCTACATCAATATCTTTGCATAAGTGGTTGTAATGCGAATGTAAATTTTAAAGATCTTCCCTGCCCCTAGGCTAAAGTGCACCAGAAGCCTGGGGAGGGAGGCTTGTTTTTCAGTAGATACTTTTTGATTGGCCAGTGGGTCAATAAGGTTGTTACATTCTCTGAGCCAGGAGAAGGCTATTATAAGCCCTGATGTGTAGCTTTGTTTTGGGACTCACTTTGAGAAGTGTTCTGTGATTTGATCTGAATTCTGGGAAGCCGTTGTTGAGAGTCCCCCCGGCTTTGAAAAACCCAGAATGTGGAAACCCAGATGTTGACTGGGTATGGATGTAATGGTTGGACAGTTTGGAAATCTGTCTACTTGATGTTTCTGTCTTGATAATTATGCCTGTATACTTTGAGGTTCAGGGTGCTGACCTTTTCTCCTGAACAAGGTAAACGATAAATGTCTGACTGATTAAAGTAAGTTTGTTAACCCATTTTGAGTTGCTTTCCTTTGACAAAGCAGATCCAAGAACCTGTGGTAGCTGCAAACCCTGAGGACACTTGGGGTGCTTGCCGCTACAGTGGTCTTCCTTGTTTCTTTGTTCAGCTCTTCCTCTTGGAATCTCTAGCTTCCTTCAAAGCATAACTTAAGCCTATGTGAACCTCTCCTGATTTCCTCCAGTTGATGATGCTTTTTGTCCTTTGAAATTACTTTGTATTGCTTTGCACATTTATTTATTTACTTATTAATTAATTCATTTGTTAATTCATTCACTCATTTATTTATTTAGATATATACATGTTATATTAACCTAGTAGAATGTAAGCTCCTTGAGGGCAGGAGTTGTTTTTTTTTTTGTTTTTGTATCCCTAGAGTCTTGCATATAGTAGTTGTCTTATAAATGTTTATTAAACTGTTGAATTAAAAAAACTAATGGATAATTGAATTTTAAATTATTTTATTCAGCATGGTTTAACTATAGGAATCTGAAGAAAGACAAATATACTTATGCATTGTAAATGGAGCTATAAATTGAGTCATCCACTCTTGAAAGCAATTTGGAGTTATGTGAAGAGAATGACAAAAATGTCCATGCCCTTTAACCCAAGCATTCTAGTCATATGTACCCCAAGATGGTCAATGGAAAAATAAAAGGCTTATTATACACCAATTATTCATGGCAAAACTTTATATGGTAGCAAAGAATTGGAAACAAAGTAGATGCATATTGATTGGGTGTAACAATAATTCAATATTCACAACACCCATGGTGGTTATGAATATGTAGCTATAGTTGTGAATCACAAAATGTAACAGGCTCTCCACATGGAGGATAGAACCAAAGCCTTTATTCAAATACCAGAAAACGGAGTCCCAGAACCAGAAAGCCAAAGGCATTACAGTAACCACAAAGTTGGTACACATGGTTAATGCAATGAACAGCCATATTCCCAAGCCTTCAAAAAAGAACAGGCTCCCTCAAGCAGGGATTCTCCTCTCTCACTCATGGTAGCTCCACAGCCTGGTTCTTGGAAGCTCTCAGCAGAAATTCCCAGAGGAAAGGTCTTAGCACAAGTTTCCAGAAGAAAGGTCTCAGCAGAAGCTCCAGCTTCCAGATGCTCACTGAGAGAAATTCTGACTTTCCCAGCTGGGGTTTTTCCTTATATACAGGATTGGTCCTCCCTGTTCACTCCCTTCCTGTTACAAACTTCCTCCCAAGGTATTAAGTACTTCTGTGTTAATTAAATAGCTTAAACAAGGTGTTAACTTGAAACAAGGTGCTAAGTACCTGCTTACTTGCCAATACAAGGGGCATGGAAGATCTTCAGATTCCATTAACATTATATCCAGCCC
>NW_027187391.1:13594902-13608046 GCF_028583685.1 Petaurus breviceps papuanus
GATTCAGAGTTAACTCTTATAAGCTACTAGAATTCTAGAGGACCCAAGAGAATGAGGAATCAAGAAAGTTAGGGAGTCTCCTATAACTCATGACTTAAGTTCCATATATACATACAGAGTTTCACAGTATAGATCCATAGGATTCTAAATTCTTCAAGGATAAGGAATCAATTTTCTGCTTGTCTTATCACCACCTCCTATCAGTACTGTACTGGACACAGAAAGGGGGGTTAATCAACTTTAAAGTGTTATGTTAGTGCAAACTATTGTTACTAATTTTTATTGAGCACTATGTAGTAGAGAAATAAAATATGTAAAAAAAATTAAAGCCATGAGGAAAACTGACCATTTTTTCCTAGGAATGTATGGACATTTTGGAGAATAATGCCATACACAAAATATTTTAGAGAGGGTTTTTTTGGGCATCTTTTAAAAATTTAGCATCTTCCCTGGCTAAAGAACATAAAAATATATTTCTATATACCTTGCTCTTGAAATCATCATGATGGTATCTTATGTTTAAAAATATAATTTATGCTTGCATATGATTTTTTTAATGTACCTAGATCTAAAGTTTACAGAATCATAAGAAACCACTTTCCAGCTTCAAATTCCCAAACCTTTACAAATAGTATTCTTTTCTGTCCTGAAATTTTTGAATAAACAGGTCAAAGAAACAACATGTTTCTAATCCCCAAAGAAACAGGTTGATGTCACTCCATGAATATCTAACACACTCCATATCTTTTGGAAGCAAAGGCATGATAGCAATATTGACTAGTTAGGTTGCAATATTGGACAATGTGTTTCTAATCCCCAAAGAAATAGGTTGGTGTCACTCCATGAATATCTAACACACTCCATATGTTTTGGGTAAGCAAAGGCATGATAGCAATATTGACTAGTTAGGTCCTAATCCTCTTCCCATGTTAAGAGATTTCAGGTTTATCTCCTGCAGCCTCTGGATGCTCAGGACCAGCTCTGGATGGGTTTCAGTCCCCTTTCCTTCAAGCTAGGTGTAGACATTCACATTGGGTCCCCACAAATTCTGCTCTTATCTCTCCACATTTCATTCTCATGGTTGAACAAAGCCAGTGCCTGTAGCATTTTCAGGGGTGGAAGGATGATAGTGAATGTAACAGAGAAGACACTCTGAAGCAAAGGGACTCCATTAATGACACTTAGGGTTATCTTTATGTTTCTACCTTCCTCTCACCTGCAAAAATATATTTATTGCATTTAATTTAGGATTCTTTCACTGTCTTTGACTAACTTGCTAGGCTGACTTAAATTTTCAGTGTGAGCATTTGCAACCTAGAAATCAGAAATCAACATATCAGAGCTTGATTTTTTGATGATTGTCTAAACTTAAGAAAGTATCAATAATGGAGATTAAACTTAAAAGTGTATATACATACATCACTCCCAACCCCACCTTCAAAACCAGTTGTTAAATGCTTACCAGGACAACCACATATTTCTCAATATATAATTGCTTGAAGTAAGCAGGAATGTAATAGAAGGTTCTGGAATAAAGTCATCACCAGACTGGTGACTGTAGACAAATAATTCTGACAACAAACATTCATATAGGTTTCCAAAGTGCTTTACATTTATTTTCTTATTTGAGCCTCCTAATGTCCCTGGACAAAACTGTAAGAAACCTTCCCTATTATAAATTGCAATTTTTCAAGACAAAACTCATGACTCAGCTTTACTGATAGTCCCATTCTCCTTAAGTTTTCTCTATAATGAAGTTTGTCTTAACTGTATAATGGGTTTAAAATGTGAAAGTTTTTTTTTCTATAAATATTGAAAATAAAAACAAACACTGCTTCTCCAAAGCATCCAAATATTTAAAGCTAACCAAAATTAATTAGGTTGGATATCTCATAAAAGTAGAATTTGAGTGATTGGAATTCTTATTTTTTCATCAATTTTTTCCTTCATTAATCATATTAATGCATTATCTTTATTCTGATGCTTTTTAATAGAAACTTTAAGTCTTTAAGTAGAGAATTGGAATTAGTGTAATGTAGTGCTATAACATCAAGTAGTACCTCACACACCTGAAGCACTAATACCTCTCCCAAATGATTGATTAACTTAAAATAATGATAAGTAGCCAATATTTACATTGCATATTAAGATTTGCAAAATACTCTATATATAGTGTCCCAAAAGTCTGAGTGCAGTTTAAAGCTATTAACACTTAAGCATAAAATGCTTCTAAAGTTTAAAGTTTCCTTAAACTATTAAGGCTTAAAAATACACCAAGACTTTTGCGATGCCCATATTACTTTATCTGATTTAGAAAAATTTGATTTTGCTGACATTTTGTTGACATTTGATGACTGATGGAATTTTTCCATTTTTCCCATGGTTGTTTGGCATTGTGTAGGCAAGACTAGTTCTCCTATTTTATAAAGTAGGAACAAAGGGATTTGGGAAGCAGCTTTGCATAATGGATAGAATGGCATCTCAGAGCCAGGGAGACTTGGGTTCAAGAGCTGCTTATGATACTTACTGAATATGTGGCTCTGGCCAAGTAATACAACATCTCAAGGAACTAGACAACTCTCTAAGACTAGAAGTTAGAGAAGACTTGCCAAGTTGCAATAAGGAAGAGTTTCATCTCATTGGGAGTTCCAAACATGGCTGCAGTCACAGATTTGTTTAAAAAAAAGGAAAGAAAAATGTAGTGCAGAGAGATTGGTTTGCTGAAAATGGAGTCAGAAACCCTTGCTTTCAAATTCTACCTCTGATATTTGTTTGCTATGTGAATGTGAACAGATCATTTAACCTCTCTGAGTTTCAGTGAGTCTTCTATTAAAATGGGGATAATACCTGTGGTACTTAACTTCTAAGGTTATTATGAGACTCAGATGATATTATATAATATTTTATATATTTTATATTCAGATTCAGGATATTATATAAACATTCACTTCAATCATTGGTCTACATGTGGTAGTGCAAAGGAAATAATTTAATCAGCCAAATTTGCTCATTTATTTATTTATTTATTTTTAAATAGTTTTTCATTAAGCCCTACCCTAAGTTCTTGAGGGATTACAAAGGTAAATAAAATGAATCCTTTGATGTTTCACTAAGTGTCCCCCTGTTTCATACCAGCTGGCATAAAGTACGATGTTAATATGATTACCTTTTTTCTTTTTCTATTGTGTTTGAGTCCTGGAGCTTATGTCTCCTCCATTCTGTTGCCAATGTAAAGACACTCTTTGGCTGTCTTCACAGAAGTGACTCTTCAGGGAGTTGGAGAAATCTCTCCACTAAGGACACCTTGAGAATTGTTAAAGAATACACCTGTGAGAGGTAGGCCAGTACAGAGGAAGAGATTCCCCAGGGACCCACAAGTCAGAGGCATTTGGGTGATATCTGGACTGAATATAATAACCAGTTTAGAAGGGGCCCAACCTCCATGAACCAGGGCCAACAGGTGGGTCAGTGACTTCAGGAACCTCTCCCAAGGTAAGCAGGATGGAGTACAGTGGAGTGAGACTTTCAATGGTAAGGCATGAGTTTATTTAATACAAACAGTATTACAGGTGAACTCCAACTTCTAAAACATTGTAACTATGAGTATATTTAAATGGCAGAGCAAAATAGTCACAAAACCAGGGAGACTATTATGCTGAAGGATTTATTTATACAATTAGCACAGAAAGGGATTAGGTAAATTCAGTTTAAACATGCAAAAATGAATACATTATTTAAATTTCATTGTATTTTCAGTTCCAAATTCTCTCTCTTCTCCTTCCACCTTCCCTACCACAATGAAAAAGCAAAAATAAAATATTAATGAATACATTTTAAATATTAATTTGGAAAATTAAGTCACACAATTTCATAAACACATCAGACAGGTGTTTAGCACATATAACTGCTTAATAAAATTAGAGAATGTATGAAAAATGCTTTACAAACTGTGACACTATATTTAAACCTATTATTGTTATTATTAAATGTAGTTATAGAAATCATTAGGATATATATACCATTAATTGAAATATTAAAATTTGAATTCAAATTAATTTGAAGTCTCATAACTTTCTACCTATTTGAACTGCTTTTTCCTATGACAATGTCACTTCAGAACTCAAATCCTTATGTTTGTTTTGTCACATACAATCATGATGAGATAATAATGGGTATGGGAGAAGAAGGATTTGTAAGGAAAACAACAGGTGGGTTACTTGGTGAGTGATCCACAAAGGATTCCTTTGATTTCTCACATGTAATTTAGATCACATTATTGAATTATGACATTTAATTTTCATTTTTTATTTGAGGAAGTTAGTAGAAAGGGTACTGCAGTTGGAAGTGGAAGATCAGAGACCTAGTATTCATCTCAGAGGCCATGTAAATGAACTCTTTTATGTGTAGTTGAGGAAACTGAAGCCATGGGAGATTACTACGCACCATGATTTCATGTAAAATTACAGTTGTATAGGAATTTTGGTTCTACCGGTACAAATGCCAGACAAAGAATAGTTCTATCAGGTCTAAGAGGTGTTATGTGTCTTCAAATTAATGGGATTTGTTTTTTTAGGATTTCTATTACTAATATGCATATATATTCTACTGAAATTTTAAAACCACATTTATTAAAAAGTTTGCAGTGTGTATATGTTACCTTCTCTGATATTTACAACACCATTATAAAGTGCGTGCTAATATCATCCTAATTTTATGGATAAGAAAACTGAGACTGAGAGAGGTTGTGATTTACCCAGGGTCATGCAACTACACAGCATCTAAGGAGGTATTTGAACTGAGGATTTCCTTATTTCAGATCCAGGGTTCTTACTCACAATAGATATGATAGAGCAGTGACAATAACTTAGATTTCCAGGTCACCTTAATGCTTATTAAGTATTTTTCCTTGATGTAGGTAGTCCAAATTCTATTAACTCCTTTTTAAGAAGGAGGAAACTGTGGTCCAGAGACATTGTTACTTCTTTACGATTAACCCTAGGATTGGGATTTCAGGGCCAATATTCTTTCAACTACCATGAGGACACATGATCATGTTTCTCCCCTCTTTTTTGAGAAAGGGAATTTTCTTTAAAATGAGACATATATTACATATATACACATATCTATATATGAATTATATACTCCTAATATGGCATACATACACATTACACCTATTACATTACATATACAAAATATAGAGACATTTTATGTCCTTATATGTAGACATAAAATAGTAGCAGAATCTATGATACAAAATTTCTGTCTTTTAAATTTAAGTGTTTTTAATAGCTGACATTTATATAGCCGTCTTAAATTTCTAAATTTGTATTATCTCATTGAGTACTCAAGATAAATCTGTGTGAAGCAGGTGCTGGTATTATTCCCATTTCACAAAATCAGGAAACTGAGACTCAAAGAGCTGAAATTCCTTGCCCATGGTCACACAGCTAGTAAGAATCAGGATTAGAGTTAAGGTATTCATCATTTTAAGCCCAGCATTCTATACACCAGGTTGATCTTATTCTCATTTTATTAAGTTACCATTCTCTTCGTATAATTTTTAAATATGGAAACCCCAAGGAGAGATCCTAAAAGTTACAAAAGTCATATTTCATCAAAGAAAGAACAATAATGTTTTTCAAGATGAAACTTAAAACTCAAAAGGGAAATAGCAAATAAAGGCTAACTATCTTCTACAAGAGAAGTATGTGAAAAATAAGAGCAATCTAATGTAGGAATTTATTTTGCTTGAGTGTTCATGTTTGTAAAACTTTGCTTGTCTTGCTTTTTCTATGGGAGGGCACGAGGGAAGGAGGTAAAAATGCGATAAAATTGAACAAAAAATAATAAGCAACCTGAATAATAGTTTCAGTAAATTTGCTAGGCAAGTTTCCAGAAAAGTGAATAAGTAGTTCAGAAAAAAAATTTCAGTAAAACTAAGAAGATCAGAAAAAATTCAGATAGAGGTCATTCTTCCTTCCTTCCTTTCATGAGACCTGAGCCCAGATCAGCCAGTAGGAGACAATGTGGTACAGGAGGTAGGGGGGACAGAGAGAGGGACAGGGACAGGATAGGGAGGAAAGAAGGGAGAGAGAGAGAGACAGAGACAGAGTGTCAGGAAGACCGTTGTTCAAATTCTGACATATTAGCTGAGAAACTAAGGGCAAATTACTTAATTTCTCTGTGCCTCAGTTTCCTCATCTATAAAATGAACTGATTAGACTCAATGGCTTCTCAGATTGACTTCAACTTTAAATCTCTGATTTATGAACTTCCCTGAATCTCAGTATGTTCTTATGTAAATTGGGGAAAATAATACCTGTACTAAGTAGCTTGTCAGTCATGAAGAACTGGGTTAAAAGATATTCTGACAAATATTGACTGAACTATCCTGGGCAAATTGCTTAACTTCTCAGTGTGCCATATGGGCAATTATTTAAGACTATGAGTTATGGAAAAGATGCAGGTTTTCATTTGTCATAAGAGTTTCCTTACAAGAAACTTTTTTTTTTTTGGCCTTTTGGAGGGCAATTGGGGTTAAGTAACTTGCCCATGGTTACACGGCTAGTTTTTTTGTGTGTGGGTGTTAAGTGTCTGAGGCCAGAACCAAACTCTGGTCCTCCTGACTCTGGGGCTGGCGATTTACTCACTGCAAAACCTAGCTACCCTACAAGAAACTTTTTATACCAATGAGACCAGGCCAGCAACAACAGCAAGAATAAAAACACAAAATCAACAAATTCTTCAAACCAAACATCCTGGCAATTTGCAATGTCCTTTGCAGTTCATTCTGCATCACCTCAAAATCTCTAGGTTGTCATCTACCACTGGCAAATTGGGATAGCAGTATGTGTGTGTGTGTGTGTGTGTGTGTGTGTGTGTGTGTGTGTGTGTAGTTTGAAAGTGGCCCATGTTTTGAACACTTGGAAAAAAAATTGACTATGAAGAAAAAAGTTTGTTTGAGAAAAAAGATGATCCTCTGTTCTACCCAATTGAATGCTGTGGTATGTATTTTTTCAAAGGCATTATATAAGGAAACCCAGAAAGGTTTTTTGAATCTTAATTGCCAATTCATTTTGAACTGGACTTTCTATGCTTTCCACAGATATAACAATGAAGGTTGGCCTATACCACTGTAAGTTCTAGGGCAGCACATGAATGATGCTGACCTATTCCACAATGGGTACCTTACTTCTTGGAACATTGACTCTGTTGGTTGGTAATTTCAATGCAAATCAAGTCATGGAATTCCATCAGGAAACGCTTAAGGTCTATTAGTAGACAGAGGTTGGTTATAAGGTAAAGTGTGGTCCAATGGGTGATCTTCCCTGAAAATCAAGGCACCTTAGCACAGAACACAGAGCTTCCAGGGCAAATGTAAAAGAAATAGCTTTATATTAGCAAGAAACACAGGCATATCAGTAGCACATCTGGGAAATTTGATGAAAGCATTCGTGCTAGCTACCCCCACAGAGATGTCTAACTCACGATAAAGTTTTATGTCCCTGCAAGTTAACTCAATAACAATTTTTTCTGGGTCTTTTCATGGCCTACATTCAGCTTAAGTGTGATGTTCTGGGTATGAACTTCTAACAACTGCTACTGAAGGACTCCACACAAATTCTTCTGTAACTAGGAATGGTGAGAGAGTGCTGAGTGGGTCAGGTTACAGGCAAGCATCCTTCATGGCCTATGGCTGACTAGGTTCCATGCTACTGACTGATATCTCCTTGGTCTGATGAACTAGAATCATCATGGGCACCAATCTGAGAAGACAGATGTAAAATTCAATGACTAGACACAGTCAGCAATGCCTGTGGCTTAAATACAAAGTTAGGACTGTAACAATATCAGAAGGAATCAATGAAAAGCAAGGTCTAGGAATGAGACTCTCTTTGTACCTTTTGTACAAACGTAAACCACCCTTGGTGTTGAGCTTGACAAAGAAGTTTCTCAATTTACTTCCTTCAACATACATGTATGATTTATGCCCAGACATGCTGGTTAGTTGTGTTTTTTAGTTTCCTCTCAATCCCATTTGACTCTTCTGGCTGCCATCTTTCTCCTTGTTCTTGACAATGTCCAACTATATATGATGGTAGACTCCTGAAGTCATCTTATTTCAAGGATAGTGGTCTATACCCTAAAATAGAGTAGTAAAATCTACCTAAAAGGCAAGAAAAATGAATACTTCTAGATGCCAAATTTGTTACCAATGAATTTCTTAGAAACTGGGGAAAACAGAGAAAAGTTTTTGCTTGCTTTATTTATTCAAATTCCCCTAGTTTGTAAAATGAAAGTCTTAAACCTAGCTATCAAGGGATCTAGGTAACCAGGTTTATGAAAGGCATTATCTGACAGGATTTTCCTAATTTTTTTTAACAATTTGATTTTTATCTTAAAAAAGAAAAAAACATTGCTCTACTTTGCATCATTACAGTTCCATGTTTCTCTCAGACTTCCAAGTTTTCAATCAAGGAGTTCCAAAGGGCAAGGACACTACCAGATTTTGTCTTAATGATTTACTAGCTCTCCTTAAAAATTTACTTTTTAAAAAGTCCTGGTTACCTGATCCTCCTATTTCTTCATACCTAACAACTCCATCATATTTAGAGGGTGATATCTTGAAGTTTATTGCTAGTATTGGAATCACAGGCAGCTAGGTGGTGCAGTGAATAATGTGCAGGACCTGGAGTCAAGAAGATTTCCTGAATTTAAATCTAGCCTCAGAAACTAGCTGTGTGACCCTGGTCAAGTCACTTGAACCTGTTTTCCTCAATGTTCTTGTCTGTAAAATGATCTGGAGAGTGAAATGGCAAATAAGTCCAGTATCTTTGTGAAGAAAACCCCAAAGGGGGTCATGAACACGAGTCAGGTACAATTGAAAAAACTAAACAACAGTATGGGAGTCATGGGTATTCTGATGATTTTTAAGATATTGAAATATCAATAATATATAAATTATTCTTAAAAGTGAGAAAGAATGCATTCTATCAGACTCCTTTTAATGGGAAAATAAAGATTTAATACATAAGCCAGGGAAAGATAAAGCACAGAAAGACTATAAACCAGTATCATTTATGAGCATCAGTTCAAAATAAAAAAAAATCCATTAAACACACAAGCAATTCATCCAAGAAATCATTATGGCCAAATTGGATTTATGCCAGGGATTCAAGAATCATTAGACATAAGGGAAACAATCAATATAATTAATTATAATTAAAAAATCCTAAACACATGATTATTTTAATTGAAAAAATCTTTTGACAAAGTACAACATTTATTTATTCTGAAATCTCTGCAAAATATAGGCAATGAGGGATCTTTTTAATATAAAAAAATCTATCTAAAATCAAAAGCAGCCATCACATGCAATGGAGATACACTGGAAGTATTTCCAATAAATATAGGAATAAAGCAAAGATTTCCACTCTCCACACTGTCATTTTATATAATTCTGAAAATGCTAAAAACAGAAATAAGATAAGAAATAAAATGAAAGGCACACAGATAGGTAAAGAGGAGATTAAAGCTATTCCTATTTACTCTTGATATTATGGTTAAAACAAACCACCAACAATCAGTGAATATACTGATACAATTGTTTCAGCAAGATGACAGTTTACAAAATAAACCCACAAAAATCAAAAGCATTTCTATATAATAATAAAATCTAGTAGGCAATAATACAAAAGATAAATTCCATTCCAAATAAGTGTAAAAAGCATAAAGCTCTTGGTGATCAGTCTAACAAAACAAACAAAATACTTGTTTAGTTTTAATTGCAAAGTTTTCCTAAAAGAAATAAAGAGTACTTTAAATGACTGAGGAATATTCAGTCCTCATAGCTAGACCATGCCAATATAATAAAAATGGCAATACTTGCAAAAGTAATTTAGAGATCTATTGCTACATCAATCAGACTATCAAAAAGATTCTTTGTAGCTGAAGTGTCAAACATGTGAATCACAGGCTGCATGCCATCCATTATACTCCCAAGTACTTCCCAAACCAGATTAAAATGTAATTGGGAAATGTTTGGCAAAATAAAAAAAAACTATAATAAACATGAATAATATTAAAATTAAATAAATATGTGGTCCACAGGGATCCTTATGTATGGAGTTTGAGTTTGACAAAATTCATTTGGAGAATTAAAGATCTAGAATAAAAAGGAAAATAATGAAAAGACATAGGGACAAAGGGGGAATAGAACTTCCAAATGTCAATCTATATTATAAAGCAACAGTCATCAAAAACACTTAATATTGTTTTAAAAATAGAAAATTAGCTTAATTAGAACAGACTAGACAAAAGGGAATAACCAGAATTGAATGGAATGCAATACTACAGTGTTTGCTAAACCAGAAAACAAATTACTTAGGAAAGAGCTCTCTATCTGGTTCATAACTGCTGAGGAAACTGGAAAGTACTTTGGCAGATAGAAGACTTAGAACAACTTCTTGTGCCACATTCCAAAAAAAATTACAAGTTGATATGTAACCTCAATATTGAGGACCATACCATTAGAATATTTAGAAAAGAAGCAGTTCATATACCTTTTCCATCTATCAATGAGAAATATATTAATATATTCAAACAATGGACAGAGTCAAATATAAAAGATAAAAGAAAATTTTGATTATATGGCTCACACACAAACAAAATTAATACATCTAAAATAAAAAGGAAAGCAGTTAAATGGAAAAAATCTTTGTATCAAATATATCTGACAAGGTTTGTCACTCAAAATATACAGACAATTAACAGGCATATACATACACACATCTATTTGTCTTTGTTTGTATATATATAATTTATATTTCTCTCTGTCTCTTTCTCTCTACATGTACATACACACATATTGCTAAAAGCCAATCTATTAAAGTTAAGTGGCCAATCAATATGAACAATTTAATCTTAAAAGACAAGCTGAAAACTATTAACCATAAAATGAAAGATCTAAATAACTAATAATAAGTGAAATAAAAATCAAAACAATCCCAAGGTTTCACCTTACATGCAGGAAAGATGACAAAAGATGGGTATACTCAATGTTAGAGGGGTTGTGGGAAAACAGGCACATTAATGACTTGGTTGATGAAGCTATGAATCAGTATAACCATTTTGGAAAGAAATTTGGCATCAAGAAAATAAAATGATTAAAATTCTCCATCTACTTGCCCCATAGAGTCTGTTACTATCATTATGCCCAAAGATACCACTAATTAGAAGAAAGTCCCCACATATAGCAAAACATTTATACTTTTTGTAGTAGCAATGAATTAGAAACAAAGCAAGTATCTATTAATTGGGGAGTGGATATACAAGTTATTGTATTGTACATAAATGCAATGGAATATTACTGTGCTATAAGAGATGACAAAAATGATGACTATAGAGAAGCATGCAAACAATTAAATGAACTAAAGCAAAGTGAAGTAACCAGAACCAAGAAAACAATACATACAACTATGACAACAGTGTAAATGGAAAGAACAACCACCACAAAAAAATCTAATTTAGTGTTGTGAAAATATAAAAAATAACCATGGCCCCAGAGATGAGATATGAGAAGATACCTCTACCTCATTTGTAGAAAAAGGAGATTCATGGATATAGTATGTTGCATATATTTTCAGACTTTTTCTATTATCATTTTGCTGATTTTCTCTTCTTTTAATTTTTTTTTGTTATATAATATTATTCTCTGGGAAGGGAAAAGGGTGAGATAATAGAAGAAAATTTGTTGATATAAAAAAAAGCTACCAACAAAAGTTATTTTAAAACACTAGAAAACAGTATTGCGGAATGATATGTTAGGTCTATTGATCAACAAGCATTTATTGCACTTCTACTACATGCTAGATTCAAAGAATAAAGTCATAAATAAATGATATCCTGAATGCAAAGAACTCAAATTCTATTGGGGGAACACTATGCACACTTAAAAGTTTATAGAAAATACATATGGAAAAATATAAGGCAACTTGGAGGAGGAAGATTTTAAAACCTAGGGGAATAGGAAGAGGCCTTCTTTAAGAAGTAATGATTGAGGTGAGCTTTAAAGAAAACTAGGAATTATAAAAGGTGAAAAGAAGGAAGGAGTGCATTCCAGGCAGAGGATCTATTCCAGGCAGAGAATCTATGCAAAGTCGTGGAGATGGGAGCTGGAATGCCATTAAGGGAGCTTCATCTTTCTGAAGAACTCTGAATGGATGTTCTTAAATATGACCTGTGTAATTACAGTTATTCACCTGCCAGAATTACTCAGGTAGTTGTAAACTATGTAACTATTGTTGTATTTGACTGTCATTTGGGAATTGACCATTCTGGTAGACAGTAAGGGTCAAATAGGTTAGGAACTGCCAGTAATATTATTGCCCTCTATGATCAAATTACATTTCTGTGTTTGCCTTCCCCACCCCACTCCTACTTTGACCCTTTTTTTCCTCAGAAATAGAAGACCTGTTGCAGTTTTGTAAAGGGGACTATTCCTCAGGACTTGGACAATGAATTCTTCTGAACTCTGGAACCAACCAGAAGTGCAATATTGCTTTGACCTCGTTAACAATTCTTGCCCTAGACATGTAAGACCTTCAATTAGTGTTTGGGTCATGTATATGGTCATGATAGGTGCCATAGTGATGACAATGCTTGGAAACTTGGTGGTCATCATCTCCATCTCACACTTCAAACAGCTCCACTCTCCAACCAACTTCCTCATCCTCTCCATGGCAACAACAGATTTTTTGCTCAGTTGTGTGGTGATGCCCTTCAGCATGATCAGATCCATTGAGGCCTGCTGGTATTTTGGAAGTCTCTTTTGTAGAGTACACAGTTGTTGTGACATCATGCTTTGTACCACTTCCATATTCCATCTGTGTTTCGTCTCAGTGGACCGCTACTATGCAGTGTGTGACCCCTTACATTACATCACCAAAATCACCATCCCAGTGATCCAGGTCTTTTTGTTCATCAGCTGGTCCATCCCAATCTTCTTTGCCTTTGGCCTTGTATTTTCAGAATTAAACATCATTGGTGCTGAAGAGTTTGTAGCAGCAATTGACTGTGAGGGTCTATGTGTGCTAATATTTAACAAACTCTGGGGGGTGTTGGCCTCCTTCATTGCTTTCTTTCT
>NW_027187391.1:13608056-13738168 GCF_028583685.1 Petaurus breviceps papuanus
ACATTTCCCCATGATTTTCCCATGATTCTACTCTGATGAAGATCATTGTTCAATATGGAAGGACAATGTCCCTGCTCTCTCTCAATCTAGGAGACAATAATTGCCTATCACGTGCCTTTAGAAAATACTAAACAATGACTCAGAAATACCAAAGAATATTGGAACTGACAGGGCCTTAAAATTCTCTAATCCAACTTCCCATCTCTTCCCCCAGTTTGAAGGTGAGACCAGAGGAGAGAAGTCATGAGCCTACATTTCTGGCTAATGGTAGAATCAAATCTAGGATCTGCTACTTCTCCTGAGTTCTGACCCAGTGTTCTTTTCACTATGCCAACCACATCACCTGTATTCAAATAGGCTGTTCTCTTGAGCAGGATGAGTAAGTGTCTAAGCCCAGTGTCTAGTAATATTATGTGATTTCCCAAGTTCTAGAAAGGTTTCTCTCGCTTCTGTTCTATTTATTCTGTCAAACTCTTCCAAGCAGGGCTCTTATTCTCAAATTACATCATCTGTCTGCCTTAAATGAAATGTGGATTTTGTTCCCTGTTAAATACAAGAGACAGCTTATATACTTATACTTGGGAGAATTTTACAAGTGTTAAAGACCTTAGATATGACCTAGCTTTAGTCCTTTATCTTATAGATGAAAAAAAGGGGCTCAGAGAGTCTAAGTTACCTAGCTATAAGTGGTAGGGCCAAGACAAAAACTCAAGGGTTTTTCCCCCTACTAAACCAAATTTACACCTTCATATGAATCTCTCAGAATCCTTCTGTAGAAGAGAATTTGACCTGAAAAAAGTGGAAAATGCTTAAGAGCACAGGAATTGATTTTTGCATAAAAGAGGGCAACTTTGAGAAGGGATAGCAAGGAGAAATTGGATATAGGAAGTCCTTGTTTCAAATTTGTTGTAGAGCAAATAACTGTCATTTAACAGTGTTCTCAAGAACAACTCTCCTGAGCTTCTGACTATTCAGATACATCCACTTTATTGAATAAAAAATGGTTTGTATTTGTAGTTTATTTGCAGCTGCTCTTGCTGGGAATCTTACAGGAGGCTTGAAAGTAGCATGATCTCTAACACCCATTTGGGATTAGTCATAGGAATTATAGGAGAAAGGAAGAACCAACTTCCAACTGGGAATTGTGGAAGGAGATCAGAAACAAAGAACAGCTGATGTAAGAATCCCTAGTGTTCTACCAGGAATCTGAGATAGAAGCCAGGATTAGACAGGGGGTAAAGCCAAGTAATAGCCATCCCATCAATAATGTCAAAAGAAGTGGACCAAAAGTGGACCAAAGAGGGACTAACCAACTCATCCACAAGTATCCAAGAAGAGTGGCCAGAGCACAAAGTCCTATCAAATAACTGAGGCTGGATATATACATAAAGGTAAGAAAACTCCAACAAAATTGAGAAACTCTACAGACTAAGAAAAGTCCAAGAAGAAAACAGAAGAGAGAAAATCCACAAAAAACTACAAGACAATGTCTGACAAAAAAAGACTGGCTTGGCTACAAGAGTTGCAAGAGTAGCTGGAAGAAATAAAGCAAGAGATAAACAGTAAAATTACAAATAAAATGTAAGTCCTGGATAAAAAACACAGAAACAAGAATACATAACTTAGAGTGAATGTAAAAATTCTTAATCAAGAATTGGTCTCCCTGAAAAAAAAAGCAAACAGGGCAAAGAGATCTCAATGACTCCAGGAGGAAGTAAGAATTATGAGATCAAAGTGTAAGAATTGAAGAAAAGAAAATGTCAGGCATTTACTGTTTAAAAAAAACTGACCCCAAAAATACATCAAAGTGAGAAATGTCCCTTCAGAATACTGTTGCTTTCAAGGGTCATATAGTTAACCAAGAAAAACACAGGGCACAATAAGTACAGTTGGACTTGTTTGATTTAAGAGAAAAAATAAAAGGAAAAGGAATACACTAATAGAAATTTTGCATAAATTCTTTAGGAAAAGGATATATAAACATGAGGAATGGAGTTAGGGGAACAGACAGCTCATAAACTTCACTCTTTCAATATAAGACAAAGGATTATTGAACACATACACACAGATTTGATGTAGGAATGTTATACTCAACAGGGCATCAGGAAGGCATAGGGAAATAATAACATAAGAGAGAGGATAGAGTCAGACATGGAATTGACAAAAGCAAAACAAATTTCATCCTCAGAAGTATGTGTTATAAAGGTAGTAAAAGGACAAAAGAGAGAAAATACTAAAACCAGAGGATCAAATTCTGGGCTTGAATAGGATATATAGGAACACACACATACATATATACATATATAGGAACGGATTATAGATTCTTCAGTTTGATCAGATCCCTTATCTTTTTCTATCATCTTTTTCTTTGTAAAAAGGATTACAAAGGCAAAGGGAAAACAAAATATAAAGGGTAATGAGGGAAAGAAAAATTAAATTAAAAACTGTAATAGTAAACATGAATGAGACAAATTTTCCATAGAATGGAGGAAGATAATAGAGTGGATTGGAAAAGAGAATACAACAATGTGAAATTATATCCCTCAATGTCACCAAACACATACCCTTTGATCCTCAATATACACCAATGAAGTCAAAGATTCAGAGGAAGGGCCTATATGTTCAAAAATGTTTGATTTGTAACAACTCTTTTTGTAGTAGAAAGGAACTGGAAATAAAATAAGTGTCCATTAATTGGGGAATGAGAGATGAAATTATTGTATATGTATATAATGGAATGTTATTGTGCCAAAAAATAAACGATGAAAGGCATAGCTTCAAAGAAATTTGAGAAGTCTTCTATTAATTGCTGAATGATGAAGTATTAAGAACAAGGAGAACAATTCTTTTTTTTTTGGCTTTTTTTGGGGGGGCAGGACAATTGGGGTTAAGTGACTTGCCCAACGTCACTTGGCTAGGAGGTGTTAAGTGTCTGAGGTCAAATTTGAGCTCAGGTCCTCCTGACTCCAGAATTGGTGCTCTATTCACTGCACCACCTATCTTCTCGAAGGAGAAAAATTCTTACAACTACATTGCAAAGTAAAACAATTGTGAAAGACATAAAAAGTCATGACTGAGAAAATAATAGTCATCACCCTAAAAGTTTGGTCATACTTCTTACCTCTTAGCAGTGATAATGGACTAGAGGTATAAAGTGAGACATACATTATCAGAAAGCCAATGTATGGATTTATTTAGCTTGGCTCTGCTTATTTGTTTCAGTGGAGACTTTTCATTTTGGGAGGTGGGTAGCAGAGCTATTAGAGAAGTAGGGGAGGATAGTGATAGAGATACAAAAAAAAGGGAAGAACAGAGAAGAGAGAATGCATGAACCACTAAAAAAACTCAGAAAAGAGCTGATGAAAGTTTAGAAGGATATGTAGACAAGTAGTGATGGAACCAAATGTGAAAATTTAAGTATACTATTTAAAGGCTATATATAATGGAGATTCACAATTATGTGTCCAAGTCCCTTTTTTATTCCTTATAAGAGGTTTGCATATTTATTTATGTTTTTAACATTCATGTTAGTAAAGTTGATCATTTTAAAATATTTATGAAAATGGATGATTAAAGAATATTTAAAAGACACTATATAATATAGTCCCAAGTTGGGGGGCAGAATAAGGCTCATAAACAGAGATATCTTCAACTCTTGACTCCTTACTCTCTCCTTCATTCCCTCCTCTTTCATATCTAATCAATTGCCAGGTCTTACTGATTCTACCTCCAGAACATCTCTTCCACATGCTCATTCTCTCTAATCAGCCTTCACCTTAGTTCATAAAGTCTTTACTAGATTATAGCAGCAGTTTCCTAATTTTTGTTTTTCCTGCTTCAGTGACAGCTACTTAGCACAGTGGATAGAGTGCTGGGCCTTGAAGTCAGGAAGACTCATCTTCCTGAGTTCAAATCTGACCTCAGACACTTAATAGCTGTGTGACCCTGGCCAAGTCACTAATCCTGTTTATCTGTTTCTTCATCTGTAAAATGAGCTGGAGAAGGAAATGACAAACCACTCCAGTATCCTTGCCAAGAAAACTCTAAATGGGATCATACAGATTGATTGATTAGCTATCTATTTATTCATTTTCCAAATTATTTATTTTTAGTTTTCAACATTCATTTCCACAAGATTTTGAGTTACAAATTTTTTTCCCCATCTTTCCCCTACCCCCACCCCAAGGGATCATGAAGATTTGAACATGACTGAACAACAGTAGTTCCCTGCTTCAGGCTTCTCCCCTTCTTCAATCTATGGTCCTCTTGGTTGTCAAATTGATATTCCTAAAACAGGTATCTCACCACATCATTCTTTTTATAAAAATCTTCAACATCTCCCTACTACCTCTTCAAAATAATTCAAAATAATCAGGCTGGCATTTAAGGCCCTCCTCAATCTGGCTCCCAGCTACTTTCAAAAAACACTTTTTATTTTTGACATTTTAAAAATTTGAATTCCAAATTTTCTCCATCCATCCCTCCCATACCTCACCACCTACTGAGAGGCAAGTAAAATTATATTAATCAACATGTGAAATCAGGAAAAACACATTTCCATATTGCAAAATTAAGCAAAGAATTAAAAATTAAAATTAATAAGGAAATTATACTTCACTTTGCACTTAGAGTTCATCAATTCTCTCTCTGGAGGTAGAGTGCCTTTTTTTTCAGTAAGAGTGTTGTTGAATTGTCTTAGATCATTTTATTGATCAGAGTAGCCAAGTGTTTCGCAACTGATCATCATTACAACATTACTGTTTGTAGCAGCAAGCACCCTAGCATACCCTGGGTGGCTGCCAACACAGATTCTTAGATCTACTTTTCTTTTTGTTTTTGTTTTGTTTTGTTTTGTTGCTTTTTGGAGGGCAATTGGGGTTAAATGACTTGCCCAAGGTCACAGGCTAGTTTTTGTGTTAAGTGTCTGAGGCCGGATTTGAACTCAGGTCCTCCTGACTCCAGGGCTGGTGCTCTATTCACTGCACCACCTAGCCACCCTAGATCTTCTTTTCTAAAGTAAAGCAACTCAAAATGGGTTAACAATCTTGCTTTAATCAAACATATGCCATTTACCTAGTTCACGGGAAAAACTCTCCGAACTACAGAGAATAAGAACAAGTTACAAGCAGAAGTTACAAGAAGACAGAGAAACAGACCAGCTTCCAGCTCTCTGACCATTATATCCATACCTAGTCAGTTATCAGAGAGGGAAGCACCAACATCTGGGTTTTCAAAGCCAGGGGGCTCAACGGCTGCCCAGAGTCTCATTTGGTCAAATCACACAACTCTTCTCAAAGTGAGTCTCCAAACAAAACCTCACATCAGGGTATATATAGCCTTCCCCTGGCTCAGAGAATGTCACAACCCTCTTGACCCACTGCCCAATCACAAAGCAACCAGGTGTGGGCATTCCTGAAAAACAAGCCTCCTGCCACAGGCTCCATGTGACCACATTCAGCCTATTAGGGGGCAGAGTATATTTTCAACTCAAGGTAGGTTCTCAGAGTCACTTAAGCCTATCAAAGGGCCTAGGAGCAGGGAAGATCTTAGATTCTCATTCCCATAACACTGTTATTGTGCACATGGCTCTTCTGGTTCTTTTCACTTCACTTTTTTTTTTAAAGCAATTGGGGTTAAGTAACTTGCTCAAGGTTACATGGCCAGTTATTTCTGGGTTCGGTCGGTGCTAAGTATCTGATCCCGGATTTGATCCCCCGGTCATCCCGACACTGGAGCTGGTGCTCTTACTCGCTGTGCTACCTGGCCTCCCCTTCACTTCATTTTTTATCAGTTGCTGAAGGTCTTGCCATATTCTTGTGAAACCAACCCCCTCATCATTTCTTATAGAACAATAGTATTCTCATCACAATCATATGCCTCAATATGATCAGCCATTCCCCAATTTATAAACATCCCCTTACTTTCCAATTCTTTGACATCACAAAAAGAATTGATGTAAATATTTTTGTACATATAGGTCCTTTTCCTTTTTTTCTTTATCTCTTTGGTGTACAAATATAATAGTGGTATTGCCAAGCCAAAAGGCATGCATAGTTTTATAGTCCTTTGGGAATAGTTCCAAATTGTTCTTCAGAATGGTTGAACCATAGTTTATTAGTATAACTATTTTCTCTCATTACCTCCAGCATTTGTAATTTCTGATAGCTGTGAAGTGGTACCTCAGGTGGTTTAATTTGTATTTCTATAATCAGTAGTGATTTAGAACATTTTTTTCATATGACTACGAATAGCTTTGATTTCTTCTTTTAAAAGTTGCTTATTCATTTCCTTTAACCACATGTCAATTGGAGAATGGTTTTTATTTTAATAAATTTGACTCAGTTCCCTATATATTGAGAAATGAGGTCTTTATCAGAGAAGCTTGCTATAAAATTTGTGATAGTATACCATTATCCATGATCCTTTTTAGCAAATATAGTTTCCTTCAATTAGGTCTGTTTTTGCTTTTGCTTTGTCTGAAATTTTTCTTTTTTTTACAACTTCAGCTAAAGCATATTAAATTCTACTCCAGCTCTTTAACTGTGTGTGTTTCTATTTCCAATGTGTCTTTTATATAGACAATTTATTGTTAGACTCTCATTTCTAATCCATTCTGCTATCTGCTTCCATTTTATAGTTGAGCTTCTCCCATTAACTGGTATGATTACTGTATATTTTCTCCCATCCTATTTTCTTCTGTCTCTTCTTCACTCTGTCTTTGTGTCCTGTCCATCCTCAAAAATGTGTTTTGCTTCTGATCATTGCCTCCCTTAATTCTCCCTCACTTTTATCACCCTCTCTCCATATCTTATCTTTCTCTTCACCAATGTCCCTATTGAGTAATAGATTTCTTTACTCAACTGTGTGTGGGCGCGTGCATGTGAATTCTTCCTTCTTTGAACAATTCCAGTGGGAGTAAGGTTCAAGCATTACTTGCTACTCCCTTGTTTCTCCCTCTACTATAAAAGTTCTTCCTTGTGATCCTCTTTAATGTGTGTGTGTTCTTCCCTCTTTTAACTAATTCCAATGAGAGTGAGGTCCAAGCACTGTCTTCTACCCCCTCATTTTCACCTCCACTATAAAAGTTCTTCCTTATGAGCCTCTTTTAATGTGAGAAAATTTCCCCCTTTCAATTTCTTCTTTCCCATTTCTCTCAGTACATAGCCTTTTCTTGCCCCTTCATTTTTTTTAGATGATTCTACCATAATTGACTCACACCAATGCTTTCTAGTAGATTCTTTCTAACTGTCCTAATAAAGATAAAGTTCTTAGGAAATATATATATACATATATATATATATATATATATATTTATATATATAAATATATATATATAATATTCCTGGGAGTTTTAATTTGGAGATCTCTTTCAGGAATTAATTGGTAGATTCTTTCAATTTCTATTTTTTCCTCTGGATTTAAGATATTGAGGTAATTTTCCTTTGTAAATTCTTGAAATGTGATGTCTAGCCTCTTTTTAAAAATCATAGCTTTCCAATGTGCAATGATTGATTTTTTATATCATAACTTTCCAGTGCGCAATGTAAGAACCTAAAACAATTCCAAAGGCCTCCTAATGGAAAATGCCATCCACATCCAGAGAAAGAACTATGGAGTCTGAATGCAGAGTGAAACAGACTATTGTCTTTCTTTTTTCCTTCAAATGGTGTCTCCCATCCATTATAATTCTTCTATACAACATGACTAATGTCTAATAGGAATGTATATAGAGAGTCTATATCAGATTGCATGCTGTCTTGGGGAAGGAGGAGGGAAGGGAAGGTGAGAAAATTTAAAACTTATGGAAGTACATGTTGAAAACTAAAAATAAACTTAAAAATCACAAATTTCAAGTAGTGTAATAATTATTAAATTATCTCTCCCTGATCTATTTTCTAGGTTAGTTGTTTTTCCAAAGATATTTTTACATTTTCTTCTATTTTTTCATTCTTTTGACTTTGTTTAATTTTTTATTGATGTCTCCTAGAGTCATTAGGTTCCACTTGTCCAATTCTAGTTTTTAAATAATGATTTTCTTCAGCAAATTTTTCTATCTCCTTTTCCATTTGCTCCATTCTGGTTTTTTTGTTTTTGTTTTTTTTGCCTTTTGGAGGGCAATTGTGGTTAAGTAATTTGACCAGGGTTACATGGCTAGTTTTGTGTGTGTGTGTGTGTGTGTGTGTGTGTGTGTTAAGTGTCTGAGGTCGAAACCGAGCTCAGGTCCTTCCGACTCCAGGGCCGGCACTTTTACTCACTGCACCACCTAGCCACCCATCCATTCTGCTTTTTAAGGAGTTCTTTTCTTTAGTGAATTTTTGTGCCTCTTTTACCATTAGTTCAATTGCGTTTTTTAAGGTGTTGTGCCTTTTTTTTAACCAAGTTGTTAATTTTCTTTTCATAATTTTCTTGTATCACTCTCATTTCTTTTCCATTTTTTTCCTCTATCACTCTCAACTCTTTATTTGACTTTTACAGGAATTATTGTTGGACTTGTGTCCAATTAACATTTTTCTTTGAGGTTTTCCTTGTAGCTGTTTTCACATTATTTTCTTCTGAGTTTATGTTTTGGTCTTCACTGTCACTACAGTAACTTTTTATGGTCAAGTTCTTTTTTTTTTGTTGTGGTTTTCTCATTTTTTCATCCCATTTCTTGACCTTGACTTTGATTTTGACTTTTATGTTAAAGTTGGGTTCTGCTTATCTGCGGGCAGGAAGGCACTACTCCAAAGTTCAGGCTTTTTTGTACTGTTATTTTTGGAGCTGTGGAAGTCTGCAAATTTTCAGGGCTTTCAATGGTGTGACCCAGGAGGAGATATAGTCACTGCTCTCTTGGTCTGTGCTCTGCTCTTTACCTAGGAAGGGTCCCTGCTTCCCTCCAACAACATGTGCTAGCATTCCTCTTGCTTTGCAACTATTACCAGATCCCCTACTCTCTGGAAGTCACAAATGCTAGTACTCCTGTAATAACCCTGGTTCCCTCATGAGGGACCACTCCTCTCCACCTGGAACGGGGACCAAAATTGTATATGGGCCATAGAATTGCCAGTCAGCATCACCTACAACCAGCACCAGTAAAGGGTCCTCTGCAATCTTTTTCTGACCAATTATCTGACCCCCTTATAACTCCATAAGATACGGCGGATTTAGTCACCTCTAAGCCTGGCTCTGGTTCTGCCGCCTGCTCCAGACTGGTTCCCACTCTTCTGTCTTAGATCTCTCCTGCAAATTTCCCAAGTTGTTTTAGGCTGGAAAAATGTCTCAGTCTGACATTTTGTTGGCTCTACTATTCTAAATTTTTATTTGAGGAGTTATTTTAAAGTTGTTTGGAGGGGAATGTTAGGAGAGTTTGGCTGAGTTACTGCCTGTACTCTGCCATCTTCTCACACCTACCTTTAGTATTATTTCAGAATACTCTCCTTCCCAAAATCTCTGTTCTAAGAAAAATGTCCTGCTAACTGTTTTCTATTTCCATCTCTCAACACTGTGCCTTTTCACAGGTGGTCCTTGTCTAGAGTCTGAGGCTGGATTTGAACTCAGGTTCTCTTGACTCCAAAGTCAGTACTCTATTCACCCTGCCAACTAATTGCCCTTCTACAATATATTCTAAGTGAACCCTGTGACCTTAATATGAAAGATAAGACTTTTTTTTAATTAGAAGAGAAATAGATTACACACACACACACACACACACACACACACACACACACCTACAACAGTGCAAATGGAAAGAATAACCACAAAGTAAAAATCTAAAGTGAATATACAAAATTGTAAAGATAAAGCATAACTCAAATTAAGAGCTATGAGAAGATATATTCTTTGTGCACATGGGAGGTCCACAGCTATCACATATTTAATACATTTTTGGACTTTTTCAATGTATCAGTCAGTTATGCTAATTTTTTTCTCTTTAAAAATATTATTTGTTATGTGGGATGGCTTTCTGGGAAGGAAAGGGGGCTGCTTGATCCTGGGGAAACAGAAGATATCAACACAACCTTATTAAAAAAATTTTTTTGAGATCTAGCTCAAATGCCAATTCTTCCACAGAGTCTTCCTGAATACCCTTATAGTTAGAGATGTTTTCTTCCTTCTCCAATTGTTTACAATACTTTGCAACTTGACTGCCTTTTATTGGAGTTGCTTAGCTACACATCATCTTCATTATTCAACTGAAAATTTCTTGAAGGTAAGTTCACAACTAATTCATCTTCATATCCACTACAAGAGAGGTGTCAGACCCAAGGCTGCTGCTGCAAACAATTAGCAAAACTCCTGAGCTCAGCTGGAACCAGATTAAAATATAATTGAGAAATGTTTAACAAAATAAATAAAAATACAATGCAACATGGATGATATTATTTTGTGGTTTTCTAAGTCAACATATAACCTTCAGGGCTATGTTTCTAACAGTACTTGGCATAGTGCCTTACACCAAATAGGAGTTCAATAAGTATTTGTCGGATGAATACAGGAAACACTGAAAAACTTTGGATCAACATGGGTAGAAACTTAAGGGAAAAGACAGAAAAATATGGTGTGAGAGAAAATATAGGTCAACCTGTGGGAGAAAGCATTAGTAAAAAGTACCTTCTTAACACTGTTCTGTTTGAAAAAGAGAACCCAGTGACCCGGAATTAACTGCAAGTTTTCACCAGCTTCTTTTATCAGTTATATGGGAGAACAACTATGAAGAAAAAATTGCCAGTATGCAGAGGGATGACTTTCACAGTTGGATTATAAGTTCTTTAAAAAGAGGGACCATTTCTTTTCTTCCCTTTTGTAAAAGCTGACAATGCTATTTACTTACCAAACTAGCCAACGTGTTATCTCATTCAATAAGTTCTCTTGACTGCTTGATTCTATGTAAAAGTTCGTTAATTCACAAAGAGGTTCAAAGGGGAGAAGGCCTCCAGTGAGTTAAATGCATTATATTTGTAAACCCTCGGATTTCTTGCTTTTTCTTAATTCGAATATCTTACCACTGTATGTTTTTACTTCTTATTGTTAGTTGTATCCAACTCTCCATGACTGCATTTGGGGTTTTCTTGGAAAAGATTGAGTAACTTGCTATTTCCTTCTCTAGCTCATTTTACAGATGAGGAAACTAAGACAAATGGGCATAAGTGACTTGCCCAGAGTCACACAGCTAGTAAGTGTCTATGGCTTGATTTAAACTCAGGAAGATGAGTCTTCCTGACTTCAGGCCCAGCACTCTATACATTGTACCACCTAGGGGCCACATGTACTAAGCAATCATAATTAAGGGTTTGGCGCTGTATCTCATTTGTATCCTATTAGGTATCAGATAATTTTGCTGAATGAATGACAATTCTGGGACTTTACCACATCCTGAAGTGCTCCATCACTCACATCATCAAAGAAATAAATTATATTCAGCATAGTTTTTGAATCATTGAATCACATGTATAGACAGAGCTAGAATTAATAAAAGAATGAATAAATACATTTAAAATGAATTAATTAATCAATTAATTAAAAAATAAATAAATGGATAAGCCTAGATTCCAGAAGGAACCCTGATCCCACATCATATGGTTTTACTTATCTTCATAAGGAACTAGAAAACACAAATCTTACCACTCCCAAATTGTGGATAAGGAGATGGGCTGTGATTCATTTTTTTCCTTATGGCTACAGAGCTAGCAAGAGGCAGAATTAGGCCAAGAATCTAGATCAAAGGATTGTTACATTTAGATCTGAAAGGTGCTTCCAGAAATCAGTCACAGATCACTTCTGATTCCTCTGATTTGCAACTTGTTCTTGTTTTCTAATGGCCATCATTTCTTCTTTGTAGATACTGCCTTTCACCAAAAAGCCTGCCTCAAGAAATATTTGAATTCAAGCATTAGTTGAAGTGGAAAAAAAAAGACTGGATTTGGAATATGAGGACCTGGGTTTGAATCCTGACTCTGTTACTTGCTAAATGTGTGACTTTGGGCAGTTCTCCAACAAGTCACATCTTTTTGTTGCAATCTCTTTATCAGCAAAACCAGAGGCTTGACCCAGATGACCTGTTAAGTCCTTTTGAATTCTAGATCTATGATCTTACAAGCTCTCTATTTTACAGGTTTTAAAACTGAAGCCCAAGTAGAAATGGTTCCCTTGGGGCGACTAGGTGGAGCAGTAAATAGAGCACTGTCCCTGGAGTCAGGAGGACCTGAGTTCAGATCCATCTCAGACACTTAACACTTACTAACTGTGTGACCTTGGGCAAGTCACTTAACCCCAATAGCCCTGGATCCCCCCCTCCAAAAAGCAGAAAAAAGAAAAAGAAAAGAAAAAAGAAATGATTCCCCTGCTCCCACACTTTAGTCATAGCCAATGGTGGAATTTGAACTTGGAACTTTCATGCTTACATCTGGAACCTATTGTTCTTTCCGTTATACCATCCATCAGGAGGAAATTGAATGATTTCTAAATGATTAAGTGATAATTCCTAGAAATTATTAAGGAAAACCATCCCAATATCTTAGATCCAGATGGTAAAATAGAAATGGAAAAAATCCACTGATCACCTCCTGAAAGAAATCCCAAAATGAAAACTCCCAGGAATATTATAACCATAATGTAATTCCTAAAAATTTTATGATCTAACTGATTTTTAAAATATTTTCTATATTTGCTTCTTCAAAGGTTTTTAAAAGTCACTTTATTGAGTGGAAAGGGGTTCCATAGAATATTATTGGAAGGCAAAGGGAAAGGTTAAACATTTAGAATGAAAGGATCATATGGTGTTCTTAGAGAGTTAAAAACAAACATTTGTATCTTGTAATATTCCAGATATGAATTTACAGGAGTCCCTTGTATAAAAATTTTAATTGAAATGAAAAACAAATTGATTCAGAGTATGAAAGAACAACTGCTATTATTTCGAAATACATAATTCAGTCTTCCTTGATTTTAAGAGCACAGAAGAAAGACTTGGGGGATTAGATCTAGGGAAATTTCTGAGCTAAGTGTTCCCATAAGACAAGCCAATGTTGTCAGTGGCATCTTAACAGGCTGTACTGGGAGCTGCTAGGCCCCCGGGAAACAATCATAACAGTTAGGATGTAACTAAAAACTCTGTCAAGCAGTTTGTAATTTTAAGTTCCATAATTAATGTGGTTTCTGTCTCAATTGTCTTTTACAAACCTTGGAACCAAGTTGAAATGGAAGGTTGGTCCAAATTTTTTTAAAATGGGAACCTTTAATATACTTCTCACTAATCACTCTGTCAACAAGTATTTATTAATCATTAAGCACTTATATATCTCAAGAAGTGTTCCAAGTGCTGGGTATACAAAGAAAGGCAAAAAAAGTCTCTGCTCTCAAGAAATTCGCAGGATGATAGAACAGACATCATGCAAACAAATAAATATGTACAAACAAGATCTATACAGGATAAATTGGGGTTTGTCTCAGAGGGAAGGCACTAACATTAAGAACTATGAACAAGAGATGAAACTTTAGTAGTACAGAGGTGTCAGCAACAGCAGCAGCAGCAGTGATAGTATGCATACACATATACATATGTATACACATATATGCATATGTGTACATACATCCATACACATATGTGTATATGTCTATATTCACATATGTATATGTATCCTATGGATAAATGAAGAAATGTACTCTTGGATAACTCTGTTTAAGTTCTGAGCTACATGACATCTGTAGGCAGTAGCCTCCAGTTTCTTTTTGCAGGCTATGTCAACGATTGATGCTTCACAGGACCTCTCCACATTGTAGCCAGCTGTGTGATCTTGGACTCTTTTGTGCCTTGATGTCCACATCATATAAAACAAGAATAAAAATACATGCCTTACCTGCCCCATGAGAATAAAGTTAGATATTGATGATAAGGCTTACTTTTTAGACATCAAATGTTATGTAAATACATGGCACTATTAGTCAATTCAATAAGCATTTTTAAGGACCTACTATGTGCTAGACACATGGGCAGCTGGGTAATTCAGGGGATAAAGTGCTGGGCCTGGAGTCAAAAAGATTAATCTTCTTGAGTTCAAATCTGACCCTCAAACACTTACTAGCTGTATGATCCTGGGCAAGTCACTTAACCTATTTGCCTCAGTTACCTCATATATAAAATGAATTGTAGAAGGAAATGACATACCACTTCAGTATCTTTGCAAATAAAATTGGGGTCAGGAAGAGTCAGACATAACTGAAAAATAACAGAACAACAAATGTGCCAAGTACTATGCTAAGCATTAGAGATAGAAATGAGAAAAAGAAAGAGAGTCCCTTGCCCTCAAGAAACTTAATGGAGAGGTTGGTAGTTGAAGGAAGGAATAAGCAGGAGTGGGAGTAGGAATGGACCAGTGTTGGAAGGTAAGGGAAGATGTGCTTGTGTTGAAGTTAAGATTCTTAATTGTCTCTGGCCTGAAGGATGGGCTATGACATTTTCCATCATTTTGCCACATTCCCCTTGTGGTCATACCAAGATCACTTTAGGGTCAACCCATATACCTTCAAAGAGATCCCTTGATACTACTTTGTAGACCACTGATCTAGTACAACCTTCTCAACTTTCCCAATGAAGATACTGGGACCCTGAGAAGTTAAGTGACCATCCCAAAGTCCCACAAGAAATGAGTAGAGAAAAAGATGAAATGTGATCAGGTCCTCTGATACTGAATCCATTACTTTTCTCCATTGCATCATGTTTTTGTTGACAAATTTGACAAAATATCTTTAGATTTATCAAATCATGACAATGCACAATTTGTTGTTGTTGTTTTTGATGTGGTAAAGTTATTTTCAGCCATGTCTCTTTGTGACCCCATTTGGAGTATTCTTGGCAAAGATGCTGGAGTGGCTTTCCATTTCCTTCTCTAGCTCATTTTATAGAAGAGGAAACTGCAGCAAACAGGTTTAAGTGATTTATCCAGCGTCATACAGCTAATAAGTGTCTGAGGCTGGATTTGAACTCAGGACAATGAGTTTCCTGACCCTGCGGCAGGTACACTTAGCTGCAGTTAATTGTATTACCTCTATGAGCTCCAGTTTCCTCATAAAAACTGTAAACTGACGATAATATCTATAGTTAGTTGTGAATATCTCCCTCATAAAATTATAAGAATCAAGGAAAGTAAAATAAGTGAAGTTCTTGGCAAGTGTTAAATAAGGGTCAACTATTACTATAACCTTACCAATTTTGTTGATGAAAAATGCAAAGCCCAGAGAGATCACCTGAAATATCCAAGGTCACACAATTAGGAGCTGGTAGGAGTAGCTAAAATCCAGGTAACATGGCTTCTCTCCCAGTCCTTTTGTCATCATTTCACTCTATCTCTCACTTTAATGCTAGTCTTGTAAGACTGAGGGACAAGGATGGCATAACTGTCCATTTTACAAATGGAGAAATTGAGGCACAGAGAATTTGAATGATTGACACAACAATCACTGAATTTGAATTAATCTAATCTGATCCCATGTGAAGTGTTACACACAATGTACACCCTCTGAATGGCATTAGACATAAGTATGTAAAAATAAACATAAGATTTGGCAGCCATTCTTGCGAAAACAATGGATTTGGCTTGGAAACCTGTCCCAAGAAAAACTTGCATGAGGTACAGCAAGTAAATAAAATGAGTGCAGTTTACAAAATAACTACAATAGTGTAAATGAAAATATTAAAAAATAGATAAATTTTGATTAAAGTTACCAATTTTGGTCTTAGGGAACAGATGATGAAACATACTTTTTGACCACTCAGTAGAATGGTTGATTGTCCACTCAGTAGAGATTATGAAGGCAATTCTCTTCTGTAGTTTTATTTAACTGTTTCTAAAAAACTTGTTACAACTAAGATTCAGTGCAGTGGAGAGGGCATGGGGCAATGCTCTTTTGGAATAACCTATATTGAGAAAAGACTGGCATGAAAAAAACCATCAATAATTTTGGGGGAAGTTTTTTTGGGGGGAGGGAGAAGGCAGGACAATTGGGGTTAAGTGACTTGCCCAAGGCCACATAGCTAGTAAGTATTAAGTGTCTGAGGTCAAATTTGAACTCAGGTACTCCTGACTCCAGGGCTGGTGCTCTACTCACTGTGCCACCTACTGCCCCCAGCAATAAATCTTTTTTAAAACTTCAATAAAAATGAGAGGATTGAATTGGATGATCTTCAAGGTATCTTCTAGCTTCACGGCTTCTTTAACATCTAGAAAGTGGACCATAACAGAGGTCTTTATTTCTGAATTGCAGCTTTCAAAATTATTTCTGTCTTTTACTTCTGCTTTATCTTGTTTACCCTGTATTCCAAGTAAGGATTGAAAATTGAAATCATTCTTAATTCGGTGGACTAAGATCCTCATTATAGTCAAACATTATGAAAAGCAATGACAAGCTTAATTATTAAGGAGGTTTAAATATTCCCTACTTTTTAATTGTTAATTTATGGTTAGACTATATTCTCCATTAATTTTTGCTGATTATCTTTCCTGTATTCTTCTTGGTTAGAATTTGCTGATTATCACTCTATTTTGAACACTCTATTTTGATTCTCCAGCTTGAGAAATTTATACGGTTTTAGAAATTCATTAGTATTTATTTTGCAATATTCAGTTGCCTTTCCCACAACTATGCATCCATTTAAAGTCTGTTTCCTCTTGCAGTACTAGCTATTTAAAAAAAAAGTCAATTGGGAAAAAGCAGAGGCTTCTAGGTATTATGTCTTGAATCCTTCCTGGACAGATATTTATGTATGATTTACTGTCCATAAAGGTAAAATGTAAAAAAAAAAAAAAAAGTAACGCGGGTTGCCCTGAAAATAAATTAGGCAATAATGAATTCCAACTTGAATTGGGCACTTAATGTTTATGGTTTGCTGAGATTTTTTTTTATTATTATTATTCTTAAACACCTGAGCCTTCATAGGCAGAAAATGTATCCCATAAAGGAATTCCTTCGAGACTCCCTTTGGTGCTCATTGGATACCACACTCCATATAGTTGGAGCGACTTTCTATTGAAGTATAAATTCATGAACGGATTTCACCTATGGATCTAAGCAGAACCCTAAGAAGGAATTCACAATGTGAGAGAACTCACTGGATGCAGGAAACACTCTTCCAAAGTGGTGGTTGCCCTTTTCACCTCAGTAAGTATTAAAACAACAGGAATATTGAAGTCCTCAGTTCCGCCTATTTAGGATTTCATTGCCCTCCTCCAGGATACATTAATCTGCATTTCCTGCCTTAATCTTAGCAAGACCTCAAAGTCTGAAAATCCCAATAAAGTGCTGGATTTGGAAATAGCGCATTGTTAATAGAAATCATATCTCTAATCTTTTAATTGTTGGGGTAATTAAAATGGGTTTAGTAGAGGTTGACGTATTTGTGGAATGAAACCTCTGAAGGTGATCCTTTAAGAAGCAACCTCACTGATTTTTCAAATGGTGAGTCTGGAACTTGTTTACCAAGTACTGATTTAGTTAAAAGAAACAAAAGGAAAAAGTTATGGCTCCTTGTTTGGATTTGGACTACGGAATCTAAATCCGGTCTAATAATCCTACTTTGATTTTCACAGGGCTCTTTTTTCATAATCGAGTAACATTCTTCTACTTTTCTAGCCCCGGAGGAAGGCAGATCCTGACTTTTCCTTGGTATTTGCATTTTAACCCCAACTCACTTTCCCTCCCCTTTTAAACTGAGTAAAAGCCCCCTAACTCCGAGAAACCTTTGGTATTCAAATGCAATCACTCTGAGTGTTAAGTGGAGGATTCTTTGGGCGGGGGAGTGGCAGACCCTTTCTTTGGCTTATTTTACAGACAAAGCCCCGTTCCTGGGTGAGGTGAGAGGACTGGATTTTCTGGTGCAGTGACTCGGCCAAAAATGGGAGCTCTCCAGGAACTTGGTTCTGAAGATCATCCCGTAACTTTATGCTATCAGGTGAATGGGTCTTGTCCTCGAACCCTGCATCCGTTGGGCGTTCAGCTAATCATTTACCTGGCCTGTGCCATAGGTATGTTGATTACCGTCCTGGGGAACCTGCTGGTGGTGTTTGCCGTGTCCTATTTTAAAGCACTCCATACTCCTACCAATTTCTTGCTGCTCTCCCTAGCACTGGCTGACATGTTCCTTGGGCTCCTGGTGCTTCCATTCAGCACAGTTCGATCGGTAGAGAGCTGCTGGTTCTTTGGGGACTTCCTCTGCAGGTTGCATACCTACCTTGACACGCTCTTCTGCCTTACCTCCATTTTCCACCTATGTTTCATTTCCATTGATCGCCATTGTGCCATATGCAACCCCCTCCTTTATCCTACCAAGTTCACTGTCAAGGTGGCATTTAGATACATAGTGGTGGGCTGGGGGCTTCCTGCAGCATACACTGCCTTCTTCCTCTACACTGATGTGGTTGAGGAAGGACTGGGCATGTTATTGGATGAGATGCCTTGTGTGGGCAGCTGCCAGTTGCTGTTCAATAAATTCTGGGGCTGGTTGAATTTTCCTGTGTTCTTCTTCCCCTGTGTCATTATGATTAGCCTGTATGTGAAGATCTTCATCGTGGCCAACAGGCAAGCCCAGCAGATCAGCACTATGAGCAAGGGCACAGGCACCTCTTCAGGTCAGATTGGTGCCTCTAAACGAGAGAGGAAAGCAGCAAAGACTCTGGGAATAGCAGTGGGTATTTACCTCCTGTGTTGGCTGCCATTCACCATTGATACCTTGGTGGACAGCCTCCTCAACTTCATCACCCCACCTCTAGTCTTTGATATCTTCATCTGGTTTGCTTACTTCAACTCAGCATGCAATCCCCTGATCTATGTCTTTTCTTATAGGTGGTTCAGGAAAGCTCTAAAACTCGTTCTGAGCCGGGAGGTCTTTTCCCCTAGAACCCCAACCATTGACTTGTACCAAGACTGACCAATTTTCCCCAAGTAAAGGTCCAGATCATGTATCACTAAAGGAGAGTCACAGAACATCACAGACCAGGAGGTTTGGCAGAGTCAAGTGAGAGAGTCTTTGGAACTGGGGACAGGGAAAGAAAGATTCTGAAACTAGAAACAAAGTAAGCTTTCATTTTCCTGATATAAAATTAGGAGTGAAGAAAAAAGAAGAAGAAAAAAGGGTTGTGCTATTAGAATGTCAACCAAAAAAAAATAAACAGAAGTTTATCTGGCTTCTCTCTTTTTCTCTCCTTTTCAAAGGTCTGGTGGATGAAAGTAAAACAAAACAATTAGTCATTAACTGGAAGTGAGGGAATCTGCTTCTAGCCCTGACTTTGCCAAGACTTGTGTGATTTTGGACAAGCCAATTTTATATTTCTGCTCCTAATTTCTTCACTAGATAATGAAATGCCATTCCAATTCAATAAAATTGTTAACACTCTCACATATAGAAAGTAATGTGCTAGGTCCCAGGGATACAAAGATAAATAGTACACAGCCCTTATTCTCAAGGAACTTCCAATTTATTGGGGGAAAGACACGAAAAGGGAAAAACAGTGAAGAGGAGAGCTATAGGTTAGAATGCTCTGACAAATTTGAGGAAGGACAGAGAGGGTCACTTTCATTTGGTAGGCCGCAGAAGTGAGAGAGGGTTTGGAAGACAAGAAGTGACAGCTCTTAACATCTATGATTCTAAATTGATGAGATTTTCTGCAATCACTCTTACTTTATAGCCTAGTTTCTTTACTCAAGTCTTTGAATGTCTACTTTCTGGAACATTCATTTTAAGATTCATTTCTACTACTTACTCTGAACCAGTTTGATCTTTAAAACCAATGGTTTTGGAGTGAGAGTTAACTTCCTCCCACCTATTATTCTCCCTACTATCAGGCAATTTCATTAAGTACGCACTTCACAATTTTGGAAGACTGTTCATCCCTTCATTGGTTATTCTGGAAAACAGCTAGGACTTTCTATAGAATTGGTGTCTTTAGTCACATTACTAATTTAGCTTTTGTTTTGTTTTTTCTTTAAACATGTATTTTACAATTTGTCTTACAAAGGAAAAAAAATACCCACTACTACATGGTTTAACAATTTCCCTCGAAACCCCAAGTACTAAAATCACTTTCCTGCTCAAAATGAAACACTCTTCAATTTCATAGGGGATTTCAAAACTTATGGCTACTACTTAAAAATCATTTATTTTTTTTTCATAACTTATCAGGTAAGTGAAGACAATGCTTATTTTTGACCCCTATTTTTTTACCCTGTTTCAGAAAAATATTCTATTCTCCCCACTTCAATTTATTATTTCATCATTTTTCCAAATGAAATTTTGTACATCATGAATGAGATTTTAATGTACCAGCATTACAGATTTATAGTTAAAAGTCACCAAAGATTTGTCACTTGTCAAATATACTTTTTTACAATCTTCATCCTTCTTCAACTCTGCAGTCTTTGAAATTATTGATCACCCTCTTTTCCTGGGTATTTTCTCTTTTCTATGTTTTCATCACACTACTTTCTTCTGGCTCTCATGCCTGCCTGTCCACACCTTCTCAGCTTGTTTGCTGGTTCTTTCTCAAGGTCATGCTTACTTGTTCCCCAAGGTTTTGTGCCGAGGCTTCTCTTTTCACCTCTCTACTATCTTGCTTAGTGATTTCATTATCATTTTGGTCTATATCTATACTCTTCACTCATCATCTCTTTGCAGATAATTTCCTGATCTATACTTCTAGCTTTAACCTTCCTCCTGAACTCCAGTCTTGCATCAGCAATTGCCTTTTCGATATATCCAACTGTATGTCACATAGGCGACTGCTACTCAAAATGCCATTATTTACTCCCCTATACTTCTTCTTCCAAACTTCCCTAATACTGTTGAGGGCATCACTATTTTCTCAGTTACCCAAGCTCAAAATTTGGTAATATCCTTGACTTTTCTCTCACTCTCACTCCATAAATATGATTTGTGGCCAAATCTTGCTTCTGCACTCACTATATCTCTTACATAATTCTCTTCTTTCTACCCACAAAGTTATCATCCTAGTGCAGGCTGTTACTACCTAATACTTGTACAATTAAAATTGCTTTCTGGTTTGTCTTTCTGCCTCAGGTCTCTTCTCACTCCAATACATCTTCCAGTGAGGTACAAAAGTGACCTTTAAAAAGTACAAGTTTGATCATGTCAGCTCTCTCTACGAGTGCCTCCCTATTACCTTCAGGATCAAATATAAAATCCTATGGCATTTATAACCCTTCACAATCTGGTTCCTTTCTACCTTTCCAGTCTTCTTACATTTTATTTCCCTCTATAAACTCTGTGATCCAGATATTGATACTCTGGGCTTCAGTTTTCAACATTCTATGGTTGTATAGTTTACTATAACATGAAACAGTATATTGTAATAGATAGTGATCAAGTTAGAACTGAGATCGAGTCTGATTTCTGATATCAGAGTAACTAGGGAAAGCAGTGAATATCAAGTTGGACTCAGAAAGATTGGAGTTCAAGCAGCCTCAGATACTTACTGGCCATGAGCCTCTGGGCAAGTCTCTTAACCTCTACCTATATTGGTTTCCTCATCTGTAAAATGGAAATAATAATGGCATCTACCTCCCATGGTTATTGTGAAGATAAAATGTGAGCATATTTTAAAAGTGCTTCACAAACATTAACGTGCTATATAAATGCTAACTTTTGTTATTGTGATTATATATCCTTGTTGTGTGACCCTGAAAAAAATCTGTTAACCTCATAATCCTATAGGGAACTACCAAAGACTATGAATTATTGAAGATTTGCTATGGTAGAGGGCATTTCTTGGGAGTTCCTGACATTTTGATATTTATACATTTATCTATTTTTTTGATGTTACTAAATTTATGGCAAAAAAGTCCCCTTATTTTTCAAACTCTAATTCTCAGATAAAGGAAACAAAAATATATTTTGAGGCACAAGATTATATACACTCAATTAGAAATAATTATTTAAAGTAAGAGAAATTATTGTTGGCTGAATTATGGGGAAAGGGACATGCAGTAACATTGGTGGTAGAATGATTGATATAATATTTTTGTAGAATAATTTAGCAAAATATGACAAAGTATACAAAAATAATAATCTCTGACCCAGTGACATACTTATTTAAACTAAATGTGAAGGATGTTATTAAATTAGAAGAAAAATGTATACGGACAAAAATATTCATATTAACTTTGTGATAGCAAGAGTATGGAAAAACATACAATTCAGGAACGGCTGATTTAAGTGTACTATGTTAGCTGAATAGAATATGGCTATACCCTAACTGTTACACAAATGTGAAGAATATGAGGAAATATGGAAAGATGTGGCATGGAGAAAAGAAAATAGAGTCATAACTTACAAAATAACTATAACTACATAAAAATTACAGCAACAATACCTTGTAAGTACATAGATATAAAAGAGATCTGAAAAGAAATAAAGAACAAATAAAATATTTTATTATATATTAAGGGTCATGTTCTTTTCTTCAAATAGTTTGGAGTTTTATTTTTTTTAATCTGGTTTGCTTATTTGTTAATTTTCTTGAGATTTCTATTACTTATACCATTATTAACTGTGAATTAAGTAAGCAAGGGCTTCTATTCATGTAACATCTCTTGGTTACACCCATATTTGAAATACAATTTGAGTCATCCTCTATTCAAACCTACCACTCTTAGCCCCAATCCAATGGGTCTGCATCATGAAAAAATTATGGTACATGAATGCAATGGCATACTCTTGGGATATACCTAATGATGAAGGGATTGCTTTCAGAGAAAACTGAAAGAAATTCTATGAACTGATACAGTGAAGTGAATGGAACCAGCTGAACAATTTGTGCAATAACTTTAACATTATAAAAACAAACAAATTTGAAAGCCATAAAAAAACTCTGATCCATGCAGTGAACAACCACAATTCCAGAGAATTGATAACATAGCCTGCTACTCATCTCCTGATGGAAAAGTGATGGATTCATGATGAAGAATGAGAACATATATTTTTTGATGATGGTCAATGCAATAATTTATTTTGCTTGACTATGCATATTTGTTACAAAGGTTTCATTTTCCTTTTTTCCCTCTAATATGTTGAGGATGGTAATAGGGATATTTGTTGTTAATTTTTTTTAATGAAAATGTGTTTAGAAAAAAGAAAGAAAAAGATATTAACCTGAATTTCCTCTTTTAGTAATGATTTGGATGATCTTGGGCAAGTCTCTACCTCCTTCAGCCTCAATGTCCTTATTTGTGAAAACAAAGGGTTGGATTATATAATTGCTAAGATCTCTTCCAGCTCTTTTATTCTATGAATAAGTAACATTGATTTAAAAAAAAAAATCTGACTAGGGGATCAGCTAGGTGGTGCAGTGAATAGAGCACCAGCTCTGGAGTCAGGAAGAACTGAGTTCAAACCCGGTCTCAGAGACTTAAAACTTACTAGCTGTGTGACTTTGGATAAGTCACAACCCCAATTGCCTTGCCTCCCCCACTCCAAAAAAAAAAATCTGACTAGATACATTCAAATGTTTAAAGGAGAGATACAAAGGTTGGGGCATTTTAGAGCAGTGGAAATTTCTTGTTGTTCCCACAATATACCAAATGGAGATCTGTACTTACTGTCTGGATAAACTTGGCCATGGTCATCATGGAATAAATTTGCACACATTTGCTTTATTTGGCTAATGTCCCTAAATATCCCTGGAGTTGTGTGCCCCAAATCTCCCCCTTTAATACCATAGGGTCATGGGGCTGCCAATGAGTTATGTGTATGGGGGAAGGAGGAGGTAGTATGAGCAGAGAGCCTAGAATTTTTTGTTGTTGTTATACACATTTATAGGAATTTATGACTTGAATATCTACTTTAGGGACTCCAAGTTGGTAAAAAAATAAATGGTGAAACATCCTCAATATTTCAGTCACATATTACTTTGACTGTTTCTTAATTTTCAATTGCATGGTTCATTCATTCACTTACAAAAAATTAAAATACCCTGCTATGTGAAAGATTCTTTTTCCAGCACCATGGAAACGCAAAAATTTAACATGTGGGTTTTTTTTAATCACAAAGTTTAGCATGTATGCATGACAATCAACAAATAAAGTTCCTAACATGTTCCAGACATTATGCAATGCATTGGGAATGGAAAGAAAGAAAGAAAGAAGGAAAGAAAGAAAGAAAGAAAGAAAGAAAGAAAGAAAGAAAGAAAGAAAGAAAGAAAGAAAGAAAGAAAGAAAGGAAGGAAGGAAGGAAGGAAGGAAGGAAGAAAGAAAGAAAGAAAGAAAGAAAGAAAGAAAGAAAGAAAGAAAGAAAGAAAGAAAGAAAAGAAGAAAGGAGGAAGAAAGGAAGAAGGAAGGAAGGAAGGAAGGAAGGAAGGAAGGAAGGAAGGAAGGAAGGAAGGAAGGAAGGAAGGAAGGAAGTTTCCATTCTTAGGGAGCCAATTTTCCTCCCCTGGAAAACTGTTTGTATAAAATCATAGAAGCATGGATACCACTAGTTTTCTCCTATGTAAACTGCCCTCATAGTGAAATTTACAACTGAAATCTGCTTTCTTCCAATTCATATGACAAAACACTCCAAAACCAAGTGAGTTCTCATAAAAGGTCAGACATTACATTTTTTCTTTCAGGATATCCCCAAATAGTAAGTCACATAGCAAATAGCCTTCTTCTCTGCACCATCTATGAAAGGAGTAATTGATTTCATAAACATTTATCTGAATGTTTATAAATTGGGCCAAAAGTAAACAAGAGTTCTAAAACTAGACCCTAGTCTTATTGAGCAAAAGCAGAAGTGAGGGGTAGAAAGAGGCAAATTTAGACCTGATTCCAAGAAAAAGAAATAAAAACACAATTTCTATGAGAATGTTCAAGTAGATGATGTATGTCCACATTTGGGTATATTATAGTAAGGATTCCTTTCAGATATAGATTGAACTAAATGGCAGTTGAGGTCTCTTCCAACTCTAAAATTCAATGACTCTGTGACATTACTTTTAAGTACCAAACCAAAGAAAACTGATGACCATCAGACCAAAAGAAGTATCCTCAAAGTGGACTATGACACTGTACTAAATGTCTCCATAACCATAGGAGAAGGAGATTATGCCTTCTCTCACTTCCCACCAACATCACTGGTAATATTAACTATCATTTGGAAGAAGACCTTATAAGCCTGCTATGTCTAGCATAACAAGCAATGAAAACTTCCACTGAATAGAACATTGACAGTTCTGACAGAGTCAGGGGTGAAAGGAAAGCAGGAGGCTACTACTGTTTGTTTCATCATACTAGGAACAGGGAACTTCTAGGGCATGGCTATCTTCATATGTCCCTGGATTCTTATGCCCACCACCACTATGGTGTGAGGACTGGCGGCATGTCCTTTCAGAGAAACTACATTTCTCAGAGAGCAGGCCTTTTAAAAATATTTCTTATAAGACTAAAGATGAAATACAGAAACCGCCTCCTTCCCAAGAAGTGATAGACTTAAAAGGTAGAAGGACACTGTTTTGGATGTGATCAATGTAGAAATTTGTGTTGTTTAACTGTAAATGTTTGTTATGCAGACTTCATTTATTTATTTTATTTTATGTCTGGAGGTCATTGTGATTGAGAGATAATTAATTCTTATAAAAATAAATTTTAAAAATTATTATAGATATGATAATAATAAACCATGAAGATTTCCATAAGCTGTCGAGAAGGGAAGTAAATAGAACCAGTAAGAAGATAGATATACAGATATAGATATAGATATAGATATAGATTCTTCTGTCTTACCTCCACTCTGCAAGAAGCAGATGCGGGTTTTTCCAGACTAGGTCATACTTCACTCTCTAGATTTTGCCACCATGTATCTGAGCAAGTGGTTGCCTTTCTCCTTTCCCCCTTTTCATCTCCCTTTCATGTTTTGTTTTCCTTTATCATAATGTTAGCTAAGAGAGGAGACTATTTTATTTTATTTTCTTTGCTTTGCTTTAATTTGTATTTTCAGTGGTAAGCACAGTGCCTGGCACATAGCAATGCTTAATAAATGCTTGTTAGTTTGACTTGACTTAAGGAGAGCTGAGGAGGAAAGGAAACATTATGAAAGAAACAGCTGTTCTGAAAACTGAGTTGTACATGTGACTACATTGGTCCAAAGAGAAAAGCTCCTGGAAACCAAGCTAGGACCAGCTTCAAACCTGAAGGTTCCTGGGAGTAGAAAGCCAGAGCAGTGAACTTCACATCCTGCATCTGAAAAGACTGAGCCATCCCTGTAGCCCTATGTTAAGTGGTTTGTGGCACCAGTAAAAAGAATGTCCAGAATGTGAGTGACTGAGAATACAGAAAAAAAGATGAAATACTAAAGATATAAAGAGAAAAAACATATTAAAAAACCTAAAATTCCATCAGAAAAACCAAGAGATGATTCTAAATTTCCAAAGGAAAAATTAGCAGAACTGTAGAAAGGAACCAAATAGTGAATGTTACAATGTTAAATAAAGTGAACCAATAGTGGATGATGATAGAATGAGTCTTATGTACCCACCAGATATCGTGGGTAAATAAGAATAAGCCTTTGAATGACTCAAAAGAGAAATAAAACTGATAAAGGAAGATATTATCAGTTTGGGTAAAAAATGAGGACTTTCAATTCAGAAAATAGAGAATTCCATCTATAATTATAAAATGGAATTCATAGACTAAGAAAAATTGCATCCATGAAAGTCTCTCTAAGGAAGTGAAAGAAGGAATAGCATACTTAGAAGAAAAATCTTCCAAGAAGTAGAGAAAATTTTGGCAGAAGAGAAACAAAAGGCAAAATATTGAACTAATGAATGAATTCTATATAAGCCAAAGCCACTGATTTTGAAAACAGGGCATACAGAATTAACATATTATAACACTCCCAGAAAAACAGTATGAATTTTTTAAAAATACTGAATAGTGGAACACAAGAAATGTTGCAAGAAAACTGTATCGAACTTCTGAATGAATATAACAAAACATTAATTGAGAGAATTCACAGATTTCTATTGGGAGGAAGGGACCCTGACTTCAAATTCTAAGACACGTGGTCATAATATTTAATAATTTAAATGATGAACAATGAATTTTTCAAGCAGCCAACAGAAAGATTTTTAAATGAAGGAAAGGCATTTTGAACAACACAGGATTATTCTGTAATTATAAGAAATCAGAGGAAGGAATGGTATTGATATCAATAATAGGAATGATGTATTAAAGGAATGGTATTCAAACTGCAACCAAAGAGAAAATATTATACAACCTGAGGCTGTCTATGAAAAAAATGGATATTCAGCATAAAAGAATGTTCCACATTATTTGAAGTATTTCTTTAAAAAAAAAACACCTTATAAATGAGCAGATTATTTGACCTATAAACACTGAAAATAGAATCATGAGAGGTAAAAAAAAACATAACCATAAAAAATAGACTAAGTAATAGAAGTAATTATTAATAAATTACTTTTATATAAAAAGTAAGAACATTGAACTATAGGAAGAAAGAAAGAATAGAGACCATCAAGGTATTGAAAAAAAAAGAGCCTAAGGGGCTAAAAATATCCAAAAAACTTAAAGACTCCAGAGATAAGCAAAGTTGGAAAAGTTGAACTGGGGTACCACAAACTAATTTTCAGAAGCTCACGTATGGACCAAATTTATCTATTTATTTGTGGGAGGGAAGAACAAAAGATTGCATTAACAGATGTTGGAAGACAAAGGGTAGTGGGTGATGCATATTGTTAAACTGGAATGAACCTATTAGAAGATAGTTCTTGAAATAATATTGTTTATTGCAAAGAGAAAAAATAGGAGTATCCAGAGTTAATGCATTTAGGTAACCTGTGAGAAACCACAAGAGAAATATACAATAGCACTCTTTTTTAATACAGATAATGGAGTGATAAATTTTGTAGGCATCTAAAAATAACTTGTAAATAATACAACTATTTCTCTGAACTTGTTTCAATACAACCTTCTGTCAGAGCTATTATCTCATTATTTCTTCATTGGTAATTTTACTATGACCTAGGTGCATTGATAACATTGGCAGTACAATCAGTTTAGTATAGCTTCAGTATGTGTACCTGTTCTTGGCAGGAGCTAAGGTATTTTAGAACAAGATTCCCTAAGGCTGTGGTATATCATAGTATAACCTCCCTAGAAATATGCTGTTACCATTTAAGCCTCACTTATTCCTTCTATACCTACCATTCCCTGGAGAGTGAAGAGATCAATTCTATTATCTACTGGCATTAGAATAATATTATTATTTTTTTTTATTTTTGAAGGGCAATTGGGGTTAAGTAACTTGCTCAAGGTTACACAGCCAGTTATTTCTGGGTGTGGTGCTAAGTATCTGAGCCTGGATTTGATCCCCAGGTCATCCCGACACTGGAGCCAGTACTCTTACTTGCTGAACCACCTGGCCGCCCCTAAGCAATTGGGGTTAAGTAACTTGCTCAAGGTTACACAGCAGGTGTTTCTGGGTGGGTGCTAAGTGTCTGAGCCCAGATTCGATCCCCAGGTCATCCCGACACTGGAGCCGGTGCTCTTACTCACTGTGCTACCTGGCTGCCCCTAGAATAATATCAATAGCTGGCATTTATATATTGCTTTAAAGTTTGAAAAGAGCTTTACAAATATTATCTAATTTTATCATTACAATAACCCTGGAAGGTAAGTGCTCTTATTAACCTCAGTTGACAGATGACAAAAAAGGTAGACAGAAGTTAAGGAATATGTCCAGGGTCACATAGCTAGTAAGTGTCTCAGGCTAGATTTGAACTCAGTTCTATATACTCTACCACTTAGTTACCACTATAGTAGTCAGTCAAGGAGTCAAGAAAAGGGGATTACAGTGATGACTGGGAAGAACTTTGACAAGGGGACCCAAGGGATGCTCTCTCATCTTAAAGGGGTAGAATGTAATATAGTGAAGAGCATTTCTATAGGAGAGGAGAGACAAGCCAATGTGGGGATGTGGAGATCTTCACAATGGGATTATTTTGGGAAATGTTTGTTAATTGGGAGTCTGCTTTTTTCCTCCTTAAAAATATGAGGGTTATTATTTATCTGGGTACATGTGATATCCCCCCTCACTTGGATGTAAAGTCCTTGGGAGTAGGTACTATTTCATTTGCATAGATACCTATTGAATATTAAGTGAATGAATGATCTACAAAACTTAGCATCATCTCTAATTTACTAGGGCATTTGAAGCTTGCAAATATGATAAACAATTTTCTTATAAACGTAATGGGACCTGGCCAGTAGTACCCTATCTTCAGAGTATGTGTAGTGTGCTCTGCCTGTTGCTAAAGATTCTGCTTCTTGAAAGGCATGATAAAGAACAATGCAAGGGCCCTGCTCCTTAATTAGGAACATGCATAAGCATTCTGTAATTGGTTCTACCAGCTAGCCATGTGGTGAAGACATAAGGTTGTTGACTGCCTGCTGAGTTAGAATTGGGGTGCATTCAAAAGGTAGACACCAGTCAAAGCAAGGTTCTTTTCTTGCTCTTTTGTGCCTGGCTACTGTGAGAAAGATATGCTGTAAGCCTGAGTAGTAAAAGCAGAAAATCAGGTCCTTTCCACTTTGGACAGGGATGTGGCCCTATCTGTTCTTTGCCTCTGAGTCTAGTATTTCTTGCATTTAAGTGGAGTATTGAGATGGCTTCAATTTTATGAATTTTGAAAGGTCAGAATGGTGAATTCCTAGAGGTTCTGGACCCAGAGTCTACATCAGATTTTTTTTTTACCAACCCAGATGGTGAAAAGCAAAGCCCCCAAAAGCCTGTTCACTTGAGCATAATGCTTCCAAGAGGGTGCTGCAGTAACTTATCCATCAGTCATCCAAGTCTAGAAGGGAATTTGAGGGCTAAGATGATATGTAGAAATTGCGTTAATTTTCGGCCTATTCTCCTAACTATTAATGTCATATAGGGGAGACTGTGCCCTCAGATGTTGGATAGAATGTTTGTATTTCCTTTCCTATTTCTTCGTAATAAAAGTCCCCTTTTAAAATATAATTTATTTTACTTAATTAAATGAAACTAGATGCTATAAACACTGGTGATTGATATTGGGAAGAACATACCAGAATGGTGACTTGAGCTGATATCATTAGAGACTCGTATCTGCACCCATCCAGGGAATCTCTAAAAGCCTGAACTGGAAAATTCAGTCTGCTAGCATGCATTTGTATTGGGAGTCTAGAGTAAGTCTAGAGCATGTTGTTGTTCAGTAATTTCAGTCATGTCAGAATCTTTGTGACCCCTTTTAGGGTTTTCTTGGCAAAGATACTGGAGTAGTTTGCCATTTCCTTCTCCAGCTCATTTTATAGATGAGAAAACTGAGGCAAAAAGGGTTAAGTGACTTGCCCAAGGTCACAGAAGTAGTGTCTGAGGCCAGATTTAAACTCAGGGAGATGGGTCTTCCTGAGTTCAGGCCCAGGTGCCCTGTGTATGGGCTCTGTCAAAAATAGATAGATGGAAACCAATGTTTTTCTTTTCTACACTTAGTTCTAGAAGATGTGAGCCAGGGGAAAAGAAACCACAACCATTTCACATCTAAAAATCATGCAACCACCTGGTGGCCTAATATTAGAAAGTCCCCAACCCTCATACAAAGACATGGTCAAGTGGATGGTCTCATCCACTATTGTAATAACTACTTTGATGAAAGACCTTAAAGTTTTGTGTAAATGGATTACTTTCATGACTATGTAAGCAAATAATTTCTTTCCCTTATCTTCTTCCCTTGCATAGGGAATATTTTCATATTCTGATGATAAATTGCACCATTGCCTTCCAAATAGTCCTCTTTTCTCCCTTGACACATTCCTCTCTTTCTCTTCCTCACCTGTGAAATGATTTACTCTTCTGTTGCCACAGAATGCTGCTGACTGGCTCTGTACTTAAGTGGGCCTGAAATTCAAATAATATAAAAAACCAAATCTGTACCTCAGGAACCCAAATTTGCTATAATTGAAAGCAGATTCCTCAGCATGCTAATATACCTCTTTACTTTCAGCTTGGTCTCCTATCTTTGACTCACAGTCACTGACCCTCCTGCTGAGTGTACTTCTCCCAAGAGGTTGAAAGAATTCCCCACCAAGAGAGAACAGAACGGTGTGTATGGTTAAGAGATTTTTGTTGCTGGCGATTTTTAATGAGTGGTGTGGTTTAAAAAAATCTTGTGTCTAAGAAATTAAAGGCAAAATAAAAACTCAGGATTTCTTCACAAGGCATTTTATTTGCAAACCTACTTCTTTAAGTTTTTTTTTCCTTTTTTATTTTTGGAAAGACAGTATTATCTTTAGCACATAATTGAGTAGAATAAGCCTACTGGTTCACATTTACAGAGTAGTTAAAGTCTTATCTTCTCTAAGAAACCATTCCTGATCCTCCTTAATGCTAATACTTGCTCTTTTCTTAATTTTTTTTCCTGTATATAGCTTGGTTTATACGTGGTACTTTGCATGTTCTCTCCCACCATCAGACCGGTGAGTTGCTCGAGAGCAGGAACAGTTTTTTGCCTTGCTTTGTATCTCCAGAATTTAGCATAGTGTTTAGCATTTAGTAGGTGCTTAATAGGGTAACATATATTAGTAATTAATTTGATCCTCATAGGAAACCTCTGATATACATACAGTATAAGTATGATCATTCTCTTACTTAGGAAAAAAGACTCAAAGCAGCCATATTTACCCAAAGTGATGCAGCTAGAAGATGGTAAGTCTGGAACTGGACCCTAAATCCTTTGACTTGAAGTCCAGCGATTAATATATAGTTCTGCCAAGAGTCTGTCAGAAAGTAGTAATGTGGATCTTCTATGTAGGTTGTGTGCAATGTAGGGTCCCCCAAAGAGGGGATAAACAAGGTTCCAGCCTGTGTGAAGCCTGTAATTCAGTTGGGAAACCAAGATGAACACAAATAACCAGTTAGAGAAAAAAAGTGTTATGTGATACTATCTAGACATATATTAGGAATTCAGAAAAAGGAATGATTAGTGCAGATTAGTCAGAAAAGGCTTCATGGAAAAGAGAATAATTAAATGAGGTCTTAAAGGATGGATAGAATTTATATAGGTTACAAAATGATGAAAGGGAGATTCAGGAGTACAGAACAATATCAGTTTAGAAACAAAACCAGGAAAGGTCTTTTCATGGCTTGTGTGAGGGAAAGAAAATGGACCAACTTGGAAGGGAGATAAGATGTACAAAAGAGGGAGAATTAAGGTTATCAGGTTTGAGTTTGATATGGAAAAACTATGAACTTCTTTCAAAATGTTAATGAGAAATAAGAATTAAGGCATCAAGTGAAAGAGATGCCAATGGCATCTTTTTCCTTTTTACTCCTATAAGGTCCCTATGCAAAAAAAAAAAATTAAATCCATCCTCTTGCTGTCAAAGTAGTTATTTTCATATAAACAGCAATTTATATTATGGTATTTATGGTTTATATTATGGATGGCGTAGCCAGATGGAATCTTTTACTTATTAAGGTATAACTTTTCTTTATTCAGTATATGGCTAAAGTGGTGAGTGACAAACCACAGCAGAATGAGTAGGGAATTTAAATAATGCTTAAAGAACAAGGGTGAGGTATGTTTCTGAGCCAGTTTTTGTTGATTATCAAGGATTCAGTTCTGTATGACCAACAGCTCAACACCTGGCATTGAAAATGGATGCAGTTAAAGGATGCTAGGTAGCACAATGGGTAGAAGGCTGGACTAGGAGTTAGGCAGAATTGACTCCTTGGAGGCAGGAAGATCTGAGTTCAAATCCTGCCTTAGATACTTATTAGCTGTGTGACCCTGGGTAAGTCACTTAACCTCTCTTGCTTTAGTTTCCTCATGGGTAAAATGGATAAGAGTAGTTCTTGCCTCCCAGGTAATTGTGAGAAATAAATGAGCTAATGTATGTAAATTGCTTTACAAATGTTAAAGTACCATATGAATAATAATTATTATTCTAATTTGCTCTGTAAAACACAGTTTTCTTAAAAACAGGATGTATGCATTGTATTCTTGGGGGGAAATGTTCTGTAACAAAAGGTCTGACATTTCTTTTGCTTGGATCCAAAGTCGAATATGAGAACCAATGGGTGAAAATTAAGAGACACGTTGTGATTCAATACCAGGATAAGACTTGGTAGTGCAGTGAATAGAAAATTAGACTTGGAGTAAGGAAGACCTGAGCTCAAATCCAGCCTCAGACACTTAATATCTATGGAACTACGGACAAGTCACTTAACCTCCATCTGCCTCAGCTTCCTTATCTATAAAATGAGGATAATAGCAGCTACCTTCTAGGGTTTTGGGGAGGATAAAATAAAATATATATATATATATATATATATATATATATGTAAAGTACTTTATAAGCCTTAAAGTGCTACCTAAATGCTAGCTAGAGAATACTGATTCTGGAGCTAGGAAGACCTGAGTTCAGATGCTTTCTACCTGTGTGACCCTAGACTAGTCAGTTAATCCCCTTTCAGTCTCAAGTATCCTCATTTCTAAAATACTTCTCAAGGTTGTTAAAAAGATGAAATGAGATTTTTGCAAAGTGCTTTGAAAACTTTAAAACACCACATAATGCTTACTGTTAGCATATGAGGCAGAACTTTCTAACTATCAGAACCATCTAGAAGTTGACTAGGCCACCTCCAGAGGCAGAACTCCTTGACACAGGAGACATTTTAGCAGAGAGTAAATGACTACTTTTACAGAATAAATCCTTGAATAGGGAAGGGCAATGCTATGACTCTATGATTCCAAGGCAGGCAGCATAAAACAGTGAAATGAATAATACCTTTGGCATTAAAAAACCTTGGTGTGGGGCAACTAAGTGGCACAGTGAATAGAGCAGTGGCCCTGGAGTCAGGAGAACCTGGGTTCAAGTCCAGCCTCAGACACTTAATACAAAAACTAGCCATGTGACCTTGGGCAAGTCACTTAACCCCAACTGCCCTCCAAAAAACCCCAAACACGTGTGTACAATGCTCGACCTGTCACTGTTATCCATATAACCTCAGACAAGTCAATTTCCATTGCTACACCTCTAATTTGTTTAATACTGTCTTTTATGCAGGCAGTGAGGGCTGTACAAGTTGAGATGATTGATCCCCAAATGGCTCTAGTCTAAGTAGGGGTTGGGGGAGGTATCAGGTGGAATTTTAGCTAAACTTAAAAGGAAAGGAGAGATTTTATGTATAAAAGGAGGGAAAGACTGCCCTAAACAAAAGGACAGGTATGAATAAACCCACAGATACAGAAATGTATATGTTATTTCAGGAACATATTAGCAGTTCAGTTTAATGGTAGAGAAGGTTTATTTAAGGAAGTATTAGAAGATATGGAGATATTGGTAAAGTCCAGATTGTGGAGAACCTTGAATGCCTATCTTGTCTGCTAGTCATATAATAATTTTTCAAATTTTTCACAGGATCATAGATTTAAAATTGTAAGTGACCTTAGAAATCATCTAGTTCAATTCTAATATTTTGTGGGTGAAGAAGAGGCACAGAAAAGTGTAAGTTATGTGTTCAAGGTGAAAAAGACGGCAAGGGGCAGAACCAGGATTCGCACTTGGGTCTGCCAGCTCCACGTTTGGCCCCCTTTCCACTGCCATGTTTCTTCCTTCTTATTGCCGAGAACAAGACAAGTCCTTGTTATTTGTATCCTCCACTGTGTCTTCTACCTAACCCAGGGATATCTAGTATTTTTTGCCTGAATTTACTACATGATTTATAATTCCTATTACAAAACAATAAAAATGATGTAATAAGTTAAACAATGGCTTTGAAAGTTGACTGAAAGATCACAGAATGCAGTGACAAATTATTTTTATTAAATGAAAAGGGAAGACTCTAGAAAAACATTTTAAAGGCAAATTTGACTAAATGAGCCAATGAAAGGGACTGAGGCTTTACCAACAACAAATATGCCAAGTAATAATTCACATTTCAGTGTTCTGAGTGGTGAGAAAACATTTACCTATTGGGGTGACTGAAATGACAAAACAAATAACATTTTCAAAATGTCCCATTGATTCCAATCTTGATCTGTTTCATATTTATATTTTTTACTTTGGCCATCTGACACAAACAGCTATTATTACTTGAACTGAAGGCAAATATTGAATCATTTTATTAGGAAAAAAAGATATTGAACAAATCACATAAGGATGACAGAAAATAGACTAATGTGACTAAGAGATAGGAAGCCATGGGTCTGCGTGTGGTCAATATGAAGGCTGAACATCTGTTGGGGTAGTGGTCCAGTTGTTCAGGCAGAAAATGACACAGAGCAAGGACACAGGAAAGTGAAAACTATCCCCTAAAATACTGAGCCTGAGGAAGAATAGACAATGCTATGATATTTCACAAATAATGGGGGAAGAGGAGGAAAACTTAGAAGAATGATGGGTACTGGGGTGAATAGAAAGAAGAATGGCTTAGGATTTCACACCAGAAAAAAAAAACAATCAATGGGTGCTATACTCCAGGTATGTTAGGTACTAGGAATACAAGTACAAAATCCAGAAAAATCTCTATCTTCAAATAGCTCTATTCTAGGGAGAGGTGATGGTGGTGATAATGGCAGGATATACAACGTTCAAAGATAAATAAATACAAGATACATACATATACATATACACACATATAAATAGATTTATATAAACATGCTTATATATGTGTAATAATACATATATGTGCACATATGTATTGTGTGGTTGCATATAATACAGTTATGTGCATATGTGTATATATACACATTCTATACACACACACACATATAAATTATGGGAATGGGCTGGCACTAACAACTAGAAATGCAGTAAACATTTAGCATGGTGCTTGAGCTAATGCTTTGAAGGGCAATGGTAGAGATTCCAAGATACAGAGCTGAGAAGGGAAACCATTAAAGGCATAAGTCATGCAAAGGCACAAAGGCAGGAAAGGGATTTTTGTGTAAGTGAAACAACAAGTAGTCCAGCTTGACTGGACAGATCATGTGAAACAAAAGGTCAGTAGGCCTTAAGATGAAACTGAAGAATCCTAAAGATAAATCATTGTAAAGAATATGAGACAGTTAATCTTGCATAATTTAGCTTTTGCAGCAGGGATCAAGAAATCCACACATTTAAACACTCTTAAGAAGCCTTATGACTTGGCCTGCCTAATTTTAAATGATTGCTTTTTTCCTCTTTTGAGAGATTATTTCTTTCTTATATGCTTCTCTTTGCAATTATGTAGCAATTGTACATACATTCAGAAATCAGGAATGCATAAAAATATGTGGTAAAATTCCTTATTCTAATCCTTTGCCTTGCTCAGAGAATAAATTCATGCTTGAAGAACTATCCTGTAAGATTTTTCCAGTGACAATCAGTTTGATTGCTTTCCTAAACCATGGGTAAAAGAAAGCATAAATCAAGGGGTTCATGGCAGAGTTATAATAAGCAAACCAACAAAGTATTTCATAAATATAGGCAGGGGTGATAAAGCCTACAAATGCATCGATCATTGCATCAATAGAATAGGGTAACCATGAAATCAGAAATGCAATCACTGCAACACCTAGCGTTTTTGCTGCTTTTCTCTCCCTCTTGGACACTCTGGCTTTGTAACTCTCTGAGGATGAAGATTCCCCTTGGCTACTTGTGTTTTCAATCTTTCTAGCTTGGAGTTTAGCTACAAGGAAAATCTTAGAGTAAAGAATGACCATAACCAGGGTGGGGATGAAGAACAACAAAAAATCTACCAGCACCCAATTTTGATTCACGTAAACCTGACAAGTCCCTACACAAGTGAGGGCACTTTTAATTCCTCCAATCCATCATCATTGGCACCTGTGTAGAAAACAGAACCACTGTAAGTAATGGGGATAATCCAGGAGAGAGCAATGCATAGCCCCGAAACATTCACTGTGAACTTGGTTGGGTAGATCAGAGGGTCATTGACAGCAATGTATCTATCAATGGAGATGAAACATAAATGGAAGAGGGAAGCATAGCAAAATGCTGTATCACCACAGCTATGAAATGTACAGAAAGTCTCTCCAAAATACCAGCAGCTCTCCACCGACCTCACCATGCTGAAGGGCATCACAGTGGCTCCCACCAAAAAGTCTGCACAGGCCAAAGAGGCAATGAGAAAATTGGCAGGAGAGTGCAACTGCTTGAAATGAAAGATAGAAATCATTACCAGGAGGTTTCCAAATACTGCAAGCACAGCCCCAGAACCAAACACCACATACAGGATCACACGGGGTCCTTGGGAATAGGGATTTTTAATACAGGACCCATTTACATTTTCAAAGCAGAGCTGTACAGGTGCAGGCTGGGACTCAGAACTGCTACTCATGATTCTTCTCTTACAAACTTGGAATATCTGTGTTCTTGATGATCACAAAACTCTCAATTTTCCTACAAAAGAGACACATTACATTTAAATAAATAAAATGATTTAAATTAAATTTATGTCCAAAAATTCTCCCTATTACCTCACCTGAATGCATTATGATCCTTTCCTGTTTCATCTATAAACTCCAAATTATTATGTGTAATCACAATATGAACTGTATTTTCAATGTTTTCAGTAAATAAATGAGAATAAAATAAATTAACTGTGAGCACATCTACTTTGGATATACATAAGCAGAGTAAATGCCATACCAGCTCCTATGATGACGTTTCTTCTTAATCTTCTGGTTCTGTACCTCGAACAGCTTCTGTTTGTCAAAAGCTAGAAGATATTGCATGGTTATGTTGCTACTGGATCACCTTTTATTAGAATTGCCTCCCCTACGTTGTCAGATTAGATTAATGCCCTAAACACAATTTACTTTCAGGAGCTTTGCCAAAGAAGTCTCATCTACTGAAAACCCTTAAGATAGAATCCCTGTAGTGTAAGGTGTGAACTGGGAGGATGAACTTTTTTCCTAGGAATCATTATCTAGGAAGTTCTCCTGCAAAGCTGCAGTTCATATTCCAGTAACATATACACACATATGTATAAGCATATACCTACATATATAATATTATACAGTACATGTATATAATGATATAAATGTGTATGTGTATATGTGCATGCATGTTTACATACTATATATGTAAATATGGCTATATAATTTGTGCATTGTACAGCATATATCCATTTGATGGCTTGTCTAGACCAAAATAATAGTTATCAAGTTACTGCCCAGTTAATGCCAATGTACCAATAATTCTACAGATTTTACATACGTTATAAAAACATATGTTATTGTGCATCACATACATATGCATAATTCAGTATAAACACACAAATGGATGTATGTTTATATGCATGCATATAGGCCCAGAATTTATTATATAATGTTTATTTGCACATGTGCACACATGTTTGAGTTTGTATGCATATACATATGTGTACATGCATATCATATGCATATTTAGGAATAGTATCCTGGAGGATAAAAAGCTAGCTTTAGACTGTAAGTAAGGTGGATTTTAGTGTGTGTAAAATGAATTTTTATTATTTCTTAGAGTTCAGTTTCCCAGGATCCATAGCCATAAAAAGTTCTTGCTCCCAAGTATTAGATATGAGTTCCCACAGTTATGGTTCAAAACATTTCCACCACTCTTGTGCAGCATTATATAATGATAAATAATATAAACATCCATTGTTTTTGCACAGTGAGATACAGGGATGAAGAGAGGTAAATTTGTGAAGCGATTACTGGCAACATGCTTTCTTTTTTCTGTTCCCCTATGAAGCAGGTGGACATTGGTCAGTGAATAGGGAACCTTAGGGTTGAATGCACAAGCTGGAATGCTGTGCATGCCTCAACTGACCCCCATTGATAAGGCCCCTGTGAGAAGGGTGATTAGGGAATGCTGTAGGAGTTTATGCTCCCATTATCAACAATCCTCTTCTGAGAAAACTAGACTAGAATAAAGTAATATTATTAACCCCTTCTTAGTGTCTTTCCTGTCTGACCAGATCAAGACTAAACCTGTGCTAGCAGCCTTCTTGTGTGCTGTGTTTATGTCTTACACAGACTCAAGAAGACCAGAATTCATCTGTACTATATAACACCTGTTGTCCCTTCACTTAGTGTCCCAACCACTCTAAAATTCTGAGTTGCAGAGCAGGTAATAATCTATATTGGTAGATGGAGCTTGCTATGTTAAAGAAATAATGTGTCGGGCCAAAACAACCACCACCACCACCCAATATGCCTATATTAATAATTCTCATATTAAAATTTATCTATAGCCACAAATTCAAGCAAAGATTTGCAAAGTTTCTGTTCAAAATTCCAGCACTTAGCACAGTGCCTGGTGTTTAATAAATCCTTGTTGACTAATTGCCAACATCAAGGATTTAATAAATTAACAAATTTGTCATTAGTTAGGAACGTAAATTCTAGTGGGAAGCTTGCAATGGTTCCCCATGATTGTCTTCTTATGTTGGCCTCTTGGGTATCTACACTAACCAAATAAGACAAGACAATCCTTTTGTACACAGCTGGAATCCATAAAACTACATGAGCAACAAAAAATAATGATCCACCATTTTTAATAGGATCCCAAGCTTGGAGGACATCGCAGGCAAAAGTGAGGAGAGTATAATTCAGGGCAGTGTTATTGGAGATGGATGTAGAACACCCATCCCAAGGTGGGTGATAGTCTCTCTCAGATTTCTCTAGTTCTAGATAATTTTCCTATGCTTCCTTAGAACCCTGCTGGAGTAAAATAAGGAAATGTGAAGATGTCTTGGCAACCTGTCTACATCTGAAATGCTTACATTCAAATAATGGGTGTCCAGACTGTTAGAATTACCCTTAAACTATGAAATAGCCCATATTATAGTATGCCTTTGTTTGGTCATTTGCTCATGTAGCAGCTAATTTCAAGAATGGTTGGATTAGATAATCTCTAAAGTACCTTTGTGTTTTTCTATTATAATATTACATAGATAGGAAGGGAGGAAGGAAGCCAAAAAGAAACACATTAAGCACCTATTATAGACCAAGTACTATGCTAAGCACTTTACAAATATTTCATTTGATTCTTACAACAGCCCTAAAAGATAGAGGCTATTATTATTCCCATTTTACTGTTGAAGATACTGAAGCAGACAGAGATGAAGTGTCTTGCCCAGGGTCACACAGTGAAGAAGTATGTGGATCCAGATTTGAACCCGGGTCTTTCTGATTCAAGGCCCAGCACTATATCCACTGTACCATCTAACTGCAGGGGGATTAGTTTTTCCTGACTTATGGTATATAGATATCTGTCCAAACAGTTCATTGAATTACTTTTCTATCAATAGTACATTAACCCTTGAACAGTGTTCTATAGTGATAAAGGCATGTACTCAGACTCAGAAAGCATGAGAACTAGTATTGGCCTTGGCATTATCTGTCTTTGATTTAATTCAGTTTTCTGGACTTGAGGTTCCAAATGTCCGATGAAATCAAATGAGTAATATGGGTTTAAAAAAAAAGCAAGTTGCTTAACCTACATCTTCCTCAGTATCCTTAGCTGTAAAATGGGGATGATAATAATAGTACCTACCTCCCAGGGATTCAAATGAGATATTTGTAAAGTACTTAGCATAGTCCTTGGTATATAGTAGGTGCTTAATAAATGCTAATTTCCTCCTTTCCTTCCATCTTTCCTTTCTTCTTTTGTTCCTATTTGTTCATTGGTAGGCTGAGACAACATAATAAAAATGATAATACTACCTAAATTAATTTATTCTGTGCCATAAAATTACCAAGAAATTACTTCATAGATCTAGAAAAACAATTAAAAATTATTTGGAGGGGCAGAAGCCAATAATATTAGAGGATTTTTTTTTTATGGAAAGGAAGGGACCTAGCAATACCTCATCTTGAACCAAATACCAGATCTACAAAGCTGTAATTGTCAGAACAATTTGGTACTGGCTAAGAATCAAAGAGGTTGATCAGTGGAACAGAATAGGTACATGGTACACAGAAGCAAATGAATATAATCATCTAGTATTTGATAAACCCAAAGATTCTAGCTGCTAGGACAAGAACTCCCTATATTACAAAAACTGTTGGAAAAACAGAAAAGCCATCTCACATAAACTAGGTGTAGACCCACATTTCACATTGTATAGCAAGATAAACTCAAAATGAGTGCATTAATTACACATAAAGGTCAATATAAGCAAAATAATTGACTAGGAATGGAATTATCTGTAAGATAGTTGGATAGGGGAGAAGTTAATGAGTAAACTAGAGAGAAGGAGAAAAACAGAGGAAAAGAGGGGGAGAAAGGAGAAGAGAGGGACTGAGAGATATTCACAGGAGGCAAAATGGATTATTTAGATTATATAAAATTAAAAAGGTTTTGCACAAGCAAAATCAATGCAAACTAAAATTAGAAGAACATCAGGAAATTGAAGAACAATCTTTATAGCTACTTTTTTGGGTAAAAGTCTCATTTCTAAAACATATAGGGAACAAAGTCAAATCCATAAGAATAAGAACATCATTCTCCAATTGATAAATGTTCAAAGGATATGAATAGACAATTTTATGAAGGACAAATCAAAGGTATCAATAACCATATAAAATGCTCTAAATCAATAAAAAATTAGGGAAATGTACATTAAAACAACTCTGTAGAACCACCTCATACCCATCAGATTGACAAAAAAGGAAAATAACAAATATTAGAGGAAATACAGGAAAATATACATACTAGTGTCCTGTTGATGGAGCTGTGAACTAGTCCAACCATTCTAGAAAGAAATTTAGAATTATAAATATTAGTATATTTATATTATAAATATTATTATATTTATATTATAAATAATATTATTATATTATAAAATCTATTAAATTGTTCATACCATTTTACCCAGCAATACCACTACTAGATCTGTATTCCAAAGAGATCAAAGAGGAAAAGGACCCATGTATACAAAAATATTTATAGTAGTTCTGGTTTTTGTGGTGACCAAGAATTAGAAGCTAAGAATATGCCCTTTTTTGTATGAATAAGTTGTGGTATATAAATGTAATGGAATATTATCATGCTGTAAGAAATTATGAAAGGGATGTTTTTAGAAAAACCTGTGAAACTTCTATGAAATATTACAAAGTGAAGTGAACTTAATTAATCTATACAATAACAGCACTATTGTAAAGACAATGAACTTTGAAAGACTTAGTAACCCATCAACACAACAGTACACCACAGTTGCAAAGAATTCATGATTAGACATGTTATCCACCATTGGAAATAGAAATGATGGACTCAGAGTGCAAATTGAAATATATATATTCTTTTTCTTGCTTTAAAAAAGGTCATGGCTAATAATATCTGTGATAGATTTTGTTTTTCTTACCTTATCAATGAGTATGAGAGGGAGAGAATTTTCAAGTAAAAAAATAATAAAAGTGTGCTTTAAAAATAATTTAAAAATAAATAAATAAGCATCATGCAGTGTCCCTGTTTTTTTCTTTTAATCATGTATATTTTACTATTATCTTTTCTAAAATTATGATTGTTGCTCTGTATTTTTTTAGTACAACTCAAAACATAATGTATTTAATCTTAGTCCTCTATTTTAACCCCATCTGAATCTTTGTTTAAAGTGTTTTTCTTGCAAACAATGTATTGTTACATTCTGTTTTCTAATTCATTCTGCTATACTCTTCTTTTATATGAGGGAATTCAACCCATTCATATCCATAGTTTTGATCATTAATTTGGTATTTCTTTTCATTTTAGTCTCTATTTTTCTTCTTTTTTCAACAGATCCCATCTTTATGAAGAAGATGATAAAAAAAGAAATGTGCTTAACACTAGTAACCTATATTTGAAGTTACTTGCTTTCTCTCTACTGCCCCTCTTTTCTTCCCTATATACTGGGCTAAGTTTGATGGGAACCAGTCACCTGGTAGGTTAGGTTAATACTGGAACAAAATGAGAAACTTAGATATCCTTTAAGTTATTAAAATGAAACTTACTGAATCATAGAAAGAGAATGCTATTGAACAGGGATAGATACTGAGGACACCTCGAGTAGATTTAGCTCAGTGAAGCTCCCTTGCCTTGGTTGTCCATCATTTCCCACTAGCCAAATAGCACAGAAAGCATCTGTAGTCCTCATGGATGTTTTGTACCCAGAATGTTTTTGTCCTCAGGTGTCCTGCCTGGTTTCACCTCCACAGAGCAAAATGTCCCTCCCAGGCTAATCTCATCACTTTTAAACTCACCGCCATGTTGCTAACTTAAACCTTAATTGATATCACTTCCCTCAGCCTCCTTTCCTATCTAATGGAGGATTGGTGAGTGGAAAACAAAACTGTCCCATTGCTTTCCTTTATGGAGGGCAGAAACTGGGCCTGGCTCACTATACTTCATATCTGTTGTCCTACCTGGTTTCAACTCCACATAACAAGATGCTTCTGAGCTGGGTAACCCCCACTGATCTTCCCCTACCATTTTTTTACTTCCTTTTGTGTGTTGTCTTCCCCTCTGTAGTGTAAGTTTCTTGAGGGCAGGGACTGTCTTTCTTTTTTTTTATTAATTCCATCCCAAGTGCTTAGCACAATGCCTGACACAGTGGGTGCTTAATAAATGTTTATTGGATTGGATTAATGAAAAGTGATGTCTAAAACCTGAATCAAGCAAGTATTAAAGATGGTTTTAATACATTTTTTAAAAAATTGCAGGGGCAGCTAGATGGCACAGTGAATTCTATTCTATGGCACTTGCCCTGGAATCAGGAGGACCTGAGTTCAAATCCAGTCTCAGACACTTGACACTGTGTGACCTTGGGCAAGGTACTTAACCCCAATTGTTTTGCCTTCCCTCCTCCAAAACAACCCAAAAACTGTGTGCAATTTGCACTAGGGCAGTACCTAGAATTTTGCATGTAACATATCATCCCTTGGCCTTTACTATAGGTTTTCAATTTTTATTTCTTTCCTTTTATTTTCCCTTTCTCAATCCACTCCACCTGCTAATGTTTGTTTTGACAATTTGAGCAGGATCCTACTATCTCTCTTTGAAAACCACTTCTCTCTTTCCCCATCTATTTCCCTTTTGCATTTAGCATATGTCTACAACAAACGTGTGTATGAACATGTGCAAACATGTCTCTGTGTGTTTTCTCCCTATTTTTGTCCAGATCAAAGTGAGGTTCATGTGATGTTCTTTCCTCTCATCCAGTCTTCCATGTTGGTACACTTCTTGTTTCGCACACCTTGATTGTGTGAGATAATTATTTCCACCTTTCTTCTTCCTCTTTTCTTCCTTAATACATTGTCTTTTCACTCCCTTTACTTTAAGAACAGCAAACTAGAAAAAAAAAGCTACCCCATGATATCTGTTTGTCTATCTCTATGTATTTAACTATCTCTATGTCCTTGGAAAAGGAATAGTTATTCCTTCTTCCTCAGCTTGTAAGCACTTCATATTCCCAAAGCCCTTTCTATTTACTCAAATCTAATTACTTTTCTAGGATTCTTTCGACTTTTCTGTTTACATTTCAAAGCTTCTACCCAATTCGGACCTTTCCCTCAAGAATGTTTGAAAAGTCAGTGAAACTGGCACCCTCCCCCATCACTGAAGGATTTGAAGGAGAAGGCATCCAGGAGTGTTTTAAATGACAGTGTAGATAGTTTTTGGAATTACACTGTTGCATACATATTGCAAAATTGCCCCCCCTCCAAATTACACACATTCTTCTAAAAAACATATTTATTTATTTTCCATGAAAAGCCCTAGTTATCCTGTTGAAAACTTTGTAGGGCATCTACAAACCACCACTAGGTCATTTGATCAGTCTTTCAACACTATATCTAAGTCTACTGCATAGATGGTGGTCACTGAGTATTGTGGGCAGTTTTATACCTGGAGTAGAGATTATGAAGTGAATAGGTAGGTTAACATTTCTTGAGTTCATCAGTCAAATATTTGTCAAGCATCCACTGTCTTTCAGGCATTGTACTAAGTCCCGGGACTATAAAGGCAAAAGATAGTCCCTACCCTCTAGGAGCTCACAATCTAATGGGAGAGACAATACACAGATATTTAAGTACAAATAAGCTATATATAGGATAAATTTGAAATAACAGAGGGAAGGTACTAGAATTAAGGGGGTTGGGAAAGGCTTCCTGTAAAGGGTGGTATTTTATCTGGGACTTGGAAAAAGCTAGAAAGTCAAGAGGTAGGAATGAGGAAAGAGAGCATTCCAGGCATAGAGAACTGTGAGTGAAAATGTCCAGAGTCAGGAGATAGATAGTCTTGTTGAGGAATAGCAAGGAGGCTGGTGTCACTGGGTTACAGAGTTTAGGAAGTTTTGGAGGGTTAAAGTATAAGAAGACTGGAAAAGTAAGGGGAGGAAAAAAAAGTAGAGAGAGGAATAGTTATAAAAGACTTTGAATGCCTAACAGCAGGTTTTTTATTTGACCCTGGAAATGATAGGGAGTCATTGGAATTTATTGAGTAAGGGGGGATGGGTGACACGGCCAGACCATTGTTTTAGGAAGATCACTGACAACTGAGTAAAGGATGAACTGACCATGAGGCTACTGAAACAGTCTATGTGTGAGGCAATGAGGGCCTGTGTTATGGTGGTGGCAGCATCAGAGCAGAGAAAGGGGCATATGGGAGAGATGCTGAAATTGTAAAATTGACAGGTCATGGTACAGATTGAATATAGAGCATGAGAGAATGAAGAGTGGAAGATAACAGCTAGGTTTTTACTTCTGCAGTCACACAGATGATTAGTCTGGCCCTGGGTTTGAATTCAGGTTTCCTTTATTTCAGATCCAGAGTTCCATCCACTCTGCCACCTAGATGCCTCTACTTTCTGGGAGCCCTCAGGTGTTGTTAGAAAGCACAGAGTTGACCAATCCTTAGAACCAGGGTTAGGAAGGCTCAGCACTATAACTAAGCTAGACTCTAATGACAAATTGTTCCTCAAAAAAATATATCTAGTTCCCATAAGAAGTTCTAAGGTACATGCACGTGTATCAAATTACAGGTAAGAAAAAATTTGTTGGGGGTGGCTAGGTGGTGCAGTGAATAGAGCATCGGCCCTGTTGTCAGAAGAACCTGAGTTCAAAGCCGGCCTCAGACATTTAACCCACACAAAAAAACTAGCTGTGTGACCTTGGGCAAGTCACTTAACCCCAATTGCCCCTCCAAAAAAAAGAAAAAATTTGTCTCACATACACAATTATTAGGTTCATTTCCACAAATCATAGCACAAAAAGAATCCAGTTTCCCAAAGAGCCTGGTATACTCTGAAATGAACAAAAAACCTAGTAAAACTTGTCAATATTTTAAGATCTTTAATGGGGAACATCCTAAAATCAAATACATCCACAACTTGTTTTCATTTCATTTTTATTTCTAAAGAAAAGCAAAATACTTTTGAATTTCTAAATATATGAAGTATTAAAAAGTGCCATCATTACTGACTTAATTGATAACTTTTTTTGCACAGAAGTTTAATAATGTTGGCATCCTTGTTGTAATAACAAACTGAAATATGCACAGAATTTTTTTTGTTTTATTTTATTCTGAATTTAAGAAAAAAACATTTTAATAAAATAGTAGAATAGGAAAAAAAAGATGATTGCACATGAAATTGCAAATTTATTGTGCATAGCTTTCTATATCTCTTAAATATATAATAAAGTTATAATGTAATTTTCACTCCTCCCCTTATTTCCTCCTCTTCTCCACCCTAGGGAAGGTCACTATTAGACATAAATATGGATGGATGAGTGCATGCATCTGTGTGTGTATAATCATTCTATACATACTTCTATTTGTCAATTCTTTCTCTGAATGTAGTGTCTTCCTTTATAGGTCCTTTGTAGTTTATTTGATTATTTATAATAGTCAAAATGACTTAGTCACTCAAAGTTGTTCTTAAAACAATATTGCTATTACTGTATATAACATTCTCTTGGTTCTGCTCATTTTGTTTTTCACTATTTCATACAAGTCTATCCATGTTTTTCTCAGACTATCAAGGTCATTATTTCCTATAGTAGAGTAGTATTTAATCACAATCACACATCAAACTTTTTCACCTATTCCTTAATGGCGTCCTCCCAGAAATTCCCAGTTCTTTGCCAATTCAAAGAGAATCGCTATAAATATTTCAAACATATAGGTTCTTTTTCTTTTTCCTTAATCATCTTGCGAAACAGACCTATTAGTGGTATTGCTGAGTCAGAGGGTATAGGCAGTTTAATAACTCTTTGGGCCTATTTCCAGATTGCTCTCCAAAATGGTTAGATCAGTTCATAGTTCCCCCAACAGTGAATTAGTGTCCCATTTTTTTGACTTCTCCTCCAACAATTGTGGGTTTCTCCTTCAATAATTTGAGCCAGTCTGATATGTATAAAATAATATCTCAAGATTGTTTAAATTTTCATTTTTTCTAATCAATAATGATTTAGAGCATTTATTTTATATGACTATAAATTGTTTGGATTTCTTCATCGGAAAACTCTTCATACCCTTTGATCATTTATCAATTGGGGAAGTGCAGAATTAACCGAACACGAATTATTGTACTTGTCAGATACTGAAGTTCTCTATTATATTAATGGAACAATCAAATAGAGTGAAAGCAAGTCAGAACCTGTTTTAATCATTAATTTGTCATTGTTATTGGTGTTAGTGAAATAATAGCAATGAAACAAAGATTAAAATTGTTTTTTTATGTGATTGGTGAAAAATTGAATTAAAAAGAGAATAGTAATAACTAAAAAGCAATTTATAAACCAAACAACACTTTTGGGTGGGTAAAGGCAGTCCCAGGTAGTTCTGTGGTTAAGGATGAAAAGGGACACAAGAAGTAAAGGACATCTATGGTAATAAAAACATTATCTGTGAGAGTGATTTATTAACCGCTTTAGACAATGAATCAATAAACATTTCATTAAGTACCTACTTTGTGCTAGGGACTGGAGAGGCGAATGCAAAAGTAAGACTTCCTGATCTTAAAGAGCGTATCTTCTCCTGGGAGACATAGCATGTTCATATATAAACACAAGACATATTAAAAAATAAATATAAAGTAATATGGAGGGTGAAGGGAGGCTAACAATGGGGGAGTTGGGAAAGGACTCTTGAATGAGGTAGCACTTGAAGTAAAAGTGAGGAGAGAGAGGTTTAAAGGCCCCCTGGACAACCTGTGCAAAGGTGGCATTAAGTTTTTATTATTTGTTGGAAATGTGAACTATACTTTACTTCAGTCTTCAAAACAGTAGGAGAAAGAAAAAAGAACAAAGTTCTTCAATCCAGAATGGAGCTGATATTGAATGGACCGGAGTGAATGAGAGGAAGGGTGAGTGAGTGAGAGGCACCCACAGAGACATAGAGATAAAGACAGAGAGAAAGGGAGAGACAGAGACACAGATGGAAGGAATAGTGCAGGTACATCACAAATAAATTTTTAAAACCAAAGGTATATGGGAAGTGTTTTTGAAGAAAATTAAAATACGTGACTTTTCTACTTCATTTGAAATGATAAACCAAGAAAAGGAAGAGAAAGAAAAGTGCTATGAAATAAGAGAAAAAAAGAACCAAGGGAACCCAGGACTAAAAGACAGAAATGGAGACCAAATAAGTAGAGGCAGACAATGGTAGGAAGCTTTGAAATTTTGTAATGTTACTTAGCAAAAGAATTTTACCAAACACTTTGAGATTAAAATTAGAGGTTTGTGTTTAATATAAAGAACAACAAAATTTTTATATATTAAAAAGTCCTATATCTGGATAATAATTTTCTTTTAAATGAATTTTAACTTCTTCCATCTGAAGCCTTTACCTGCTCAGAAAACAAATCTATTGTTGATGTGTGACCTCTGAATATTTTCCCAGTGATTATCAGTTTAATTGCTCTTCGAAACCAAGGGTAAAAGAAAGCATAGATCAAAGGGTTCATGGCTGAGTTAAAATAGGCAAACCAAACTAAAATTTCGTAAATATAGGTTGGGGTGATGAACCCTAGGAAAGCATCGATTATTGTTTCAATAAAATAAGGGAACCATGAAATCACAAATGCAATCACTGCAATGCCCAGTGTTTTTGCTGCTTTTCTCTCCCTCTTGGACACTCTGGCTTTGTAACTCTCTGAGGATGAAGATTCCCCCTTGCTACTTGTGTTTTCAATTTTCCTAGCTTGTTGTTTAGCTACTAGAAAAATCTTACAGTAGAGAATGACCATAATCAGAGTGGGGATGAAGAACAATAGAAAACCTACTAGTGACCAGGTTTGATTCATAGCAGTCTGACAGCCTCCCACACAGGTGAGGGCACTTACTAATTCCTCCAGCCCATCATCATTGACACCAGTGCCAATCAGTGAAAAGAAGTAACTAATAGCAAGAAGCCATGAGAATGTGATGCACACCAAGGAAACGTTCAGAGTGAACTTGGTTGGATAGACCAGAGGGTCAGTGACAGCAATGTATCTATCAATGGAGATGAAACACAAGTGAAAAATGGAAGAATAACAAAATGATCCATCAAAATAACAGTGAACTTTACAATAACTCTCCCCAAAGTACCAACAACTCTCCACTGACCTCACCATGCTGAAGGGCATCACAGTGGCTCCCACTAAAAAGTCAGCACAAGCCAAGGAGGCAATGAGAAAATTGGCTGGAGAGTGCAGCTGCCTGAAGTGAAGGATTGAAATCATGACCAGAAGGTTTCCCAAGACAGCCAGGATAATTCCAGAGCCAAAGGCCAGGTAGAGGATGACTCGGGGTCCCAGAGAGTAGGGAGTCTGAATACAGGACCCATTGATGTTCTCATAGCAGAGCTGCACTGCTACAGGCTGAAACCCATCGTTGCTGCTCATGATTCTTCTCTCTGAACCTCGAAGAATTTTCATTAGCTTGTGTATTTTGGGTGTTATTGAAATAGTTAATTCTCTCCTTAAAATAAAGATGCATTGAATTAATGTCTTAAGAAATCTATGGGTTTCTATTTTTAATAAATTATGAATCTTTTCCATTGATAATATAAATTACAAAATTTCTTATACATATTCAGAAGATGCCCATGTAACTGAGAAACATATTTGCAACTAATTTCAAAGCAATTCAATAAATCGCCTTAGCAAATCTACTAGAGATTTCTATGAATATACATAAATACCTTAGCTGCTTATCAAAGAAAATTTCTCTTTGAACCTTTAGTTATTTTCCTCTGAGGAACTTCTCTATGTCAAGAAGAGTGACATGTGATGTGATCACCCAGTTCAAATGTCAGCTTTTATTCCAGCACTTTCTCCCTTGGCATCACTTAAAAGTTAATGCCCAAAGCACCCATGAAGCATTTAGGAAGTAAGCCAAAGAAACCTCATTCCCTCAAAACCTACCAGATTGAATCCCTATAGTGTGAGGTGTGAAATGAGGAAAGAAACTTTTTTTTCAGTCATTAGAAAAAACTGACGTTTAATCTATAGGAAATCTCTTATCCATTCAGTTTTGTAACATATGCATATCTATTCACATGTGTTTCCTTTCATAGATTTCATTATCTGATGGGGAGCAATGTGTGTATATGTATGTGTGTACATTTAAATAATAGTGAGCATTTATTATCATTTTAAGGTTTGCAGAGAACTTTACACATGTTATCTCAATCCTCACAACAATACTGTGAAATAGATGCTACTGTCCCCATTTTACAGATGGGGAAACTGAGGCAGGTAGGTTGAGTTACTTGTCTTATTGCTTGGAAGTATATGAGGCAGCAATGAAGCTCAAGTCTTCCTGGTTCTTAATTCCTGCATTCTATCCATTGATCCATCTAAATTATTATTTTTTTTTAGTTCTCTGAACAATTTTTTTTTAAATTTCTGTGTAAATCTTTGGTCTCCCAAAATTTTTCACAGTGTGAAATAGATTTATGAAGCAAACCACCAAAAACAAGAGAGCCCTGACTCTCTCTTCCTTAGGTCAGAGAAAGGACTGTGGAGCAGGCTGCTGTGTAGTAAAGCATGGGGAAAGAGTGCTGGAGAAAGAGTCATGAGTTCAAATCCCAGCACTGCCACTTGGACAAGTCACAGCCACTCCACCTCACTTTTCTCATCTATCAAATAAGAGGTTTGGACTAGATGCCCTCTAAGCTCTGTGCTCTAATCCTTTCATCTTTGATGGATTTTAGAAATATACATACCCTGTGATACTTTCTTCCCTTTTCCACTCATTTTTCTTTCCTTTTTCTTCAGCTTCACTTCTTTTCCTCTGACTTTTTGATGTGATATTCCTCTGAGATGGTAGTACTACAGAAAAACACACTTCACTGTAATCCATTCTCGCCTCAGCTGTCAAATAGATCTTCCTAAAGGACACATCTGTTCATACCATCCCCTATTCCATCAAATTCAGTGGCTTCCTGTTACTTCTGCGTGAAACAGAGCATCCCCTGGTTCTAAAGAATGTGGCTCCTTTCAAACTTGCCAGTCTCGTTATAACATACTCCCCTCACTATGGTCTGAGATTCAGTGGCACTGGCTTCCTTGCTGTTCCTCCTACAGGACACTCCATCTCCCCACTTTGAGTGTTTTCACCAACTCTTCCCCAAGCCTGGAATGCTTTTCCTCCTCACCTCTGATTCCTAGTTTCCCTGGCTTTCTTCAAGTGTCAGATAAGGATCCTCCCCCCCTTCTGCAGAAAACTTTTACCAGTCCCTCTTAATAATAGTTCCATCCCTTTGAGTGTACCCAATATTTATTCTTCCTCTATTTTGTTTCTACTTAATTATTTACATGTTGTCTCCCTCATGTTTTTTGCCTTCACATGTCTTTGCCTTCCTTTGTATCCTCAGGGCTTACCACAGTCCCTGGAATATTGTTCTTCAATCATTTGGTTGTGTCTGATGACATTGGAGTAGTTTTCCATTTCCTTCTCTAGTGTGTCTTCATTTTACAAATTAAGAACTCAGACAAAGTGTGGTTTAGTGAGTTACCCATGGTTACACAGCTAGTAAGTGTCTGAAGCTGGATTTGAACTCAGGTCTTACTGAGTCCAGGTCTAGCACTCTATAAATTGCACCACTTAGGTATTCTGAGATATACTAGGCCTTTAATAAATACTAGTTGATTGATTAACTGATGCATGTTGTATCAGCATAAACAAGTATAATGCAGGTAATGGAAGAGATGAACCAACATTGATTATAATAACAGTAACTATGCTAATAATAAACTCATACTTATAAAGTACTTTAGGATTTATAAAACACTTTACCAACATTAATTCATACTAATTAATTATTAATTCATTAATTACCCTGGGGGGGTAGGTGCTATTATTATCCCCTTTTCAGAGATGAGGAAATAGAGGTAAAAGGAAATTAAGTGACTTGCTTGGGGTCACACAGTTTTCTGAGACTGTATTTGAACTCATGTCTTCCTGTCTTCAGGTCTATGGCTATATGCTCTTCCCACCTAGCAGCAAGTATGAGAGCTGTGATCAGTGCAACTCAGAAGCAACAGAGGGTGGCCTTTCTTCTCCTATTTTTCCATTTTACTTTGTCTGAGTCATTAAATGTATGTCTTTCCCCCTTTTCCTTTCCTACAAGGGGTAGGAATATATGGGATTGTATTTCCCTACAATTCTACCTGAAGATAAGAGAAGATTTTATGAGTTCTAGGATATAGTTTTTTTCCCCAAATATATTCATATGGTAGTGACTTGTTATAGTCTTTTCACTTTAAGTCCCATAATAATATACAGTCACAGCATGCTAAATCCTGAGTAGGCAAGTAAAATTAAAAGTAGTTTGATGATGAAGAATCCAGGTAGGGTGGGAGAACCGAGCTGGGTAGAGAGAAGATTTTATGCTTTTCTATTTTGAGTACAGTGCATTTTATCTCCTCAAATAATCTTATGCCTGGGTAACAAGAGATTAATCAAAATTGCTTAAGGAAATTGTCATTTGATCTTGGCAGAGGAGAAACAGTTACAGGCTTCACACTGAGTGCCTACTGCTGGCCAGAGAGGATACTGCAGCCTCTCAGGAAAGAGCTTTCTCATGACTATACCAGAGGTCAAACTAGGTCATCTTTTGCCTCATTTCTTACCTAGTCTTATGCACTGAATGGACATTGCCTCAGACAAACTGAGACCTAGGAAAGACCTTACCTTAAAAAGACCACTACATCTAGGGCCATTGCCAGTTGTTCTGACCTATGTCTTGCCACTGAACTCAGATGACTGTGGAGTGAGTGAGGCTGATGGCTTTGCACAGTCTGGCTTCACTGAAATCCAATTCACTTGCAATACTCAGCCAGTACCAAGTAGTTTTGATGACTGCTGCTTTATAGTACAGATTGAAATCTGGTATAGCTAGTCCACCTTCCCTAGCATTTCTTTTCATTAATTCCCTTGATATTCTGGACCGTTCATTCTTCCAAATGAATTTTGTTACTATTTTTTCTAGCTCTATAAAGTAGTTTTTTGGTAAATTAATTGGTATGGAACTCAGTACATAATTAATTTAGGTAATTTTTATTATATTAGCTCGACCCAGCCACGAGCAATTGATATTTTTCCAATTAGTTAGATCTGACTTTATTTGTATGAAAAGTGTTTTGTAATTATGATCATAAAGGTCCTGGGTTTGTTTTGGCAGGTAGATTCCCAAATATTTTATAATGTCTACAGTAACTTTAAATGGGATTTCTCTTTCTATCTCTTGCTGTTGAATTTCATTGGAAATATGTAGGAATGCCGAGGATTTATGTGAGTTTATTTTATATCCTGCAACTTTGCCAAATTTATTTATTGTCTCAAGTAGTTTTTTACTTGATTCTCTAGGATTCTCTAAGTATGTCATCATATCACCTGCAAAGAGTGATAGCTTGGTCTCTTCTTTGCCTAACTTGATTCCTTTGATTTCTTTTTCTTCTCTAATTGCTACTGCTAACATTTCTAGTTCCAGATTGAATAAGAGGGGTGATAGAGGACACCCTTGTTTCACTCCTGATCTTATGGGAAATGCTTCTAGCTTCTCCCCATTACATATAATACTTGCTGGTGGCTTTAAATAGATGCTACCTATTATTTTAAGGAAGGCACCATTTATTCCTATACTTTCTAATGTTTTTAATAGGAATGGATGTTGTATTTTGTCAAAAGCCTTTTCTGCATCTATTGAGATGATCATGTGATTTCTGCTAGTTTTATTGTTGATATGATCAATTATACTGATGGTTTTCCTAATATTAAACCATCCTTGCATTCCTGGAATAAATCCTACCTGATCAAAGTGTACTATTCTTGAGATAAGTTGCTGTAGTCTTTTTGCTAGTATTTTATTTAGAATTTTTGCATCTATATTCATGAGGGAGATTGGTCTATAATTTTCTTTTTCTGTTTTATCTCTTCCTGATTTAGATATCAGTACGATATTTGTGTCATAAAAAGAATTTGGTAGGACTCCTTCTTCACTAATTTTCCCAAATAGTTTGTAGAGTATTGGAATCAATTGTTCTTTAAATGTTTAATAGAGGGGCAGCCAGGTGGCTCAGTGAGTAAGAGCACTGGCTCCAGTGTCGGGATGACCTGGATCAAATCCGGGCTCAGATACTCAGCACCACACCCAGAAATAACTGGCCGTGTAACCTTGAGCAAGTTACTTAACCCCAATTTCTTTAAAAAAAAATGTTTGATAGAATTCACTAGTGAATCTGTCTGGCCCTGGAGATTTTTTCCTAGGGAGTTGACTGATGGCTTGTTCAATTTCTTTTTCTGAGATGGGATTATTTAAGTAATTCACTTCCTCTTCAGTTAATCTGGGCAACTTGTAGGTTTGTAAATATTTATCCATTTCCCTAAGATTGTCAAATTTATGTGCATACAATTGGGAAAAATAATTCCTAATTATTGTTTTGATTTCCTCTTCATTGGAGGTAGATTCACCCTTTTCATTTTTGATACTCATAATTTGGTTTTCTTCTTTCTTTTTTTTATCATATTGACTAAGGGTCTATCAATTTTGTTGGTTTTTTCATAAAACCAGCTCTTGGTTTTCTTTATTAATTCAATAGTTTTCTTATTTTCAATTTTATTAATCTCTCCTTTGGTTTTCAATATTTTTAATTTAGTATTCAATTGAGAATTTGAATTTGTTCTTTTTCTAGGTTTTTTAATTGCATGCTCAATTCGTTTAGCTCCCTTTTCTCTAATTCAACCATGTGTGCCCTCAGGGATAGAAAACTTCCCCTAAGAACTGCCTTTAATGTATCCCACACATTTTGGTATGTCGTTTCATTATTATCATTCTCTTGAATGAAATTACTGATTGTTTTTATAATTTCTTGTTTGACCCACTCATTCTTTAGGATTAAATTGTTTAATTCACAATTAGTTTTTAGTCTGTCTTGCCCTGGACCTTTATTGCATATAATTTTTTATTGCATCATGATCTGAGAAGGACGCATTTAATATTTCTGCCTTATTGCATAGAATTGTGAGGTTTTTATGCCCTAGAACATGGTCAATTTTTGAGTATGTGCCATGAACTGCTGAGAAGAAAGTATATTCCTTTTTATCCCCATTCAGTTTTCTCCAGAGATCTATCATACCTATCCTCTCTAAAATCCTGTTCACCTCCTTAATTTCTTTCTTGTTTATTTTGAGGTTGGATTTATCAAGCTCAGATAGGGGGAGATTAAGGTCTCCCACTAGTATAGTTTTGCTATCTATTTCTTCCTCTAATTCCTTTAACTTCTCCTCTAGGAATCTGGATGCTACACCACTTGGTGCATATATGTTAAGTAATGCTATTGTTTCATTCTCGATGGTGCCTTTTAAAAGGATATAATTTCCTTCCTTATCTCTTTTAATTAGGTCAATTTTTGCTTTTGCTTTATCTGAGATAAGGATTGCTACCCCTGCTTTTTTTACTTTACCTGAGGCATGATATATTTTACTCCCACCTTTTACCTTTACCTTGTGTGTATCCCTGTGTTTCTTGTAAACAGCATATTGTAGGATTATGATTTCTAATCCATTCTGCTATCTGTCTCCATTTTATGGGAGAGTTCATTCCATTCACATTTACAGTTATGATTGTTATCTGTTTCTTTCCCTCCATTCTATTCCCAACCCTGTTAATATTCATATTTTCCCTCTCTTCTTCCTTCCCCCCTTAATAGTTTTCCTTTTGAGCACTGCCTCCCTTAGTGTTCCCTTTTCAGCCCCCCTCCCTTTTCCTCTCCTTTCCCCTTACTTCTTCCCTCCCTACAAACCACTTCCACACCCTTTCTTAACCCTTTCCCCCCTCCTACTGACTGTAGGATATTTTTATACTTAATGCAGTATGTTATTTCTTCTTTGCACCAAGAGTGACTGGAACAAATCTCATGAGAAGCTCCTCTCTCTCCCCTCTTTCCCTCTAAAGTGATATTTTTGCATTTCTTCTCCATAGAGTCCTATGCTTAACTGGTTGTTATTCCCTCCTTGTACCAGAACCAATGATGGGAAAGCTCATATGCTTCCCAACTCCCTCCCTTTTTTTCCCTCTGCTATACAGTTTTTATGCCTCTATGGGTGGCATAATTTACCCTTTTCCACTTCATCCATTCCCTTTCTTCCACTGCAGTCCCTTTGTAGCCCTTAATAAGATTTTTTTAAGTCCTCATTTTGTGTATTTTATACTCATACCCTCTACTTGTCTATAACCAGTTTGCTCTTATCAAATAGCAGGGTGTGTGTGTGTGTTCTCCTTGTTTATCTTTCTAAGTCACTGTTGCATCTCGTAATTGGAGGCTGAATTTTCCATTGAGTTCTGGCTTTTTTATCAAGAAGGTCTGGAACTCTGTTATATCATTGAATGACCATCTCTTTGCCTGGAAGAATATGCTCAGTCTCGCTGGGTATGTGATCCTTGGTTGTAACCTGAGCTCTTTTGCCTTCCGGAAAATTGTATTCCACTGCCTCTGATCTTTCAGTGTAGAGGCCACCAAATCCTGTGCAATCCTCACTGTGGACCCTCAATATTTGAATTGTTTCTTTCTGGCCACTTGAAGTATTTTCTCTTTTATCTGGTAGTTCTGGAGTTTGGCCACAACATTTCGATGACTTTTCAGTTTGGGATCTCTTTCAGCAGGTGTCCGGTGGATTCTCTGGATTTCTATTTTACCCTCAGGTTCTAGTATGTCAGGGCAGTTTTCCTTAACAAGCTCTTGGAGAATGTTGTCCAGGCTCATTTTTTCATCATAATTTTCTGGTAGGCCTATGATTCTCAGATTCTCTCTCCTGGATCTGTTTTCCAGGTCAGTTATTTTTTCTTTGAGGTATTTTACTTCTTTTTCTAATTTTTCATTCTTGTTGTTTTGCTTGACTAATTCTTGGTTCCTCATAGAGTTATTTGTTTCCATTTGGTTAATTCTAGTTTTTAGCAAATCATTTTCCTTGGTTAATTTTTGGAGTTCCTTTTCCATATCATACACTTTTCTTTTTAGAGAGTTGTTTTCTTCAATATAATGTTTTTCTAATTCTGCTATTTTGCTTTTGAGAGAGTTATTCATTTTGTCTTCTATCTCTCTCATTTTGTTTTCAAAATTCCTTTTGATCTTGTCTAGGAGAGCCTTCTGTGCTTGGGACCCATTCCCTGTTGAAGTTTCAGCTTTGGGTGTGGAGTCCACATTGTTTCCCTCTGAAGTTGGTTCCTCCCTCTGAGGATAGTAGGACTCCAGAGTCTTTGTCTTTGTAGTCTGCTTTCTACCCATTTTGAGGCAGGGTCCTAGCCACGCCCTTCCTCTAGGATCCCAAGCCTTTACTGTAGAGGGTTTTGCCCTGGGGCAAGAGTTACTATGTTTTCAGGGTGAGAGGGGGGTTTTGGAGCAAGTGAGGTTCACTCTGTCTTCCCAGTCTTTGGAGGTCCTGAAAGGGGCTTTTTAAAAAAATTTCTGGGCTATGAAGTGGTAGCCCCAGGAGTGTTTGCTGTCTAGGACAGGGGCCCCTGTATTTGCTTCTTACCTTGCTCTTTCCAGTCCCAGCCCTTTGGTGATAGGCCTGGTAGTGGACCTTGTGGTTGGTGGGAAGACTTGCCCTCTGAGTTGATCAGGCCCCTTCGCACGCGCGGCCGGCCTTGTTCCCTTCAATTTCAATAGTATTTTCATTTATATTATCTAAGGTATTACAAAATTAGTCTTCTGGGTTTATTTATCAGATCATAAGGTCACATCTCCAGAGTTTCCACTTTGCCTGTTATACAAAGTACACACTCCTGTGTTTGGAATTTAAAGTCCTTGACAATCAGAAACAAGCATACATTTATAGGTTTTCTATACATTATTCCCTTGAAACACACCATAATCTACCTTTTGTGTAATTGTTCATTCAATATCCTCCTTTTATATGTGAGGATACAGATCCAAAGAAGTAATGTGAATTTCCCAGAATGAGAAAGATTTTAAGTGTTAGAACTGGTATTTGAACTGATGTCTATAAACTCCCAGGTCCACTTTTCTTTCAACTATGCCACATTGCCTCAATATCTTGGCAGATGGGCTAAATCAAGTTGAGGGGAACAGTCCTCAAACCCTCAAACTCATTGGAGACTTAGGGGGTGAAGACTTCCAACCAAAGGAATGGGTAGATGAAAACAATTTGTTCCAATAACCATGAAGGTGGCAGAAGAAGGGATTGTGGAGAGCTTAGAGCTTGGTCAGACACCAAAGATACCAAGATATCCCGAACCATCACAATTTGTCATGATTTTTGTCTTGCAGCTGGATTTCAGTGACCCTGAAATAGAAAATGAGGCTGATAACTTTATGCAACTCTGCCTCATTTAAATCCAATTAACAGGTAAGTTAAGATGTCACTCCATGATATCATTGATCCTCTGAAAATGAAAGATGAACAACAGGAAGGAAGTAATGTGGTAAAGGGCCTTTGACATGAAAGGACCTGATTGTATTCCTTTTTCTACCACTTTCTATTTGGGTGACATTAAGCAGTTTGCCTAATCTCTCTGAAATTTCCTTATTTTCAAAATGAAGGATATTTGACCAAATGACTACTAAAGGTCTCTTGGGGAGTTTCTACATCTAAGATCCTGTATTGTCTCCCTTGATAGACTATAACATCCTTGAGGGCAGGGTCTACTTCTTTTTTTTTTTTTTGCTTTGCATCCACAGAGCCTGGTAGTGTCCATAGAGATTTTTACCATGCCTGCATCACATTTTCCTTTTTTTCATTTCAGTAAATAAGACACTGGGACTCAATGACTTCTGAGGTAAGTTGCTCTTCTGAGAGTCAATATCATATAATATGTGTGTGCTTAAACTTTCCAGTTTAAACAGTAAAAGATTAAATTAAATAAGTAGGGAAGCTTTGTATTAGTTCAAGTAGTTCAAGCTCAGTTAGCTTGAAAGTATTTAGAAATAATATCAATAGTATATAGAAATAGTCTTACTAGGTGCCACTTTATCATTTAGCATTGTTCAGTCTTTTTTTTTTCAGTCATGTGTGACTCTGTGACTCCATTTGGGGTTCTCTTAGTAAAGATACTAGAGTGGTTTGCTATTTTTTTCTCCAGCTCATTTTACAGATAAGGAAACTGAGGCAAACAGACTTAAGTGACTTGCCCAGAATTACACAGCTAGGAAAGTGTCTGAGGCCAGATTTGAAGTCAGGAAGATGGGTCTTCCTGACTCCAGTCCCCTTACTCCCTCCACTGGATGATCTAGCTGTCCCCATTTAGCATTGTATTGCTATATTATCTTTATAAACATTTTATGAGCCAGCTCTTGAAATGGAAATTCAGTTGGATTCAACAGAAACTAGTAAGAAGGATATCACCTCATGAGAGGCATCGCGCATGTCCAACCTATCTAAACAAGATTTAGTTTTAAGGTATCCTAGAGTTCATCTTATCCAATTTTCTTATTTATTCTGAAAAAAAAAATGAGACTCATGTAGGTTAAATATGAAGTTATATAGATAATAAGTTTGAACTTCTGGACATCTGGACTGACATATGATATTTAGGGGAGAGGAAAATGGAGTTAATTTTGTGAACTGTGGAATGGGAGGAGAGAGACATGTTTCAGAATATGAAATCCTGTGTTCTAAGGAAATGTTGGAATATGAGTACTTGGCAGAGCTATATAGCCCCAATACTTTTAAAATTCCTGCCTTTCTATGGTACTTCTTGTCCAAGGAGACCAAGACTGGGTAAAGACTGGAGAGTAACACAGTGATTTTATGGCCCAGGAAATAATGGCAGTGGATTATTTTTTCCATTAAGAAGTATTAACTAGGAGAGGCTAGGTGGCACAATGAATAGAGCACTGGCCCTGGAGTCAGGAGGACCTGAGTCCAAATCTGGCTTCAGACACTTAACACTTACTAGCTATGTGACCTTGTCCAAGTCACTTAACCCCAATTTCCCTCCAAAAAGTAAAAGAAAAAAAGTATAAACTAAACCACACCATTACCTTCAGTAAAGATGCAGGGGACTTTTCAGCATCAGTGTTATCGGCAAGGGAACCAACCCAACAGAGTATACCGTAAACAACTTGAATGGGAAGGCTTTAGAAGCATTAATTGGGAAGTGAAATCTTTGTAATCTGAGCCTACTCTCCAGGTACTGGAGTCATTAGACAACTAAGTGGTGAAGGATATAGAATTTTGGATGTGGAATTGAAAAGACTTGAGTTTAAATCCTCCTTTAGACATTTGTCAGCTGTGTCAGTGGACAAGTCACTTAAACTCTCTAACCCTCAGTTTCCTCATTATAAAATCAGGGCTTTAGATTGGATGGCCTCTAAGGTTCCTTCCAGCATTAAGTCTATGATCCTCCATATTCCATTTTAATGTCTTTGTTTTGCTTCATTTTCCTTACACCTGTCTTAAGGAGAGAATAACCTGTGTAGGTATGTTGGGCTTTCTCTCTAACAAACAAAGTGGATTATCTCAGGTTTTTCAGTGGAAGGTGGAGACTATAGGGAATGACACTCCTCACAGATGGGCCCTTTCCCCACTAAAATATCACTCAACTAGATTTTCTTTTAAGGCAAATGCCAGTTAGAAAGGTGTTGTCGAAAACTGTGTATTCCATCTAGGGTATGCAACCAGCCCATAACCCTTTTACATAACCATGAAAGTACAATAAAGATTGAAGGCATCATCTGGCCATTTAATAAACCATGCCCAAATGTTGAACACCAATGGGTGAGAAACCCTCCAATTTCCCCTGAACCATAGGCAAGCCCATCTAGAAAGAATATGTGCTCTTGTGGAAGGCCAGGCTTACAAGTTGTAGTATCTGGTTCCCAAGACTGATATGAGGAAAAATATCAAGTTGTAAGGAAGACACAGTTTGTCTGACATTTTAATATTCACTTCACAACTTAGAAAACAAAGAGAATCATGTTTTCTAACAGGTCTACTGTGCATTGAAATACACAAAAAACTTAAGACATTTCAGCATTTTTTTCATACACATTTCTAATTTAGTTCCCAAAGACTTAAAATAAAGACATCCAAAATCTCTTTTAAAATTTTCTGTTCTTTTTACTTAAATAGAAAGGAAGCTACATTCCATGGGATTGATGCAAGTAATAACAAAAAATGTTTTTTTTGTTTGTCAAATATTGTTGTAACTTTTGATAGTATGTTGTGGGCAATAACATATATGTATGCATATACACATGTACATGTTCATGTATCTATATCTATATTCATATATATTTGTGTATATATATGTGTGTGTGTGTATGTATGTGTATATGTGTGTGTGTGTCATTTCAGGCTAAAATTTGGACAGCTAAATGGCACAGTGGATAGAATCCTGAGCCTGGATACAGGAAGATTCATCTGCATGAGTTCAAATCTGGCCTCAGACAATTAACTCTTTGACCTTGGTCAAGTCACTTAACTCTCTTTGCCTTAGTTTCTCATCTATAAAACGAGCTGGAGAAGTAAATGGAAAACCACTCCAGCATCTTTGCTAAAAAAAACCCAAATGGATCAAAATGTGTTGGACATAACTGAAGAACAACCGAAAATCGATGTTGTCTCATATTAATTTTATAAATTTTTTAAATGATTAAAGTAACCTCTTATATTGATGGAATGAGCAAATAGTTGTAAAAGTAAATTAGCTCCTGCTACAACTGCTGGTTTGGGAATGTTATGCTATTGAAGTATAATATCGCTAAATAAGCAGCTCCTTGCTGTAGTGGATACAATTATGGCCTCAAATCAGAAAGACCTGAATTCAAATCCAGCCTCAGACACTTGTAAATCTGAGCAAGTCACTTTACTTCTGCTTGCCTCAGTTTCCTCAACTGTAAAATGGAGATAATAATAGTAGCTACTCTCCAGGGTTATTGTGAAAAACCAATGAGAAAATATTTGTAAAGCAAATTTGCAAAGTACAATGCTTGGTATGTATAATATATAAATGCTTGTGATTATTATTATCAATGAAGTAATGGTTTAAGAAGCAATGACAAAATACATTTACACTCCAAAAATAATATCTGGGGAGGGCTAAGTTCTCTTACCATCTAGAACAGGGGTGAGGAAATTACGGCCTCAAGGCTACATGTGGCCCTCTAGATCCTCAAGTGCAGTCCTTTGTATGAATCCAAACATTTCATGGAACTTGAAATTTGAATGGAATTGAAAGCTTGAATTGAATTTTGGATTTAATCAACATACCAGAGTTGAAGATCTTGAGGGCCACATGCGGCCTTGAAACCACAGGGTCCCCCTCACCCCAGTCTAGAATGTAAACAAAGTCAAGGACTTTGGGGGCAAAAAAATCATTGTTATTGTATGAACTCCTTTTGCAGGGAGGTTCAGCTTCATTATTAACTCTAGGGGAATTGATCCCTCACTTCCCTTTGTTTAAAAAACAAAGAAAGAAATAAAAGGGAAAGAAAAAAAAAACAATAACAACAAATTTTTATACTCCAGAATATAGCTGAAAGCTTTTCAGGGCTATTTATTTAAATAAATATAATTGTAAAATACACAATGTTATATATGAATGTTAAATACACAATGTTATATATGAATGTTAAATACACAGAAAATTACAGTTTTATTATATGTGAAAACAATTTTAAACACCTTTTAAAAAGAAGAAAAGACATCAGAAATGTTCTTGGAAGGAATCAGAATAGGTGAAATAGGTGCCTTTTCTGCTGCAAATGAAAGGTTGACAGAAGGAGGGGATCAGATAAAATATTTTGTAGAAAAGAAAAAAATATCCTTTTACCCCTTGTTCCAAGACAGGAATAGTGAACAAAAACAAATGTCAAATGAGAAAAGACAGCAACAGGAGTACAACTCTGAAAACAACTGGTAAACACTATTCACATGCAATTTGGCATGTAAATATATTTTATTAAATATCAACTCTGAAACTGGGATTTGGACTGAATGAAGAGAGTGTACTTTCATCTAATAATAATTAACTTATTCCATTTTTAACATTGTTCCATATTTTTTATTATTCAATCTAAAACCTTAACTTGTTCAGAAAACAAGTCTATTGTTGAAGAGTGACCTCTGAAGACTTTCCCAGTGACAATCAGTTTAATTGCTCTTCGAAACCAAGGGTAAAAGAAAGCATAGATTAAAGGGTTCATGGCTGAGTTATAATAAGCAAACCAAGTTAAGATTTCATAAATATAAGTTGGGGTGATGAACCCTAAGAATGCATCAATTAGTGAGTCAATAAAATATGGGAACCATGAAATCAGAAATGCAATCACTGCAATGCCCAGTGTTTTTGCTGCTTTTCTCTCCCTCTTGGACACTCTGGCTTTGTAACTCTCTGAGGATGACTCTGTTTTGCTGTTCATACTTTCAATCTTTCTAGCCTGTTGTTTGGCTACTAGAAAAATCTTACAATAAAGAGTAACCATGACCAGAGTGGGAATGAAGAACAACAGAAAGTCTATCAGTACCCAGGTTTGATTCACAGCAACCTGACAACCTCCCACACAGGTGAGGGCACTTACTAATTCCTCCAGCCCATCATCATTGACACCTGTGTAAAGAAGTGAAAAACTAAATGTAATGGCAAGGAGCCAGGAGAATGTGATGCATATTCCTGAAATGGACAGAGTGAATTTGGTTGGATAGACCAGAGGGTCAGTGACAGCAACGTATCTATCGATGGAGATAAAGCATAAGTGAAAAATGGAAGAATAACAAAATGATGCATCAAAATAAGAGTGAAATTTACAACAGCTCTCCCCAAAGTACCAGCAACTCTCCACTGACCTCACCATGCTGAAGGGCATCACAGTGGCTCCCACCAAAAAGTCAGCACAAGCCAAGGAGGCAATGAGAAAATTGGCTGGAGAGTGCAGCTGCTTGAAGTGAAGGATTGAAATCATGACCAGAAGGTTTCCCCAGACAGCCAGGATAATTCCAGAGCCAAAGGCCAGGTAGAGGAGGACTCGGGGTACTGGGGAGTAGGAGGTTTTAATGCAGGACCCATTGATATTCTCATAGCAGAGCTGTACAACTCCAGGGTGAGACTCATTTCTGCTACTCATCATTCTTCTCTTTCAGATTACAAATATCTTTTTGTTGTTATCACAGAAAAATGATCCTTGACATTTTAAACATTCCTGAAAAAAAGATAAATTAAATGTTAAAATGTTAAAAGTTAAATATTATCCTTCATGAATTACAATCCATTTCACTGAGATAATATTTGTAAATTACCTAACACATTGCCTGGCACAGTAAGCACTATCCAAATGCTGAATGATTCCTTTCCCCTTTCCTATAAACAGTGAAGCCCCCTCTGTTATACTCAATATGTGGCCATTTAACTCAGTAGAACTGCTTCCCCTGTTCTCAAAACCACTAAGTAAAAAGCTTTTAGTAAGTCTACTAAGATTCAGCACCAAGACAATCAGTACTTATTTGCTGGGTAACATTTCCTTCTAATCCTCTCATTCTGTACCTCTGACAAGCTCCTCTTCAAAATTCAGTGAGATACTAAAGGATTCCTCAGTTCAAGGGTCACCTTTTATTACTTTAGTTGCCCTTCTTCATGTTGTTAACTCTGATTTAATGCCCAAAGTACCACAATCTTCTGGAAGTCAGCCAAAGAGAAAAGCCCTGTGGAATTAGGTGTGAGCAAGGAGAAGAAACTTTTTTCTAATAACCTGTAGTAAGAAATTTATTCTCACATACTTCTGTTTACTCTAGAGGAATATAAATTGTCCATTTAATTTTGTAAGATGGATTACATGGTGAATGTACTGGCATCTCATATAAATGTATATCTGTGTGTGTGTACACAAACAAATGCCAGCATATACATACATGTATATGTACACATAGCTATACATATGTGAGCATGTGTTTGTACATGTATTAAAACTTTAAATTGCACTTCTTTGTAGGGCATTTTGCCTATGTGTATATAAAAGCATTTATATGTATAAATGTACATATATATGCACATGTGTAGGTATATTTTAAGTTTCTCCTCATCATTAAGCAATAATCTGTACTTTCTTGGGTATTGGCTGTCCATGTTAGCACAAAACTCCTGAAAAATATTTTTGAAATTTTTCCATTACTAGTTAATCCTCAGACCACAATACAAGCAATTATTACATCCATAATTTAAAACTTTTTAGGTCTGATCTACCTGAATATACTTGTATTCATTGGCAGAATCTTTGAAAACCCTTGGACATTCCCATATTATATTAAGGCACCAGAGGAGGATTTTATTGGAAACTCTGAATACATATTATACATATATACATGAAAATATACACACACATATAATAAAATCAATGTGAAAAACATCCACTGTGAACACATATATTACAAAGCAAATTGGCAACTACTATGTAACTTCAATGTTATAGAGTTCTAGGGGGAGGCAGTAAGGAGGCTACTGAGAGGCTAAGAGACCAGGAACCAGCATGTGTCAGAACTCAGGGCTTCATAATTATAAATCGAACCTTTCCTCTACTAGGTAATGCTGCCCCTCCATAAATAGGGTGTCACAAAAGTATTAGGTCAGTTTTAAGCTTTAAAAGTTTAAGATTATACTAAGACTTTTGAGATATCCTATATACACATATTGTATACCTATATACATTAAAGATAATGTATATTCAATATATGGATATAATAATACATATATTATAATATATAACAATAAAATACATGCATGTAATAATAATATACATGTGATAATATATAATATGTGCATAATTTTGGGATACCTTTACATGCATTATATACGTTATATATAACATAGACATATTTATACACATATAAATAAGTGGAGGTGAGGCCTTAAACTCTTCAGTACCAGAGTAATGGACTAGATGCCACTGGAATTTCTCCAGTGTTAGGCACCTCTCTCCTGGCAAATTTATTGTTCTCACTCCTGCTCCATTATAAACCCACCCTTGATTGATGTCAATTTCTTTTTGAGGAAAAACTCCAGGGCCCCTTTGTTGACTAGGTTCATCCTGGATCAGTCTGGTAAGGCCTGTTTTGCACCTAGATTAATTGACTTAATTGTGTGCCTATTTTCTGTTTGTGTATTTCTTTTGCACTGGTCTGATAAATTTATGTCTTCATAAGCATCTGGTCTGTTTAATTGTTTATGCCTCTGGTTTGTGTGTCTCTGGAACCAGTAAAGGCATGCCCAGCTATAGACTGTGCAGTTTTCTTTTTAACAGGATACAAGTATGAACATCTTACAATTTTAACCTGTATTTTTGGTCAAATTATAATATAGGGAGGATAACCTCCTAAGGGGAATGTGGTTAGACAAAGTAACAAGACAATGATGCAATGTAAAAGTTTATTAATTAAATGGAATAACATATTTTGAAAAAGCAGGATGAGACTGTTTTCTCTAAAGAACTATTTCCAGATGTATATGATTGGCTTCCAAATTTTACCTATCATACATATCCAGGCTGTGAATTTTAGTTTTAAGTTTAGTAATATGTTTTGATAATAAATTCTGAAGAATGGATTAAGGATTTATTAATTGAAGATTAATTGGATTTCACACAAAAATTGCACTGATAATGGTACAGAAAGTTAAATGATTTTCCCAATTTTTATAAAACAGTCTGATAATATTAAGGATAGAAAATTTTCCAAGATGTATCTGATGGAGTCCTAACAGAACTGCCCTCAGTCCCAATATCCAAACTTCACTACAGGTCTGCTCTACCTGGAGCCCCACCCCCACCCCGTCTATGTCCTAACTCATGCCTCACTGCACACTAGAACAAGTGCGTCCCTGAACTCTAGGTTCCCACAGAAATAGCAGGTATGCCCATGTGATAGAAACACAGCACTCCCCCCAGACCCATTCCCACGAGAACAGGTGTGCAATCACAATCATATCATCCATTTAATCCAAGACAGGACCACAATACCTCACTATCCATCTTGACCAGACAAGACCACAATAGTTAGCCTATTAGAAGACACCACCACCAGGATGTAAAGCAGGATGCTCTACCACCTAACTGTAGAAGGGGTCCACCCTATGTTAGCCTTGGGCAGCAATAGTAAAGAATTGACCTAGAGTGAACCTATGATGTAGAGAGGCTTATTGTAATATCATTACTATATATACATACCCCCTAACTGTATGCATTATGGGTAACCACATATACAGTTACACTAAGGCTGGGACCCTTCTCCGTTATCTACTCCCTCAGCAAACTCCTCCTGCCTTTTTAATATTAATTATGTCCCTATGTCCTATGTAAATTTTGCTTCAGTAATAAGCATCATATTGTCTATAAAATTGTGTGTCTTGCCTTACTGAAGTTGCTAAGTTCCTCTAAGGGACTTAGCCGCTTGCCAGAGCATGAAACCTCAAAACTATAATTAATCTTTCCAATTGACTTGGAATTGACCTGAGTCTTTGTAATTCTTTAGAGACTGCCACTACAACTCAACTGAAGCCCCATTAGTAGCCATATAGAATAAGGTGTGAACTGAGGAAAGAAACCTCTTTTTGTAAAAAAATAATTGTCATAAAAACTGCTGTTTAATCTGTAGGAATCTCTTATCCATTTGATTTTGTAATAAATGCACATCTATTCATATATATTTTGTTTCACAGATTTCATTATCTGATTTGAAATTGCATGCATGGGTGAATATGACCTTCATACACATGCATATATACATACATATAGATACGTACCTGTACATGCCAGTCTACACACATATGCATGCGTGTATACACATATATTGTGTATATACACATATACATACATATACATGCCATCCTAGCAAGCCATCCATGGTACCAAAGAATACAGAAGAAATGAAGATAACAAATTCAGCAAAACCAACATATCAGTACAGTCTGGTAATATATGCGGAGATACCACACCAGAACAGAGAAAAGAAATGAGATGCTCAGTCACATAAGCAGTGAATGATTTTTGGGTCAGGCAGAGAAAAAGGAGTCTCCTAGGCCACATTGTAAGTGGAGAATAGGTCTTGGAAGTCCCACTTCTCTGTGCATATTCTCAAATCATTTAAGTCAGTTTTTTTTTTATTCTGTCTATAGCTAATATGATTGAAGATGAAGATTGTCCCATAGCCAGAATCCTTATATACTGATTCTACTGAGATCCTAGAATTAAGAAAGTTGGGGAATAGAAAGTACTACCTAGAATTCTATGACACAGTCATTAGGTGAAATAAACTATAGTTCTTTGAGGGACAGTGTTATACAACACCAAGAGAGAGGAGTGTGAACAAGCCCAGAACTGGGTGAGGAAAGAGAGAATCCACATGAAGAAAAGGTTTTGGTCCAGTGTCTGTTTCTAAAAACCTTGTAAATTTGACCAAATAACTTCATTACTTTGGTATTAAATGCCATCTTTAAAATTGCAAGATTGAAGTACATGTTCTTTAATTCCATCCCTCAGAGAGTATGATTCTGCTTTCTGTGGTCACCATATAAATGTTAAATCTTCAAAGTAGTAGAGATAAGATACATTTTTCCAGGAAGAAATTATTATAGATGTGGTGGAGAGGAGAGATTATTGAATTTAGAGGCTATCCTTGGTGCCATTCCAGTGTCTAAAACTTTATAACTGTATGTGATAGTGGGTAAACCATTTTTCTTCTTCGATCCTGGGTTTCCTCACTTATAAAATGAGGGTATTGGACCACGAGCTCATAAGGTTCCTCAATCTCTACATCCTATAGATGCTTGATACCACTTATCTAAGTGAACCTTTTAACTCCAAAGCTACCAAATAACAGCAATGTTATGCATTGTAAAAAGATAAAAAGGATCAATTTCTGCAAAATTCTCTTCTATTCATTCTAATTCAATTCAAACTAAACAGTCAGGCATGAAATCCAATGCATTTTGCTTTTGGCATCACTGACACAAAAACATATTCAGTTGAAAACTAAAAAGAATCTCTGTTCTGCTACACTATCTACCTATTCAGTCATTCATAAAATATTTACTTATGCAAGGTTTTTCTGCACCACATTCATTTCCAGGCAAGGCCAATGCTCTTCCCCCATGCTTTCCACATTTGAACTATCCCTATTAACAAAGGAAAACAGTTAAGCAACAAATCAAACAATACATTAACTACTTCATTTAATCCATACAACATTCCTAGCTGAGAAGAGGCAAGTATATCTCACTATGAACCTCAGGATAATTATTGGCTTTTCAATTTTTCAGAGTTCCCTTCGATTTCAATAATATTTTCATTTATATTATCTGAGGTATTATAAAATTAGTCTTCTGGGTTTATTTATCAGATCATAAGGTCACATCTCCAGAGTTTTCACTTTGCCTCTTATACAAGGTACAGATTCCTGTGTTTGGAATTTAAAGTCCTTGACAATCAGAAACAAGCATACATTTATAGGTTTTCTATACATTATTTCCTTGAAGCACACCATAATCCACCTTTTGTGTAATTGTTCACAGATGACATTCAGCCTCCCATATCTTTGCTTCTGACATAGGCTGCCAGAATGCATGGAATGTGTTTTCTCTTCACTTCTACCTCTTCAATACCCAACTTCTTTTGAAATTTATTTAAATCCAACCTCTAGTATAAAATATTTCCTAATTTCCCCACTTGTTAATGCTTTATGCCTCCTAAAATTACCCAGTATTTACTTTGTGTTTTGTATATATTTAGAAGATCATTGATCCATGAGAGACCATGAGACTCATCTCATTCAATATCCTTCTTTTACATGTGAGGAAAGAGATCCAGAGAAGTGATGTGAATTTCCCAGAATGAGAAAGATTTTAAGTGTTAGAATTAGTATTTGAACTGATGTCTATAAACTCCCAGGTTCGCTTTTTATCAGGCTTACCAATTGTAGTATCTGGTTCCCAGAAGAGGGCTCCAAAACTGATAGGAGAAAAAATATTAAGTTGTAAGGAAGACACAGTTTGTCTGACATTTTAATATTCATCTCACAACTCACAACACAAAGAGAATCATGTTTTCTAACAGGTCTACTGTGAATTGAAATACACAAAAAAATTATTAAAACATTTCAGCATTTTTTCATACACATCTCTAATTTAGTTCCCAAAGACTTAAAATAAACACATCCAAAATCTCTTTTAAAATTTCCTGTACTTTTTACTTAAAGAGAAAACAAACTACATTCCATGGAATTGATGCCTATACAGCAAGTAGTAACAAAAAGTATAACATGCATAGTTGCAACATATTTGATAGTATGTGGTGGGCAATAGCATTAAATATGTATACATACATACTGTACATGTTCATGTATCTATATATTCATATGTATATTTATATGTATGTATGTCATTTCAGTCTAAAATTGTTGCAGCTAAATGGTACAGTGTATAGAATGCTGGGCCTGGAGGAAGACTCATCTTCATCAGTTCAAATCTGGCCTCAGACATTTAACTAACCAAATGACTGTAATGTAATGCCAAGCAAAGGCAACTTCCCAAGGTTCAAAATACCAGCATAGGTGCTCTCCATTTTATTCAGTGACAAATTAAGAACAGAGAAGATCAAAATATGACATCATTCAAAATACAGCATTTACTAAGTATGATTAAATAATCTCCAAGGACTACCCCACCCCAGGACCTTACATTCATTCAATCAATTACAAAGTCCCTGTTCTAAATACTACTCCACCCCTAGGTTGTACCTTCATTTAATCCATCACAAAGCCCCTCTTCTCAAATGGAGATTAGTTTCCAATCATAAGTAAAGTACATTCATTTGTTCAATCATAGAACACAAAAAGGTCAAAAGTTCCCCACCCCTGAATCACAATTGAATCTACCCCAGAGTTACAACAAGTTTAAGCACAGCACTTAATACCCAAATGGAGGTCTTTTCTTCATCTTGACACCAGGCAAGTTCTCAGCAATCTTTGTTCCTGGGGAGACAAAGCTTAGCAAGGCCACAAGATACATTGCCAGTCTCTTCATTAATTCATCCTCTGTCTGCAGAACAGTCCTAGGACCCCTGAAAACATTAGCAAAACCCTCTTCCAGGATTTCTGTAAACATACAACAAGAAAATCCTTCTTCAGGGCTTCAGAACCAACAGCAAGGTTCCAAGTCCTCTGCAACAACAGCACTGTCTTTCACCAGTGGACAGTATTCACTCTCTGTCTGCAGAACAGTCTCAAGAGCTCTGAACCAACAGAAAGGTTCCAAAACTTCTGCAACAACAGGATTGTCCTTCACCAGTGGACAAATCTGGCAAAACAACATCAAAACAGACAAAGTACCAGCAAAACAGCCATGTCTCCTCAGTCCTCGGCAGCTCTGGGTGGCAGCTCTCAAAGTCCTGGGCAATTCAAAGTGGCCCTCAGCAATCCTCTCAGTCTCTCTCTGCCTCCAAAGGTGCTGCTTCCAAAAAGTTCTTCTGCCTTTCTCTTGTGTCTCTCCAAATCTATGTCACCAGCTCCTCCCAGTTCAGCCCTCTCTTTTCACATCAACAAGTCCATCCCACAAGTGGGATTAACAAGCTCTGGGTTTTAACACCAAAAACCAAGCCAATACAGGGGGATCTTTATATTCCATTACTATTACAATGACCTTGGTCAAATTGCTTAACTCTATTTGCCTTAGTTCCTCACCTGTAAAATGAGCTGGAGAAGGAAATGTCAAACCACTCCAGCATTTTTACTAAAAAACAAAACAAATAGATAGAGATGAGTTGGCCATAACTGAACAACAACCTAAAATCAATGTTGACTCATGTTAATTTTATGATTTTTTTCTTTTTGGAGGGCAATTGGAGTTAATTAACTTGGCCAAAGTCACACGGCTAGTAAGCATGTCAAGTGTCTGAGTCCGTATTTGAACTCAGATCCTCCTGACTCCAGGGCTGGTGCTCTGTTCACTGTGCCACCTAGCCGCCCCAATTTTATGAATTTTTTAAATGATTAAAGTAACCTCTTATGTTAATGGAATGAGCCAATAATTATAAATATAAATTAGCTTCTGCTATAACTGCTTGTTTGGTAATGGTATGCTTTTGAAGTATAATGTTGCTAATAAAGCAGCTCCTTGATAGAGTGGATACAATTAAGGGCCTTAAGTCAGGAAGATCTGAATTCAAATCTAGCCTCAGACACTTGTAATTCTGGACAAGTCACATTACCTCTATTTGCCTCAATTTCCTCAATTGTAAAATGGGGGGTGGTAGTAAAAATAGCACATACTCTCCAGAATAATTGTGAAAAACCAATGAGAATATATCTGTAAAGTAAATTTCCATAAAGTACAGTGTTTGCCATGTATTCCATATGAATGCTTGTGATTATTATCTATGAAGTAATAGTTTAAAAAACAATGATAAAATGCACTGACACTCCAAAAAAAAATACCCATGGAGGTTTAAGTTCTCTTACCAACTAGAACCGGGTTGAGGAACCTATGGACTTGAGGCTACATGTGGCCCTCTAGACCTCAAGTGCAGCCCTTTGAATGAATTCAAACTTTACACAGAACTTGATGTTTGAATAGAATTGAAAGTTTGAATTGAAGTTTGGATTTAATCAACATACCACAGTAGAAGACCTAGAGGGACACATGTGGGCTGGAGGCCACAGGTTCACCCTCACCCCAGTCTAGAATGTAAAGGACTTTGGGGGCAGAAAATCATTCTTATTATATGAACTCTTTTAACAGGGAGGCTCAGCTTCATTATTAGCTCTAGGGGAACTGATCCCTCACTTCACTTTCTTTTAAAAAAATAAAGAAAAGGTAGAGAAAGAAAAAAAAATAACAACAAATTTTTATAATACAGAATATAACTGAAACTTTTCAGGGCTACTTATTTAAATAAATATAATTGTTAAATACACAAAGTTATATATAAACATTAAATACACAGAAAATTACATAATTTTATTATATTTGAAAATGTTTTTTAAAAAACTTCTTAAAAAGAAGAAAAGATATCAGAAATGTTCTTGGAAGGTATCAGAAGAGACAAAATGGGTGCCTTTTCTACTGCAAATGAAAGGCTACCAGAAGGACAGGATCAGATAAGACATTTCTTAGAAAAGAAAAAATATACTTTTACTCCTTGGACCAAGACAGGAATAATGAACAAAAACAAATATCAAATGAGAAAAGACAGCAACAGGAGTGCAATTCTGAAAACAACTGGTAAACACTATTCACAAGCAATTTGCATGGTAAATGCATTTTATTAAATATCAACTCTGAAACTGGAATTTGGACTGAATGAAGAGTGTTCTTTCATCTCATAATAATTAACCTCTTCCAATTTTAACTTTGTTCCATATTTATTTTATTCAATCAAAAACCTTAACTTGTTTAGAAAACAAGTCTATTGTTGAAGAATGACCTCTGAAGACTCTCCCAGTGACAATCAATTTAATTGCTCTTCTAAACCAAGGGTAAAAGAAAGCATAGATTAAAGGGTTCATGGCTGAATTATAATAGGCAAACCAAGTTAAGATTTCATAAATATAAGTTGGGGTGATGAACCCTAAGAATGCATCAATTAGTGAGTCAATAAAATATGGGAACCATGAAATCAGAAATGCAATCACTGCAATGCCCAGTGTTTTTGCTGCTTTTCTCTCCCTCTTGGACACTCTGGCTTTGTAACTCTCTGAGAATGACTCTGTTTTGCTGTTCATACTTTCAATCTTTCTAGCTTGTTGTTTGGCTACTAGAAAAATCTTACAATAAAGAGTAACCATGACCAGAGTGGGAATGAAGAACAACAGAAAGTCTATCAATACCCAGGTTTGATTCACAGCAACCTGACAACCTCCCACACAGGTGAGGGCACTTACTAATTCCTCCAGCCCATCATCATTGACACCTGTGTAAAGAAGTGAAAAACTAAATGTAATGGCAAGGAGCCAGGAGAATGTGATGCATATTCCTGAAATGGACAGAGTGAATTTGGTTGGATAGACCAGAGGGTCAGTGACAGCAATGTATCTATCAATAGAGATGAAGCACAAGTGAAAAATGGAAGAATAACAAAATGACAAATCAAAACAAGAGTGAAATTTACAATAATTCTCCCCAAAATACCAGCAACTCTCCACTGACCTCACCATGCTGAAGGGCATCACAGTGGCTCCCACCAAAAAGTCAGCACAAGCCAAGGAGGCAATGAGAAAATTGGCTGGAGAGTGCAGCTGCTTGAAGTGAAGGATTGAAATCATGACCAGAAGGTTTCCCCAGACAGCCAGGATAATTCCAGTGCCAAAGGCCAGGTAGAGGAGGACTCGGGGTACTGGGGAGTAGGAGGTTTTAATGCAGGACCCATTGATGTTCTCATAACAGAGCTGTACAACTCCAGGCTGAGACTCATTTCTGCTACTCATCATTCTTCTCTTTCAGATTACAAATATCTTTTTGTTGTTGTTATCACAGAAAAGTGATCCTTGACATTTTAAACATTCCTGAAAAAAGATACATTAAATGCATGTCTGTTCAAAGTCAAATATTATCCTTCATGAATTACAATCCATTTCACTGAGATAATATTTGTAAATTACCTAACACATTGCCTGGCACAGTAAGCACTATCCAAATGCTGAATAATCCCTTTCCCCTTTCCTATAAACAGTGAAGCCCCATCTGTTATACTCAGTATGTGGCCATTTTAATTCAGTAGAACTGCTTCCCCTGTTTTCGAAACCACTAAATAGAAAGCTTTCAATAAAACTATCAAGATTCAGCACCAAGACAATCAGTACTTATCTTCTGGGTAACATTTCCTTCTAATCCTCTCATTCTGTACCTCTGACAAGCTCCTCTTCAAAATTCAGTGAGATACTAAAGGATTCCTTAGTTCAAGGGTCACCTTTTATTATTTTAGTTGACCTTCGTGTTTTTAACTCTGATTTAATGCCCAAAGTACCACAACCTTCTGGAAGTCAGCCAAAGAATTGTCAGAAAACCCTTAAGAGAAAACCCCTGTGGAATTAGGTGGGAACAAGGAAAAGAAACTTTTTTCCAATAACCTTTATTAAGGAATTTATTCTGGTATAGTTATGTTTACTCTTGTAAGGTGGATTTTAGTGTGTGTAAAGTGAATTTTTGTTATTATTTCTTAAGAGTTCAGTTTCCTAGGATCCATAACCATAACAATCTCTTGTTCCCAGGTATTAGATGAGTTCCCGTAACTATAGTTCAAGACATTTCTAGCATGCTTGCACAGCATCATATAATGATATTAAATGATAAATAATATAGACATCCACTGTGACAGGGTTGGGGTAATGTAAACTTCTGAGGCTATTGTTGTCAATATGCCTTCTTTGTCTGTTGCCCCTATAAAACAGGTGGTCAGTGCTCAACGAATGGGGAACCTTAGGGTTGAATGCACAAATTCTGTGTGTGCCTTGACTGGCTCCCATCAAGGCTTGGGGGGCAATCTATGTTTGCCTCAACTGGCTCCCACTGAGGCTTGAGGGAGTTTAGGGCATGCACAAGTAGTGCCTGTCTTGACTGACCCCATGGAGATGTAGGGGTAGTTCTCCCCACCCCTTCTTGCTGGCCCCTTTGAGAAGGGTGATTAGGGAATACTATAGAAGTTTGCCCTCCCATTGTCAGCAATCCTCTTCTGAGAAACTAGACTAGAATACAGTAAGATAATTAACCCCTTCTTAGTGTCTTTCCTGTTTGACCAGATCAAGAGTGAGCCTGTGCTAGCAGCCCTCCTGTGTGCTCTGTTTGTCATACAACTCTATAGGAACATAAATTATCCATTTTATTTTGTCAGATGAATTTTTCTCAATGTTGGAATTTATGATGAATGTATTGGCATCTCATATAGATGTATATCTCTGTGTGTGTACAAACACATATGAGATGTAGGTGTATACATATATGTGTACATATATCAAGCTATACATGTGTGCATATGTTTATACATGTAGCTACAAAATTGCACTACCTTTTAAGACTGCCCACATTATATAAAAGCACACACATATGTATATAAATACATATATATATGTACACAAACATATGTAGGTGTATTTTAGCAGTTTCTCCTGATCATTAACAATAATCTGTACTTAGGTATTGGCTGCCCACATCAGCACATTACTCCTCAAAAATGTTTTTGAAATTTTTCCGTTACTAGTTGATCCTTAGACCACAACATACAAGCAATTATTAGATCCATAATTTAAGACTTTTTAGCTCTCTTCTGCTTGAATATACTTGTATTCATTGGCAGAATCTTTCAAAACCCTTGATCATTTCCATATTATATTAAGGCACCAGAGGAGGATTTTATTGAAAACTCTGAATACATATTATACATATATACATGAATATGTACACACACACATATATACATATGTAAATATATTTATATTCAAAATCAATGTGAAAAATCTTCCACTGCAGATACATCTTTTTACAAAGAAAATTGGCAACTACTGTGTAACTTCAGTGTTATAGAGATCTGGGGGAAGCATTAGGGAGGGTCCTGAGAGGCTAAAGGACCAATAACCAGCATGTGTCGGAACTCAGGGCTTCATAATTACAAAGCAAACCTTCCCTCTACTAGTCAATGCTTCCCCTCCATAAATAGGATGCCACAAAAGTGTTGGATCAGTTTTAAACTTTAATAGTTTAAGATTATACTAAGACTTTTGGGATACCCTATATACATACATTATATACATATACATTATGCATAATGTATATGTAACATATAAATACAATAATATGCATATATTGTAATATACAACAATAATATACATACATACATATAATCTATTATATCTATACTTTTTAGATACCTTATATACATGCATTATTTACACATGTACATTATATACCATATAGACATGTTTACATACATATATAATATGTGTATATACAGGATATGTACACACATACTTAACTCCCACACTTATACATATACATACATACACACTCACTATATTTATATACACAGACACACACACACACACATATATATGTATATATATATATATATATATATATATATATATATATATATATATATGAATGACACATGGTGTTGTATAGGAAATAGCAGAACAAGATATCAGAATTAAATAATACCTTGAAATCCAAATCAATATTAGACTCCTTTGGTGAGTTTGAGTGTTACATAAAGAATTCCTCAATATATCTATAGGATGTGAAACCAAACTGGAATAAGACTTCACAGTGGAGCCTGCCTCCCTAATACATTCTGTTCTGATATATTTACTCAACAACAGAAATTAGTTGGAGCTGGGATGAACTGCGTCTGTTGTTTTTTTGTCTTCCATTTTTGAGGAGGACCAGTGACATCAAGTGGAGAATGTCTTGATTCAAGAATGTATTGGATTGAAGTGAGTCTGAATTGCATGAAGTCCTGAGCCTCACTCTCTCTTCCAGAGACATTGTAGGTGGCAGGTGGAAAGCAAAGTTAAATGATCAGCTCTGAAAATGGATTGTCAAGCCCTCACACCTGAGGTTCTACTCTTCCTGGAACACTCCATATACCCCTGGACTATACCTGCTTGTCATTTCATTGCTGTGGAGAATTGATGGTATGAAAACTTCCTCCATTAATGACAGTTTACAACTTGTCTGCCATTTATAATCCTGGAGAGTAAGCTTTGGGCACTGAGAGGATATGTGACTTGAGCTTGGTCACAAGTACCTTAAGTATCAGAGGTAGGAGAAGACCCTAAGATCCCAAGTCAAGATTGTTACTCCAAGACCAAACCCCAGTTGACTTTGTCATGCTGCCTCTCTCTGCATTAAATATAAATAAGTAGACTTTCCTTTACTATATGTACAGTAACTTAATAGCTATAAAATACACATTATGAATAGGATGATAGTAAGCTCCTATTTTTTGGGCATCTAGGTTTGCATGGATAGAGCCTGGAGTCAGGAAGACTCATTTTTCTGAGTTCACATTTGGCCTTAGAAACTTACTAGTTCTGTGACGCTGGGCAAGTGACTCAACCATGTTCTTCTCTGTTCCTCGTCTATCAAATGGACTGGAGAAAGAAATGGCAAACTACTCCAGTGCTTTTGTAAAGAAAACTCCAAATGGGGTCATGAAGACTTGAATCAACTGAATAAAAAACACTGATTAAAATGAGCACAGTTTCTCAGGAACACAGACCTTTCTCAGACAATAGAGGGGAAGTCAATGTTCTTCCAGGCAGTGTCACTGTGGATGCATCTAGAACTGTGTACCCCAAGCTGACGGGGAAGTGAGTAATGCCTCTTGAGATGTAGTATTTATAGCCCCAGGTCATTTTCCTTTTTTCTTCTTAATATCTAGCAGGGGGCATGAACTTGTCCTGTCAGTCTATTTATATTTCAAATACCAGCACTTAAGCAATGGCACTGGATGGGTGTATCCAGGCTGCTGGGGACACTGTGGATATACAGTGAGGCCTTCTCAAGTCCCCACCCCCACTGGCAATATCAATTCAGAGACTTAATGTTATGTGGTAGCTAAACGATTAAAGTTATGGAAGTTCAACACTACAAGTCAAGAATGCGAGGGAAAAAGCAAAAGGGGCAAAAGTCCGGTTTAATTTCAGTTCTAACTCACCAGATAGTGTTCAGAAATGACCTCAATGTCACTTAGAAATATCTTTCCTGAGTTCAGTCATGTCAATTAGGATTGAATATCTGCATCATTTTTTCATTCATTCATTTATATTTTTATTTAAGGATTTATTTATTCATTTATCCATTCATTCTTTTGTCTAAGTCTCTATCTTATAAGAATTTAAAATCAGGGAATAGAGAAGAAAGAAGAATGGATTTTTAAGTTATAATTCAGTAGGATGCATTGGATACTCAAAGATGGAATCATCTCTCAGGAAGTGCCACAAAGTCAACTCAACCAGAAAAAAAGTTAAAATAGTCAAAGGATTATGAACCAGGTGTTGGAAGTAACTTTATTTGAGAATTACTTATTGTTAGATTAAGAAACTAAGACCCATGGAAATTAAGTTCAAGGTAGGAAGTAAGAAGGAGATGAAGATCTGAATGAAGATCATCCATGCACGAAGTTAACATCCTTTCTACTATGCTACTTTGAAGATCCTAGGAACTGTGTCACCAGTTACCGAGTGCAACAGGATTGTTCCCAAGAAAATAGAGGAATTTGTCAGTATAACTTGGACCAATTATGTCCAGTATTACATCAATCATATTATGATGAAGGTAAATAATCACAGAAATAGATATCTGGACCAATATTAGATTGAAATTTGGGAATGAGCAGAAAAGTAAGATTTACGTGAGCATCACAGGGAGAGGAAAACTTTCTGTATGAAATCTACTACCAAGAGAAATTGGAATTTGAGGTAATTTGATTGAGTCTAAATATGTTGAAGATAATCTGGTTTCCCAGAACTAAGGCCCAGCAAGCAGTTTGTGCCCTGAGCTTGACATAACAATAATCCTTTGTGCTCTGGATGATGTATCTCATCCTCTGGCAAAGTATGGAGTACCAGGTTTTCACTCCACCTAATTCCCAACATGATTCCCACACTATTGGTGTCTCTGACATGCTCACAGTCCCTGTTCCTTGTATTGTCTTCCTGCTTCCATTATAGAACTCTGGTTCTGTACCCCCTAGAATAATCACAATTCTCAAGATTTGGAACAATACTATTCCCATAGGACCTGTGGGAACAATAACTCAAGACCTAGAAACGACTCCATCATAATCCAGCCCAGTACCTTAACATATTAAGCTATCCTACTCAGGAGGACTTCCATTGAAAATGTTTTTCTCACTCTGAAAAGAATTTAACCATTATTTGACTGCTATCACACCTGTTTTTGGACTGTTCTGTTTCACTAGGTTAGAGACCAGTTCAGTCTGGACTGCATTCAGAATTCTATTGATATTAATTGGTCACAGTGTTCTAAATAAGTAGAGTTGAGGCCTTGAACTCTTCAGTACTAGAGAGATGGAGTAGATGCCACTGGAATTTCTCCAGTGTTCGGCACCTCTCGTCTGGCAAGTATATTGTTCTCACTCCTGCTCCATTAATAGCCCACCATGGATTGAGCTCACATTTCCTTTTGAGGAAAAACTCCAGGGCCCTTTTGTTGACAAGGTTCATCCTGGATCAGTCTGGTAAAGCCCGTTTTACACCCAGATTAATTGATTTTCTGTTGTTTCTTTTGCACTGGTCTGGTAAATTTGTGTCTTCATAAGCATCTGGTCTTTTTAATTGCTTATGCCTCTGGTCTGTGTGCCTCTGTAACCAGTAAAGGCATGCCTGTCCGTGGACTGTGCACCTTTCTTTTGTGTTTATATCTGTCTTGTCTGTCTGTTTCTCTGTGTTTGCAGAATATCTGTGTCATGTTTGTGCTGTGAGCTTGATTCTGTTATGTTGAAAGAGTAAAAAGATTCAGTCAGCCAGAAGAACTTCTAAGGGTTGTAGATAGAGAGAACACTGGGAGAGATTTATGAATTTTACTTCCTCCCTGTTTATGCTTTCTGTGGGAGATTAGGTTCTAAATAAAAGGAAAAACCTGTAGGACACTTTTTTCTGTTATTACCACACTATCTAAGTTGGAAATATAGAAATAAGGTTAGATAATTAAAGTTGTAAGACCACTAAAACATTTTAGCAGATTCTGGAGGTTTTGAGATTAATTATTAAGGAGCCCAGCAGTTAGTCATTTAAAGATTGCAGGAGAAAACTACTGAGATTTAGGAGGCAATTCCAATAACTCACCCCTTTTTGAAACATCTTAGTAAGTTTTGAGGTGCTACTCTGTAGAATTTATTTTGAGGAAAAATAAGGATTAAAACTTATAAAAGTTCTTAAAAGTTTTTTTTAAGTAATAGACAAAATTAATACCTTTATTATTATAGAATCTATGTCAATGAAAGATAGTTGGTAGAAAACACAGACTGAAGAAAGTTTTAAAAAGTAGCTATAGTAACCTCTTGTTAACCCTTCCTTGCTTTTGAGTTTTATCCTATGTTGTCCCCAAGTCTCCACAGAATCATTAGGAAAGGATAAAGGCTGGGATAGATGGTAAAAAAGAAAACACCCCTGACAGTATTGAGGGACTTTCCCTAAAACTCCCATCACTCAAGATGATGTGGTGTTGGGGAGGGATGGAAAGAGGAGGGGAGTATTCAGTAAACCCTTCTGCCTTCACCACTCCCCTTCTCCAAAGCCATGAGGCTGGAGATGATAAAGAGGCCATTACAGTCCATGTCTCTCTTTTAAACTCTCTCATTCAAGCTCAGCTTCCCAAATACAGCTAGGTATATAGATACAATATACAAATAGGTAGCAGGGAAATACAGATAGGTAGCAGGGAAAGAGAAAGCTGGAGAATTGAGGGGAAACTTGAAATGTGGTCTACCCCACCCAGTGGAAATTGGGCAGCAGCCACAGAGGGGCTTCACATGCCCTACCCCAGTAGCTCCCCAAACCCAGTACCTGCATCTGGGAGTGGGGACAGACAGATTCCCTGAGCCATGCCACCAGGAGCTACCACCAGTGGGGAGAACCTGGCACCAGTCACCCCAGCCCCTAGCCACACTGTCCTCCCCCCCAGAGCCCTGTTAGTAAATGTCTTGAATGTAGAGAGAGTCCTTGACAGGCCCTGTCCAGCTGCTGCTTGGTTTTCCCTGGCAGTACCTAACATAGCAGTACAAGGTGGGGGAGTCAATCAACTTCTGCCCTTGGTAAACATACCCTTCTCTGTTCTAGTTGAAAAGTTTATTAGATGTGTAATTTTAGGGAAATTATTTTTATGGCTGTTTACCACAGTTTCTTGATTTAGAAAGAGAAAAATAGTAATCCCTGTTGTGAAATCAAAATTAGATAGATGATAGATAGATAGATAGATAGATAGATAGATAGATAGATAGATAGATAGATAGATAGATAGAGCCTCACAGTGACTGGAATATGCTGAGCACTACATTATTATTCTTTATCTAATTCAATATAATTGTTCCATATCTGATAACTTCAAAGTGGTTTTAAAAGCTTAAATATGATCAATGATTTTCTCATGTTATAATTTAGAAATACAAATGATATAATGTAAAGTTTATTGTTTGTGTTATCTTTGAATTTCTAAATTCTTAAATTTTAAAATTTGAGAGACCACTGTAAAACAGAAATGCTGTTATACAAAGCAATTTTTTAATATGGATTATGTTAAATAGGAATTGGTCTCTTAAAAGGATGTGAGAAAATTGAATATTTGAAAACTGTGAAATGTCTAAGGAAGTATACATAATTATGAAAAATAATAAAAATTATCATAATGATACAATTTAATATAGTAGCAGATTTTCATTTGATAGTCTTGGATATTATGAAAGTATATAAGGTGCTGTAAAGATTTCATTCCAACATAATCATTAGCCAACTATTTGGTATTTGCTGTATTTCTGAAGCCCCACAATATGGGTAGTTTTAAATGATAAATAAAGGATTAATGAAATCTTAAGTGTTAGGGAAAAATCAGAAAGACATTGAAGCTCTAAGTAAGGATTAGTGAAGTTTTACTTTTTAAGGTAAAAATTCCTGGGACTATAAATTTACTGTTGTTTTGTGCTTTGATTACTGGGGTAGTTATCTGAATTGTCACAAAGCTGATAGTAGAAAATGGCATGTTTGCAGTCTGAGAACTACTTAAAGGTGGATGTATGTGACTGGGAAAGGTTTTGATGATGGCCTCAGATACAGTCTAGGTAAGATCCCTCTGACTCTGTTTTCCCATTGTGCTAATTCCTTGCTGAAAAGGAAAATTCTTCACTGGGTTAATTGTGAACCTTGCCTTTAACACTTTGTGACCACGTAAGTAGCTATCAGCTCTAACTGAAGCCTGGAATCACACAGAACTAAGGGAGTTTTTCTCTCAATTAAGATATTTGATGTCCCTCTTTTTACTTTTATAATAAGTTTCCATTGTCAAGAAATTTGGGGGTAGCTAGGTGGCACAGTGAATAGATCACCAGACCTGGAGTCAGGAAGATCTGAGTTCAAATAGGGCCTCAGATACTTAACACTTGCTAGCCATATGACCTTGGGCAATTATCACTTAACCCCAATTTCTCTGACTTCCCCCCTCCAAAAAATAAAAGCAAATGGGCGGCTAGGTGGTGCAGTGAGTAAAGTACCAGGCCCAGAGTCAGAAGGACTAGAGTTTGGTTCAGGACTCAGTCACTTAACACCCACACACACACACACAAAAAAACTAGCTGTGTAAACTTGGGCAAGTTATTTAACCCCAATTGCCCTCCAAAAGGCAAAAACATAAATAAATAAAAATAAAAGCAAAAAAACACACTGTAGGTTTTTTTTTTTTTAGAAAATAAAGTTTTGTAAGCACAACACTAAACTATTAAAATAATAGCTTGAGACTGGAACATCGCTGAGTTAATTATAATAGGATACAAATATGAACATCTTATAATTTTAACCTTTACTTTTGGTCAAATTATAATATAGGAATGATAACCTCCTAAGGGGGATATGATTAGACAAAGTAATGAGACAAAGATGTAATGTAAAAGCTTTCTAATTAAATGGAATAGCACATTTTCTAAAAAGCAACAGGATTAGACTGTTTTCTCTAAAGAATTATATATACAGATGTATGATTGACTTCCAAAGTTCATATCCCATGGAAATTCAGGCTTTGGGTTTTAGTTTTAAGTTTAGTAATATGTTTTGATAATAAATTCTCAAAATTGGATTAAGCATTAATTGAAAATTAAACTTTACACAAAAATTGCAATGATAATGGTACAGAAAGTTAAATGATTTTCCCAATTTTTATGTAACAGTCTGATAATCTTAAGGATAGAAAAATTTCTAAGATGTTATCTATATATGTGAGGTGTGAACTGAGAAAAGAAACCTCTTTTTAAAAAATAATTATCAGAAAAACTACTGTTTAATCTATAGGAAATCTCTTATTCATTTGATTTTGTAATATATGCACATCTATTGACATGTATTTTGATTTATGGATTTCATCATCTGATGGAGAATGGCATGTATGTGTGTATATGACCTTCATACACACTTACATATACAGTCATATGTACACATACCTGTATATGCCTATCTACATACATGTGCATATGTGTGCATGCATATGTATTATATGTGCATATATACATATTAATATATACAGATTTATAGATGCATACACATACACATACATGCCATCCTAGCAAGCCATCCATGGTACCGAAGAATACAAAAGAAGTTAAGATAACAAATTCAGCAAAACCAGCACATCAGTAGAGTCCGGAAATCTCTGCAAAGGTTCCCCCATACGAATATACTAAGAAGGGAAATGAGATGCTCAGTCACATAAGCAGTGAATGACCTTGGGTCAGGCAGAAAAACAGGAGCCTCCTACCCCACATTATAAATGGGTGAATAGGTCTTGGAAGTTCCACTTCTTGGTGCACATTCTCAAATCATCAAAACAAGCTTTTTATATTATGTCTATAGCTAATGAGGTTGAAGATGAAGATTGTCCCATGGCCAGCATCCTTATATACTCATTCTATTGAGATCCTAGGATTAAGAAAGTTGTGGGATAGAAGGTACTAACTAGAATTCTGTGACACAATCATTAGGTGAAATAAAGTGTAGTTCTTTGAGAGACAGTGTTATATAACACCATCAGAGAGGAGGTGTGAAGAACCACAGAACTGGATGAAGCAAGAGTGAATCCCCATGAAGAAAGGATTTTGGTTCGATGTCTGTTTCTAAATAACCTTGTAAATTTGACCAAATAACATCATTACTTTGGGCTTCAATGCCCTTATCTTTAAAATTGCAGAATTGAAGTACATGTTCTTTAATTCCATTCCTCAGAGAGTATGATTCTATTTTCTGTGATCTTCATACAAATGTTTAATCTTCAAAATAGTAGGGGTAAGAGACTTTCCAGGAATAAAGTATTATAGATGGGGTGGGGAGGAGAGATTATTGAACTTAGAGGTTATCCTTGGTGCCATTCCAGTGTTCAAAACTTTATAACTTCTATACCTGCTATATATTCCAACAGGGTACACAACCAGGCCCCACCCCTTTCATATAACAAAGAAAGTACAATAAAGTCTGAAGGCTCCCTCTGGCCACTTACTAAACTATGCCCAAATATTACACATCAAAGTGTGAGAAATCTTCAAATTTCCCTTGGACCATAGGCAAGCCCCTGTATAAAAAATATGTGCTTTAGTGGAAGCTTAGGCCTACAAGCTGTAGGATCTGGTTTGCACCAGAGGATCCAAGACTGATATGAGGCAAAATATTAAGTTGTAAGAAAGACATTGTCTAACATTTTAATATTCAACTCACAAATCACTACAAAAAGAGAATTGTATTTTCTAACAGGTCTGCTGTACATCAAAATACACAAAAATTTATTTAAACATTTCAACATTTTTTCATATACACCTTTAATTTAGTTCGTAAACGTTTAAAATAAATATGGTGACAATCTTTTAAAATTTCCTGTACTGGGGGCGGCCAGGTAGCACAGCGAGTAAGAGCACCAGCTCCAGTGTTGAAAAGACCTTGAGATCGAATCCCGGGTTCAGACACTTCGCACCTACCCAGAAACACCTGGCCGTGTAACCTTGAGCAAGTTACTTAACCCCAATTGCTTTAAAAATAAATAAATAAAAATAAAATTTCCTGTACTTTTTACTTAAGGAGAAAGGAAACAAAATTCTGCAGAATTTATCACTATGCAGCAAGTGGTTAAAAAAAGTATAACATACATACTTCCAATATATTTGATAGTATATGTTTAGCAATAGCATTATATATGCATGCCTACATGTGTGTACATGCATGTACCTATATGTTTGTGTTTATACATACATGTACTGGGCTATATGTGTATAATTGTATTTGCAACCTAAAATTGGGGCAGTTAGGTGGCAATGTGGATAGAGTACTGGTCCTAAATATAGGAAGACTCATCTTCATGAGTTCAAATCTGACCTCAGACATTTAACTAGGTGAGTGACCTGTTTGACTTAGTTACTCATCTAAGTAGAAGAGCTGTAGAAGGAAATGGCAAATCACTCCAGCATCTTTCCCAAGAAAACTGCAAATGGATCAAGATGGATTGGCTACAACTGACCAACAACCTAAAATCAGTGCTGTGCTGTATTAACTTTAGGAACTTTTTAAGATGACTAAAGTAGCCTCTTATATTAATGAAATGAATAAATAATTATAAAAGCAAATTAGGTTCTTCTGTAACTGTGGGTTTTGTAATGTTATGTTATTATAGTATAATGTGCTAATAAGGCAGTTACTTGGTATAGTGGATACAATTTATGCGCCTTAAGTCAGGAAGATATGAATTCAAATCCAGCCTGACATTTGTAATCCTGGGCAAGACACTTCACCTCTGTACTCCTCAATTTCCTCAACTGTAAAATGGAGATAATAATAGCACCTATTCCTCAGGGTGATTGTGAAAAACCAATGAAAAATATTTGTAAAGCCCTAAGCACAGTACATGGTATGTATACTATATAATTGCTTGTGATTATTATTATTAATGATGTAATGGTATAAGAAACAATGATAAAATGCACTTACACTCCCCACTGCCGCCCCCCCCAAAAAAAAACACCTGTAGAAGGCTAAGTTCTCTTATTGTCTAGAATTAAAAAAGTCAGGGCACCCAGGTAGCACAGCAAGTAAGAGTACCGGCCTCAGTGTCGGGATGACCTGGGGATTAAATCCAGGCTCAGACACTTAGCACCCACCCAGCAACACCTGGCCATGTAACCTTGAGCAAGTTACTTAACCCCAATTGCTCAGGGGCAGCCAGGTGGCTCAGCGAGTAAGAGTAAGAGCACTGGCCCCAGTGTCGGGATGACCTGGGGATCAAATCTGGGCTCAGATACTTAACACCACACCCAGAAATAACTGGCCGTGTAACCTTAAGCAAGTTACTTAACCCCAATTGCTTATTAAAAAAAAGTCAAGGACTCTGAGGCAGAAAACCAATGTTATTTTATGAACTCCTTTCACAGGGAGGCTCAACTTCATTATTGGCTGTAGGTGGAATTGATCACCCCCTTCACATTCAGGAAGGAAGGAAGGAAGGAAGGAAGGAAGGAAGGAAGGAAGGAAGGAAGGAAGGAAGGAAGGAAGGAAGGAAGGGAGGGAGGGAGGAAGGAAGGAGGGAAGGAGGGAAAGAAGGAAAAGAAGGAAAAAATCTCCAACAATATTCTACAATCTCAAATAGAGTTGAAAATGATTTCAGGGCTACTGATTTTAATAAATACAATTGTTAACTACACAATAGAAAATTATTCAAATTTATTTTATGTGAAATATTTTTTAAAACTTTTAAATAGAAGAAAATTTATCAGAGATGTTCTTGGAAGGAATCAGAATGGGCAAAATAGTCTACTGGTAACAAATGAAAGGCTTCGAGAGGGATCAGATAAGATTATAAGATACTCATTAGAGAATAAAAAAATCCTTTTAACCCTTGGTCCAAGAGAGAAATAATGAACAAAAACAAATGCCAAATAAGAAAAGACAGCAACAGGAGTGCAACTTTGAAAACAGGTGGTAAACACTTCATATGCAATTTTACAAGGTAAATAAATTTTATTGAACATCAACCCTGAAGTTGAGATTTTGAGAACTTACTTTCATCTCATAATAATTCACGTCTTCCATTTTTAATTTTGTCCCATATTTTAACTTCTTCAGTCTGAAACCTTAACTTGTTCAGAAAACAAGTCTATTGTTGAAGAGTGACCTCTGAAGACTTTCCCAGTGACAATCAGTTTAATTGCTCTTCGAAACCAAGAGTAAAAGAAAGCATAGATCAAAGGGTTCATGGCTGAGTTATAATAAGCAAACCACATCAAAATTTCAAAAATATATGTTGGGGTGATAAACCCTAGGAATGCATCAATTATTGATTCAATAAAATATGGGAACCATGAAATCAGAAATGCAATCACTGCAATGCCCAGTGTTTTTGCTGCTTTTCTCTCCCTCTTGGACACTCTGGCTTTGTAACTCTCTGAGGATAACTCTGTTTTGCTGTTCATACTTTCAATCTTTCTAGCTTGTTGCTTAGCTACTAGAAAAATCTTACAATAAAGAATGACCATGACTAGAGTGGGAATGAAGAACAACAGAAAGTCTATCAGTACCCAAGTTTGATTCACAGCAATCTGACAACCTCCCACACAGGTGAGGGCACTTACTAATTCCTCCAGTCCATCATCATTGGCACCTGTGTAAAGAAGTGCAAAACTAAATGTAATGGCAAGGAACCAGGAGAATGCAATGCATATTCCTGAAACTGAGAGAGTGAATTTGGTTGGATAGACCAGAGGGTCAGTGACAGCAATGTATCTATCAATGGAGATTAAGCACAAGTGAAAAATGGAAGAATAACAAAATGACATATCAAAACAAGAATGGAATTTACAGTAACTCTCCCCAAAATACCAACAACTCTCCACTGACCTCACCATGCTGAAGGGCATCACAGTGGCTCCCACCAAAAAGTCAGCACAAGCCAAGGAGGCAATGAGAAAATTGGCTGGAGAGTGCAGCTGCTTGAAGTGAAGGATTGAAATCATGACCAAGAGGTTTCCCAAGACAGCCAGGATAATTCCAGTGCCAAAGGCCAGGTAGAGGAGGACTTGGGGTCCTGGGGAGTAGGAGGTTTTAATGCATGACCCATTGATGTTCTCATAGCAGAGCTGTATGACTCTAGGCTGAGACTCATTACTACTGCTCATCATTCTTCTCTGTAAATTTATGAGAATCTTTGTTTTTCCTGGTAATCACAGAAAATTATCATTGACATTTCCAATATCTTAAAAAAAAACATAAAGCACATGTCTGTACAAAGTCAAGTACTATCCTTCATGAATTATGATCCATTTCACTGAGATAATATTTGCAAAGTACTTAACACATTGCCTGGCACTGTTAGCACTATATAAATGCTTAATCCCTTCCCTCTTTCCAACAGACACTGAAGCCCTCATCCTCTGTTATACTCAGAAGATATCCATTTGACTCAGTAGAACTGTTTTCCCTAATCTAAAAACCACTAAGTAAAAAGGTTTTAATTAAGTCTACTAAGGATCAGCACCAAAACATTACTTATCTGCTTGGTAACAGTTCCCTTTAATCCTCTCTTTCTGTACCTCTGACAAGCTCCTCTGCAAAGTTCAGTGAGACACTAAGGGATGTCTCAGTTCAAGGGTCACCTTTTATTACTTCGCCCTTCTTCATGTTATCAACTCTAAGTTAATGCCCAAACTACAACAACCTTTCTGGAACTCAGCCAAAGAAGTGCCAGAAAACCCACAAGAGACAATCCTTATGGGATTAGGTGTGAACTAGAAGGAATTTTTTCCCAATAACCAGTAGTAAGGATTTTTTTCTGTTATATTGCTGTTTACTCTATAGGAAAATACATTATCCATTTCATTTTTAAAGATTTTCACATTTGTGTGCATGTCTTTTTGTTCCATAAATTTTTTTGATGGTCAAATTTATGGTGACTGTACTGGCATCTATTATATGTGTGTGCATATATGTATGTACATGTGTGTATATATGCATATATGTGTATGTGTATGCACACACATATATACGAGGTGCGAGTGCATATGTGTATATGTATACACATATAGCTCTATAGATATATGTATATGTGTGCATATGATTGAACATGTAGCTATTAAAGATTAAAATGGCATTTTCTTTTAGGACACCTTGACTACAAGTATATAAAGGCATATACACATATAGACACATGTATAGGTATATTTTAACAGTTTCTCCTGATCATTAAATGATAATCTGTACTTTTATAGGTATTGGCTGCCCATGTTAGAGCTTAACTCCTCAATGTTTTTTTAGAATTTTTTCCTTTGCTAGCTGATCCCAAGGCCACAAACATCCAAGCAATTATTGCATTCTTACTCTTGAATTTTAGTTTCAATCTGCCTGACTATAGTGGGATTCATTGGCAGAATCTTTGAAAACTTTTGGTCATTTCTATATTATGTTGAGGTATCAGAAGAGCATTTTATTGGAAACACTGAATAGATTTTATACATATACATATGTGTGTTAGAAATGTGTATATATTTCATGATGTTAACACACATATTTTCAGAGCTAGCTCAGTGTTTGGGAGGCTCCAAAGGAAAGTATAGGAGAAAAGAGTTATGGGACTAACTCTCAAACTGAAAGTCTACAGAGCCTTGGTGCTGACCTCATTGTTGTATGACTGTGAAACCTGGACAGTAAACCAGTACCATGGCAGGAAACTGAATTGTTTCCATTTGAGTTGTCTTAGGAAGATTCTGAAGATCACCTGTTAGGATAAGGTACCAGACACTGAGGTCCTTACTCGAACTAAACTGCCAAGCATTAAACTCTCCTTCAGAGAGCACAACTCTAATAAGCTGGCCACATTGTTAGAATGCAAAATATATACTGGCCAAAAAGACTGTTTTATGGAGAACTTACACAGGGTAAGCATTCATATGGTGGCTCAGAAGAAATGATCCAAGTATACTCTCAAGATCTCTCTTAAGAACTTTAGGGTTGATTGTGTGACAGGAGGGTACTGAGAGATTAAAAGATTTCTCAGGAGCCAGCATGTATTAGAACCCAGGGCTTCACAATTACAAAGCAAGCCTTCCTTCTATTAGTCAATGCTGCCCCTCCATATATATATACATCTATACATTTAAGACATGTGCATTGTATAGGAAATAGCAGAACACAATGTTAGAATTAAGTAATATTTTAAAGTCCAAATCAACATTTGACCTTATTGGTGAGTTTCTGTGTGGCATAAAAATCCCCCAACTTGTCTATAAGACGTGAAACCAAATTGCAATGAGATTTCACAGAGCTTCCTGCCTCCAAACTATATTCTGTACAGATATATCTATTCAAACAATTGCAGTTGATTGGGGCTGGGATGGACTGTACCTGTTGTTTGTACTTTAGTTTTGAAGAAGACCAATGAAATCAAGGGGTAATGTTGATTTGTGGATGAACTGTATTTAAGTGAGAGAGTTACACAAATTCATCAGCCTTACTCTATCTTCCAGAGTCATCCAAGTTCAGTGACAGAACCAAAGTCAGACTGGCAGTGGCCTGGGATGCACCTTGATGCCTTCAACATCTGACCATTGCTCTAAGCATTCCACAGCAACTGCTTCAGGTATTTTCATGTCTATTAGAACAAATTGTTTTCATCAGCCTATTCTGGGGGCTAGGGGTGAAGAGTCTTCAAATGTTTGAAGAAGACATACTATAACTCACTGAGGGGTTTGAGGGCTGTAGGTTATCCTCAAATTAGTTAGTTTGTCTGCAAAGACAATTTTACCCAGGTTTGGTTGCTATGCATGCTACATCTTCTTAGGACCACATGTGAGAATTGGGTAGTAGATGGAAACCAAAGATGGATGAATAGCCCTGAAAAGGGTTTGTCAAGCTCTCAAATCACAGATGTAGTCCTCCTGGAGCACCCCATAGATTCCAAGACTGCACCTACCTGTCATTCCAGTGCTGTGGAGAACTGATGGTAAGGAAACTCCCTCTGCTAATCACAGCTAACAACTTGTCTGTTATTTATAATCCTTGAGAATTGGCTGTGGGCACTGAGAGTGTATGTGACTTGCCCTTGGTCACAAACATATTAAGTGTCAGAGATGGGAGAAGATCTCAAGACCCCAAATCAAGATTCTGACTCCAAGACCAAGCCTCAATCCATGTCATGTTGCCTCTTTCTGCATTAATTATAAATAAGTAGCCATTCTCTATGTGTACAGTAACTTAATAGCTATAACATTCACATTATGAATAGGAAGATAGTAAGCTAGGTGTACAGTGGATAGACTGATGGGCCTAGAGTGAGGAAGACTCATTTTCCTGAGTTGAAATCAGGCTTCAGACACTTGCTAACTGTGTGATCCTGGACAAGCACTTAATCCTGCTTGTCTCAGTTCTTCATCTGTCAAATGGACTGGAGAAAGAAATAGCAAACCACTATAGTGCTTCTGTCAAGAAAACTTAAAATGCATCATGAAGAGTCAGACATGACTGAATTGACTGAATAAAAAAGCCCCTCATTAAAATGAGTAGTTTCTAAGGAGAACAGACTGTTCTCAGACCAATAGAAGGGAAGTCAGTGTTCTTTTAGGGAGTGTTACTGTAAATGAGTCTAAAACGGCATATCCCAAACTGACTGGAAAGTGAGTAGTGCCTCTGGACATATAGTATTTATAGCCCCAGGTCATTTTCCTTTGTTCTTCTGATACCCAGTGAGGGAAAGAACTTGTCCTGTCAGCCTATTTTTATTTCAAATACCAACACTGAACCCATGGCACTGAATGGGTGTATCCAGACTTCTGGGGACACTCTGGACCTTCTCAGCTCCCTACCACCATTGGCAATATGAATTCAGAGATTTAATGTTATATAGTCGCTAAATGATTAAACTTTATGAAAGTTCAACACTGCAAGTCAAGAACGAGGGAGAAAAAAACAGATGAGAGGAAAGGAAATCCCAGTTCAATTTCAGTTCTGACTCCCCAGATAATATTCAGAAATGACCTCAATGTGACTTAGAAATAATATTCCTTACTTCTGTCATGTTAATTAGAACTGAACAGCTACATAATTTATTCACTTATTTATTAATTTATTTTTATTTTGCAAATTATTCATTTACCCCATTCATTCTTTTGTCTATATATCTTGCAAGAATTTAAAATAAAGAAATAGAGGAGAAACCAGAATGGATTTTGAAGTTGTAATTCAGTAGGATTCATTGGATAATCAAGGATGGAACCATCTCCCAGAACCACAATGTCAAGTCAAGCAGGATAAGGTTAAGGTTGTCAAAGGATTGTGAACCAGGTGTTAGAAGTAACCTTACTTGAGAATTGCTTATTGTTGGATTAAGAAATTAAGACCCAGGGACGTTAAGTTCAAGGTAGGAAGTAAGAAGGAGATGAAGTTTGAAAGTAGATCATCTATGCACAAAGTCAACACCCTTTCTACTATGCTGCCTTGAAGGACCTAGGAACTATGTCATCAGTTGGCAAGTACAACAGGATTGTTCCCAAGAAAATGGAGGAATTCCTCATGATAACTTGGACTGATTATATTCACTATTATGTCAAAGATATTATAATGAAGGTAAACAGATATCTACAGATAGATATCTAGACCAATATTAGATTGAAATTTGGTGATGAGCAGAAAGGAAAGATTCCTATGAGCATCATGGGGAGAAAAGAGATACATTTGTCTTTCTATATATGAAGCCTTCTACTGCCAAGATAAATTGGAATTTGAAATAAGTTGAGTGTGTCAAAATATTTTGGAGATATCCTGCTTCCCAGAGCTAAGATCCAGCAAGTAGGCTGTGCTCTGAGCTTGGCATAACAATAATTCTTTGCACTCTGAATGATCTCGCCCTCTGACAAAGTATATTGCAGCAGGTGTTCACTGTCCCCATTTCCCAGGCACTTGAGTGCCAACATCCATCACATCTCTGACATGCTCAAAATCCCTGTTCCTTGTACTATACTCCCATTTTTATCATAGCACTCTGGTTCTGTACCCCATAGAGTAATCATGATTTCCAAGACTTGAGACATTATTGTTCCCACAGGACCTATGGAATAGTAAGTCAAGATCTAAAGATGATTATGTCATAGTCCAGTCCAGTATGTATATAGACACTGCCTGTGCACAAACATAATAATCCTTACTACTCAGGAGGTCTTCCACTTGCAACTGTTTTCCACACTCTGAAACTAATGAAACTACTAGATTCCTGACACACTTACCTCTGACCTGCTCTATTTCTCCAGGTTAGAGACTAGTCCATTCTCAACTGCATTCAAAATTCTGATGACAAGTGAAAAGTTCATTCCCCAGAGTTACCAAGCCAGGGATAAGTGGTCATGATAGACAAATCCAATTTTCTTGAAGTAGAATGCAATGGGAAAGCATTTATTGAGCTCTTTTTATGTGCCAAGCCCTTTACTAAGTGCTGTATTGATGTAAATTTGATACATGTCCTATTGCAGAGCTTACTTTTTAACTGGGAAATGAAGTTCATATGTGAAAGTTCAATGGTAGAATATATGGGAGGGCCTGGGATTCCTTAGAGTGGTCAAGGATTATGGCAAGGCCTACAGGTCTTTCATAATGCAGTGTAGGGAAGGGGAGATCTAGGGTGGGATCTGGGTGAGTAGATTTCCTTATATTACTCACCCCCAAGAAAGATAAGAGAGAGGAAGGGCTGGAGAGTAACAATATGATTCTATGAACAAGAGAGAAGCACTTTGGTTTTTCATAAAGAAGATGTAGGCCAAACCCTTTGATGGATATCACTCTACAGATCAACTTCTCTAGGAAGGAATAAATCTCTGTGGGGTAGAAGGTAATAGATGTGAATGAAACAGATCTAGCAGCATCAGTGGGAGTACTGAAGACCAGGTCTTTGAGAAACCTGACCATACCCTCCACTGGAGATATTGACAATTTCCTATTTTGCATAATACATGACTTTATTGTCTCTCTGATACATAACTAGCACTGTACTTGATAATGGCAGAGGACACCATAAGCAGAGTGGTCTTCCTGTCTAGGGAGCAGAAAGATTGTCTTAGTTTTCTAAATGGGAGTTAAACAATCCTCAAGTCCTCATTACTTTAGATTAAAAAAAGGCTTATACAATACTGAATTAGACACAACTTTTCTGCAAAAGTCATTTAGAAAGTATGAAAAGTAAAACTTTCAAATCCTCCCAGGCCCACTCTGTTTTTCACTTTTACACAAACAAGATAACTTAGTAAGCGCTTAAATAATAATGGCTCACATTTATATAGAACTTAAAGTTTTGCAAAACACTTTACAAATGTTATCTTATTTGTTCTTCACAGCAATGCTGGTAGGTAGGTATTGCTATTGTCCCCATTTTATATAAGAGAAATTGAGGCAGAGGTTAAATTACTTCCCCAGTCACACAGATGACTAGTGTCTGGGCCTGGGTTTGAATTCAGGTCTTCTTTATTTCAGGTCCAGGGTTTCATCTACACTGTCACCTAGTGTACACCTACGCTGCCTCTGCTTCCTGGGAGCCCTCAGATGTTGCTGGAAAGTGCAGAGTTGTCCAGTCCTTAGAACTAGGGTTAGGAAGGCTCAGTACTATAACTAAGCTCGACTCTGATGACAAATTGGTGCTCAGAAAAATATATCTATCTCCCACAACAAGTTCCAAGGTTAACATGCATGTTTATCAATTTAAAGGCAAGGCAAAATTTGTCTCATATTTTGACATGCACATTTATTATTTCCACAAATAACAGCACAAAAAGAATCAGGTTTCCTAAGGTGCCTGGTGTACTCTGAAATGGACAAAAAAACTAGTAAAACTTTTCAGTGTTTTAAGATCTTTAACAGAGTGTTTCCTAAAAACAAATACATCCAAAACTTGTTTTCATTAATTTTTACTTAAAAAGTAAAATACTTTAGAATTTCTCAAGATATGAGGTAGTAAAAAGAGTCTCATCCTTAGTGACTTAAATGATAGCTTTTTAAAATTTGTACAGAAGTTTAATAATGTTTGTGTCCTTATTGTAATATCAAAATGAAATATGTGCAGAATTTTTTTGTTTTATTTTATTTTAAATTTAAGAAATAAAAGAATAATTTCCTTAACATTGTAGAATAGGAAAAAAAGATGATTGCATATGAAAACTGAAAATTTATTGCTATATATTAATGCATTATTATTAATACATATTATATATTAATTATTAATATATATCTATTGCTACATATTAAAGTTATCATGTAACTTAATTTTTCCCCTTTTTTCACCTCCTCTTCCCTATCCTAGAGACAGCTACCATTAGACAGAAATATGTATATTACATATATATATATTTCTATACATACTTCTATTTATAATTTCTTTCTCTGGATGAATGTATTGTTCTCTTATAGGTCTTTTGTAGTTAATTTGAGTATTTAAAATAGTCAAAATGACTTGGTCACTCAAAGTTATTCTTTAAAAAATATTGCTGTTATTGTATACAATGTTCTCTTGGTTCTGCTCATTTCATTTTTCATAATTTCATGCAAGTCTATCCATGTTTTTCTCAGATCATCAGGCTTATTATTTCTTATAGCACAGTAATATCCCACCATGATCATATACCACAGTTTGTTCACCCAATTCCCAATTGACTGCCATCTCTGCAGTTTCTAATTCTTTGCTACCACAAAGAGATCTGCTAAAATATTTTAGAACATATAGGTTCTTTTCCCTTTGTCATCTTGGGGAACAGATCTATTAGTGTTATTGCTGAGTTGATTGAAGAAAGCTTAATAAGTTTTCAGGAATATTTCTAGATAGCTCTTCAAAATGGATGAACTAATTCACAGTTCCTCCAACAGTGAATTAGTGTCCCAATTTTTCCATTTCCTCTCCAACAATTGTGGCTTCAATCATTTGAGCCAGTCTGATAGATATAAAATGATATTTCAAGGTTGTTTAAATTTGCATTTCTCTAATCAATAATGATTTAGAGCATTTTTATATGACTATAAATTGCTTGGATTTCTTCATTGGAAAACTGCCTATTCATATTCTTTGACAATTTGTCACTCGGGGAGGCGGAAAATTAGCTAAACAGGAATTATTGTACCTGTCAGATTGTGGAAGTTGTCTGTTATATTAATGGAATGATCAAATAGATGTGAAAGCAAATCTGAACCTATTTTAATTGCTAATTAGTCATGGGTATTGGTATTAGTGAAATAATAGCAATGAAATGAATATAAAAATTGTTTTTGCATGTAACTGGAGGAAAAATATTAAAAATAAGAAGAGCAAGGACTAAAAAGTAATTTATAAACCAAACAACAATTTTGGATGGGTAAAGGCAGCTGTAGGTAGTTCTTTGGTTAAGGAGGTAATAGGGACACAAAAAGTAAAGAACTCCTATGGTAATAAAGCCATTGTCTGTAAAAGTGATTTTTTTACCTATTTAGACAATGAGTCAGTAAACATTTTATTAAGTACCTGCTATGTTCTGGAGACTGGAGATACAAATGTAAAAGTTAGACTGTTCCTGATCTCAACGAGCTTATTGTCTCCTGGGAGATATAGCACATTCATTTAAAATTAAACACAGGCTATATACAAAATTATTATAAAGTAATATGGAAGGTGGAGAGTGGCTAACAACTGGGGAGATTGGGAAAGACTCTTGAATAATGTGGCTCTTGAAGTGAGCCTTAAAATGCTTTAGGGATATTGGGAAGGAAATGTGAGTAGAAAGACCATTAAAGGCCCAGGGGACAACTTGTGCAAAGGTGGCAGAAAGTTTTTATTATTTGTTGGAAGTTTGAACTATACTTTACTTCAGTCTTTAAAACAGTAGGAAAAAAAAGAAATAAAGTTCTTAGATAAATAATGGAACTAATATTGAATGGGCTGGAGAGGATGAGAGGGAGAAGTAGTAAGTGGGAGGGAGAAAGAAAGAGACAGAGACAGAGGGACATAGACAGAGACAGAGAAACAGAGAAAAATAAAAAGAGAGCCTGAGACAGAGAAGGAACAGTGCAGATGAATCACAGATAAATTTTAAAAAGCAAAGAAATGTGGAAAGGGTTTTTGACAAACCTTAAAATAAGTGACTTTTCTACTTAATTTGAAATGTAAATAAAGAAAGAGAAAAGAAACAAAAGTGCTATGAAATAAGAGGAAAAAAATAACCAAAGGAACCTGGGACTAAAAGACAGAAGTAGGTGCCAAATGAGTAGAGGCAGGCAATGGTGGGAAGCTTTGATACCTTGTGATTGTGATGAGGTGGGGCAGAGTGTTTCAGGATCCAGGAACCCCAATAACCAGAGTCCCTTGGTGGGCAGTCTGGAATGAATTCACAGGCTCAAGCATTCTCTGAGTCATGGTGGTAAAGTTTATTGTTACACTTTACAGCAGGCAAGAGTTCTTAGGGAACCTGCAACCTTAAAGGGGTAGAGTTAAAGTTTTTATAGGATAATCCATAGTATAACCTGCACAAATTATGCTAACTAGGTGAGTCAGGGTGGGGTTAGAGAGGAGTTAAGGAGTGGTCAGTTTTTAAAGGAACAAGAACTTTTAATATCTACTGCGCAGGTGTATTACCCAGAAATCACTGGGAAATAGCCCAAGGTAGGGCTGCATGGACGTGGGGTTTTAGGCTTAAAACATTACTAAGTCAGCTAATGGTCAGGGCTGACCACGCTGCCACCCATCAATGTCATGTTTGACAAGATGGATGTTGGGAGAATACACATGTCCCAAGATAATGAGGGATTCAGGATGTATAGAATGAGCTAGGGAGTATACATATAACTGAATCTAGGATATATAAAATAGGTATGACTCAGTACACAGCTGCTTCAGCCAGTACACCGCTGGATCACACTACTAAATTCTAAAGGTACAGCTGGCCACCATGACAGAAAGAGAGATAAGTATTTTGCTAGAGTATGCTGTCCTTGAGCTAGAGAGAAACTGCCTGAGACAGTGTTTTGAGGCTAGGGAGAAATGTGATTTTACAAACTGGGGTTCAAGCACAGGCACCCAAGCACCTCATCCATTGTACTTGGCAAATGTTATTTATTGGGACTGAAATGGGGAGTTTGTGTCTACTATAAAGAACAACAATTTTTTACATACAAAGTCCTGTGTCTTAGGTTTTCCCACCCCTTGATAAGAAATTTCTTTCAAATGAATTTTAACTTCTTCCCTCTGAAGCCTTTACCTGCTCAGAAAACAAATCTATTGTTAAAGTGTGACCTCTGAAGACTTTCCCAGTGATGATCAGTTTAATTGCCCTTTGAAACCTCAGTAGTGAGGGTAAAAGAAAACATAGATCAAAGGGTTCATGGCTGTGTTAAAATAAGCAAACCAAACTAAAATTTCATAAATATAGGTAAGGTGATGAGCCCTAGGAAAGCATCAATTATTGCTTCAATAAAGCAGGGGAATCATGAAATCATAAATGTAATCACTGCAATGCCCAGTGTTTCTGTTGCTTTTCTCTTCTTCCTGCACACTCTGGCTTTGTAACTTTCTGAGGGTGACGTTCTGCTTTACTATTTGTGTTTTCAGTCTTTCTATCCTGTTGTTTAGCTGCTCATGATTCTTCTCTCTGAACCTTCAAAAATTTTCATTAGCTTGTGTATTTTGGGTGTTATTGAAACATCTAATTCTTTCCTTAAAATAAAAGATACATTGAATTAACGTCTTAAGAAATCTACCTGGGCAGTTAGGTGGTGCAGTGAATAGAGCACTAGCCCTGGAGTCAGGACCTGAGTTCAAATCTGGCCTCAGACATTTGACACACTAGCTGTGTGACCTTGGGCAAGTCCCTTAACCCCAATTGCCTTGCCTTCTCAAAAAAAAAAAAGAAATCTGGCAGTTACTATGTTTAATAAATTATAATTTTTTCCATTGTTAATACAAATTGCAAATCCATATTCAGAAGATGTAACTCAGAAACACTTTTGCAACTAATCTCAAAGCAATTCAATGAATAATGCCAGCAAATCTACCAAAATTTTCTATGAACACATGTAAATGCCTTAACTGCTGGTCTAAGAAAATTTCTCTTTAACCCTCTAGTAAATTGCTGTTTACCTCAGAGGAGTTTCTATTTGTCCAGAGGAGTAAAGTGATTACCTAGCTCAAAGTTCAGCTTTTATTCCAATGTTCTCTCCCATCATATCAGTTAACAGTTAATAACCAAAGCACCATGGAAGCATTTAGAGTCAGCCAAAGAAAGCCCATCCCCTCAAAGCCTCCAAAATTGAATCCTTATAGTGTGAGTTATGAACTGTGGAAAGAAACTTTTTCTCAGTCATTATCAGAAATACTGCTATACGAAATCTCTTATCTATTCAATTTTGTAATACATACACATCTATTCATATGTATTATATTTCATGCATTTCATATCTGATAAAGACAAGTATGTATTTACTTGTATAAATGTATATACATTTAAATAATAAAACTGGACATTTACATAAAACTTTAAGGTTTGCTAAGAACTTTATATATGTTATGTCAATCCTCACAACAATACTGTGAAATAGATGCTATTATCTCCATTTTATAGATGGGGAAACTGAGGTTGGGAGGTTAAGTTACTTAAGACACAGCTTGAAAGTATATGAGGCAGCAATCAATCTCAATTTTTCCTCCTTTTCAATTCCTTCATTCTATCCACTGATCCACCTAGCTGCTTTTATTCTAATACTCTGATAATTTGTTTTTATTTTTTAAAAAACTGTGGGGGGGGGCCAAGATGGCAGAGACCTGCTTGAAATCTCCCCAAACCCTTCAAAATACCTGTAAAAAAAATGACTAAACAAATTCTAGAGCAGCAAAAGTCACAAAAATGACAGACTGAAACAAAATTCCAACCCAAGACAATCTGGAAAGCCGACGGGAAAGTACTATCGCACTGGACTAGGGGTGGAGCACAGCCCAATGTGGGCTGCCCTGGCATAGATGGCCAAGCAGGCCTCAGGGCACTGAATCACTGGCAGTTGTGGTAGTTTCCAGACTTCTCAACCCACAAACACCAAACCAGCTTCGAAGGTTAGTGGGAAAGGTCTCTTACCTGGGTGAGAGAGGAGGGTGATACAGCCCCAGCCCCAGGCCCAGTCCCAGACCCAGGGTGATGGCAACCACTGCTGCAGTGGTAGCTGCTTCTGGAGCTCTCGGCCTACAGATGGTAGGAGGGAGAATCGAGAGGCTGGTCAGAGGGGGATTGCAGAGATCTCGTTGCTGGCTATGAGACAGGATTCTCTTACTTTGCCCGTGCTTGGATCTGGGTCGCAGTCCTCGTTGGTGGTCCTGGGGTGAAGAGGATTGCTGGTGTGGAGGAGCCTGTAGTGGCAGTGGAAGGGGAATCCTCCTCACAACTCCAAAGCAGAAAAGGGTGCTTTTAGTTGCTCACAAACCAGAGCACAGGCTAGAGAGGAGTAAACACCTCTCCTCTGATCATACCACCTTGGAAGAGCTTAAAATTTACAGGTTCCTAGAAATATCTCTGAAAACAGCAGCACAAAACCCTTGAAGCTTGGAGCAGTATGCCTCCCATTTGACAAAGAGCTCAAAAGTTAAGTAATTGACTGGGAAAATAAGCAAACGGAGAAAAATCAGATTGTAGAAGCTTACTCTCTTGGTGAAAAGGTATTTTCTTACGTTCTTTTGAGGAGGGACAAGTCAAAAGAGAGAATAGAATAAATGGAGGGTGGGACAGGATGGAGGGAAATATAGTTAGTCTTTCATAACATGACTGTTACAGAAATGTTTTGTATGACTGCACAGGTATAACTTATATTGAATTGCTTGCTTTCTCAATGAGGGTGGGTGGGGAAGGAGGAAGGGAGAGAAAGTGGAACTCAGAGCTTTAAAAATGAATGTTAAAAATTATTTTTACATGCAACTGGGAAATAAGATATACGGGCTAAGGGATATAGAAATCAATCTTGCCTTACAGGAAAATAGAAGGGAAGGGGACAAGAGAAGGGGGGAGGTGATAGAAGGGAGGGCAGATTGGAGGAAATGGTAATCAGAATGCACACTGTCCTGGGGTGAGGGGAGGGGAGAGATGGGAAGAAAATTTGGAATTCAAAATCTTGTGGAAGTGAATGTTGAAAACTGAAAAGAAATAAATTTAAAAAAACATTTATTTAGTTCTAGTTTTCAACACTCACTTTTATAAAATTTTGAGTTTTAAATTTCCTCCTCCTTCCCCTCTCTCTTTCCCAAGATGATGTGCAATATTATATAGGCTATACATATACAATCATATTAAACATATCTCCACATTAGTCATCTTGTAAAGAAGAATTAAAACCAAAGAGAAAATCCATGAGAAAGAAAAAACTAACACAAAGAGAGAGAGAATTCTATCCTTTAATCTGCATTCAGACTCCATAGTTCTTTCTCTGGATGTGGATAGCTTTTTCCATTATGAGTCTTTTGGAATTATCTTAGTTCATTGCATTGCTGAGAAGAGCTAAGTCTATCAACGTTGGCCATCACATAATGTTGCTATTACTGTTTATGATGTTTTTCTGGTTCTGCTCACTTCACTCAGCATCAGTTCATCAAAGTCTTTCTGGGTTTTTCTGAAGTCTACCTCTTCAGCATTTCTTATGGAAAAAGTGTTCTATTGCATTCATATACCACAAATTATTCAGCGATCCCCCAATTAATGGATATCCCTGCAATTTCCAATTTTTGACCACCACAAAAAGAGTTGCTATAAATATTTTGGTACACGTGGGTGCTTTTCTCATTTTTATGTTCTCTTTGGGATACAGACCTAGAAGTGGTATTGCTGGATCAAAGGGTTTTATATCATTGTATAGTCCTTTGGGCATAGTTCCAAATTGCTCTCCAGAATGGTTGGATAAATTCACCACTCCAAACATTAGTGTTTCAATTTTCTCACATCTTCTTCAACATTATCATTTTCCTGTTTTGTCATATTACCCAATCTGATAGGTATGAAATGGCACTTCATTATTCTTTTAATTTATATTTCTCTAATCAATAGTGATTTGGAGCATTTTTTATATGACTACAGATAGCTTTACTTTCTTCATCTGAAAACTGCCTGTTCATATCCTTTTATCAATTGGGGAATGACTTGTCTTCTTATAAATTTGACTGAGTTTTCTATATATTTTAGAAATGAGACCTTTATCAGAGACACTGGCCATAAAAACAGTTTCCCAGCTTCATGCTTCCCTTCTAATCTTGGTTATATTGACTTTGTGCAAAATCTTTTTAATTTAATGTAATCAAAATTATCCATTTTGTATTTCATGATGTTCTCTATCTCTTCTTTGGTCTTAAATTCTCTTCTCGATAGATCTGACAGGTAAAATATTCCTTGCTCTCCTAATTTGCTTATACTATTACTTTTTATGTCTAAATTGTGTATTTATTTTGAATTTATCTTGGTATAAGGTGTAAGATGTTGGTCTATGCCTAGTTTCTTCCATACTATTTTCCAGTTTTTTCCAGCAGTTTTTGTCAAATACTGAGTTCTTATCCCAGAAGCTGGAATCTTTGGGTTTTTCAAAAAGTAGATTACTATAGTCATTGACTACTGTGTCTTTTGTACCTAACTTCTTCCATGATCTACCACTCTTGTTTCTTAGCCATTACCACATAGTTTTGATGATTTCTGCTTTATGATACAATTTTAGATCTGGGATGACTAAGCCCACATATTTATACCCAGCTTAGGTATCAGCATTATATTTGTATCAAAGAAAGAATTTGACAGGACTCCTTCCTTGCCTATTTTCCCAAATAGTTTGTATAGCATTGGAATTAATGATTTTTAAAATATTTGGTAGAAATCAGCTGTAAATCCATTTGGCCCTAGAGATTTTTACTTAGGGAGTTCATTGATGTCTTGTTCATTTTCTTTTTCTGAATTAGGTTTATTTAAGTATTTTATTTCCTCTTCTGTTAATCTGGGTAATTTATCTTTGTGAACATTCATCCATTTCACTAAGATTGTCAGATTTATTGGCATACAGTTGGGCAAAATAGCTCCTAATTATTATTTTAATTTCCTATGCATTAGTGGTGAATTCACCCTTTTCATTTTTGATACAGGTAATTTGATTCTCTTCTTTTTTTTTTAAATCAAATTAACCAAAGATTTATCTATTTTATTGTTTTTGTTTCATAAAACTGATGAGGTATGTGCTCTGGGAGCCCCCTTGAGGTACAGGCTCTGGGAAACCCCCCTTGGACTCTGATTAAATTGTCCCATCTGATGATGCATTTGCATGAGGCCATAAGCCTTACATTGTGGCTGGGCCCAAACCTCTGTTACTAGACTTCCCGCCCTTGAGCCTATCAAAATATCAACCTACCCTTGAACTGGCCTAGCCCACCGTTCTCTGTAGTCTTCAGGTAGCCTCCAGCAACTTCCCACCCTTAATCACTCATTGACCCTCCCCAAACTCCTCCTCTAGACTACCCCTAAATTCCTCCCCCAACCTTCTGTATATAAGACCCCATCTTGCCCCCATGTGGGTGAGAGTGCCATAGAATGACTTTAGAATGACAGGTTTACTCTGTGTCCAATACAAGGGAACTTTTAATAAACTTTACTTTTCTTTGGCTGAGAAGACTTGAGTTGAATTCATTCGGCAGGACCTGGCGTGTTGGTATTTTGGGGTCTCCAGAGCAACCCTAACCCTCTTTATAGGTAACCTCTTCAAAACCAGCTCTTAGTTTTATTAGTTCAATAGTTTTCTTTTTTCAATTTTGTTAATCTCTCCTTTGATTTCAGAATTTCTTATGTGGTTTTTAATTGGGGATTTTGAATCTGTTCTTTTTATAGCTTTTTTTTTTTTAGTTTTGTGCACAATTCATTGATCTTTTCTTTCTTTACTTTATTCACAAAAGCATTTAGAGATATAAAATTTCCCCTAAGAACCTCTTTGGCAGCATCCTCAGAATATTATTTTTAGATTTCTGGGTAAATCTTTACTCTCAGAAAAAAAAAAAAAGTTCTACAAAGAGAAGTAGATTTATGAAGCAAACTACTGGAAATGAGAGAACCCTGACTCTTTTTTCCTTCAACCAGGGAAAGAGCTGTGAATCAGGCTGCTGTGCAGTAGAGCTTGGGCAAGTAAATTATAGCACTGCAGGAAGAGTAATGGGTTCAAATCCCAGCAATATCACTTGGGCAAGTATAATGTTAATGGAATATGAAGAACTTCCCTGTCCACTAATAGGTCTATGTGACCACATGTGTTCAATCATGGATGTCTTTCTGCTTTGATCTCCGGCCTAGCTGTGATACATGTGAGCCACATAGAACCCATTGGGGGAGGAAATTGCCTAAAGGGAAGTTTGCTTAAGGGAGGCTTGCTTGTTGGAAGGCTTTCACACCTTTTGTACTAAGCTAATTAGGCACTGAGTCATGTGGGTTGTGATGCCTTCTCTGAGTCTATTTTGAAAACTACATATACTGGGAGGTTGGTATTTTGCTTTGGGGGTTTGCTCATGAGAAGGACCTTTTGATTCCCTGGACAGGACTCTGAGTAACCAATTGTTAAGAGCCCATGACTACTCAGAGGTTTGTGTTGTCCCATTCTGGTGGTGTATGTAGATGGTTATACTATTTTGTCAAGACAGTTGGAGCCTGTCTGTTGTATCTCTGTGATAATTTTTCTGCTTGTATTTTCTATTTATCTATAATTAAAGTAAAATTATCGACCTCTTTAAAAGTTGTCTTTCCTTTAGAAAAGCAGATCAAAGAACCTGTGCTAGCAGGCCATCCTGGGTGTTCTAGGGTGCTTGCTCCTACAATGTTTCATCTGTTGTGTAACAGAGTTAAAGTCATAGTGATAACATTTTTCCAAAACAAACACATAAAATGCAGGTTATAACCTATTAGTGGTCAGGTCCACCAACAAGTCTTAACAAGCAAGTGTACATAGATGAACATCCTGCATTGTCAGGATGTCCAGAATACATAAGCAGAAATATGTGCATATAATGACTTATTTACAAACAATAGTATATGGTTATATGACACAATATTGTGTTATCAAAATTTCAATGCAGAAAAAAAATCCACAAATTTACAATAAATTAAGTTTAAGATCCATCTTTTTTTTAAGAAAATACTTTTTTTTAATGAAGCAATTTAAAAAAACTGTTAAAGGTTTAAAGAAAGTAGGTTTCCAGGGGGCACTGAGTAATGTTTTTAGGAAAAAACAGGAAACAGAGAAAGAGAAGTGATGTGAATTTCCCAGAATGAAAAAGGTTCTAAGTGTGAGAGCTGGTATTTGAACTCAGGTCTGTGGACTCCCAAGTTCATTTATCTTTCCAGTACATTATATTGCCTCAGTATCTTGGCAGGTGGGCTAAACCAGGTTGACGGTAACCGATTGGTGAGTTAGAGGAATGTTTTTCCCAAGCATGTGAAGATTTCCCCTCTGAGGAATGTGTGGATGAAAACAATTTGTTCCAACAGCTATGATGATGGCAGAAGTAGACACTGTGGAGGGCCTAGAGCTTAGACATCAAAGATGGCAAAGTCATACACTGTATCCTGGGTCATCACTAATTGTCACAACTTTTGCCTTGCCACTGGACTCCCATGACTCTGAAAGAGAGAGTGTGGTTGACTACTTTATACAACTTTGCCTCACTTAAATCCAATTAGTGGATGAGTCAAGACATCACACCATGATACCATTGTCACCTTCAAAAATTAAGGACCAACAACAGGAAGGGGAATAATGTGGTACAGTGGAAGGACAGGACCTTTGTCATCAAAGGACCTGGTTCTATTCCTTTTTTTACCACTACAATGACCTTAGGAAAGTCACCTAATCTCTCTGAAACTCAATTTCCTTATTTACAAAATGAGAGGAATTGTACTAAGTGAGTACTAAATTTTTTTTGGGGGGGAGGGGGTCCAAGAAATGATCAGTGTCCATGGAGACTTTTGTCTTGCCTAGATCACATTTTCCTTTTATTCGTTTCAATAAACAAGGCACTGGAGCTCAGTGACCTCTGAGCTAAGTTGCTTTTCTGAGAATCAACATCACATAATAACTATGTGCCTAAACTTTCCAGTTTAACCTGCAAAAGATTGAGTCAAGTAAGAAGGGAAGCTTTGTAGCAGACAGTTTAATTACCTTGAAAGTATTTAGAGGGGCGGCCAGGTAGCACAGAGAGTAACAGCACCAGCCCCAGTGTCGGGACAACCTGGGGATGGAATCTGGGCTCAGACACTTAGCACCCACCTAGAAAATCCTGGCCATGTAACCTTGAGCAAGTTACTTAACCCCAATTGCTTAAAAAAAAAGAAAGTATTTAGAAATAATCTCAATAGTATATAGAAATAGTCTTACTAGGTACTGCCTTACCATTTAGCATTGTTTAGTCTTTTTTTTCTAGTCACATGTGACTCTCTGTGACTCCATGTTGGCAAAGATACTGGAATGGTCTGACATTTTTTTTTCTCTAGCTCATTTTACAGATGAGGAAAATTGAGGGAAACAGGGTTAAGTGACTTGCCTAGGGTCACACAACTAGGAAGAGTCTGAGGCCAGATTTGAATTAGGAAAATGAGTCTTCCTGACTCCAGGCCTGGTGTTCCACGCAGGACACCATCTAGCTGCCATCATTCAGCATTGTATGGCTACATTATTTTTATAAGCATTTTATCTCAGGAAATATAGGAGAAAATGGATCAGATCTTGAAATGGAAATTCAGCTGTATTACTGGACACTGATAAGGATACCATCTCCAAAGAGACATCAAGAATGTCCAGCCTAAATAAAGATTTAATTTTTTTTTTTAAGCAATCGGGGTTAAGTAACTTGTTCAAGGTTACAAGGCCAGTTATTTCTGGGTGTGGTGATGAGTGTCTGAGCCCGGGATTCGATCTCCAGGTCATCCCAACACTGGAGCCGGTGCTCTTACTCACTGAGCCACCTGGCCGCCCCTAAGCAATTGGGGTTAAGTAACTTGCTCAAGGTTACAAGGCCAGTTATTTCTGGGTGGGTGCTAAGTGTCTGAGCCCAGGATTCGATCTCCAGGTCTTCTCAAAACTGGAGCCAGTGCTCTTACTCGCTGTGCTACCTGGCCGCCCCAAGAAGAAGATTTAATTTTAAAGTATCTTAGAGTTCATCTTGAACAACTGAAACTATGTAGGTTAAATCTGAAGTCATATAGTTAGTAAATTTGGACTTCTGGACATCTGGACTGATATATGACACTTAGGAAAGAGGACCATGGAGTGAATTTTATGAACATCAGTGTTATGGGAGGAGATAAAGATGTTTCAGAATATGAAATCTTGTATTACCAGGGAATGTTGAAATTTGAGTAATTGGCAGCCAATCAAAGCTATGTGGCCCCTGCTTGTCCTTTGTTCTCAAAGTGGACCATGACAAGAGGGAGCTAATATCATGACATAGATGTGAATTAGATTCAGGTGAGGCAGGGCTATGCAAAGTCACAAGCCTCACTTTCTCCTCTGGAGTCATCTGGGTCCAGTGGCCAGATACAGATAGGACAACTGGACATGGCCCTTCAAGAAAGCCAAGACAGGAGGACTAGGGAGTAACACACTGATATGCCCAAGAAATGAACACTTTGGATTTCTTTTCCATGAAAAAGGTGTATATACTAAACACTTCACGTCCAGTAAAGATGCAGGGGACTTCTCAGTATCAGTGTTATCAGCAAGGAACCCTTTCAACAGAGTATAGTGTAAACAACTTGGATGGGAAGAAACATCAATTTGGGAGTGAAGTCTTTGTAATCTGAGCCTACTCTCAGACACTGGAGTCATTAGACAGGTAATTGGCAAAGCCTATAAAATTCTGGATGTGGAATAGAGATGACTTGGGTTCTAATCCTCCCTTAGACATTTGTCAGCTGTGTGACTCTGGGCAAGTCACTTAAGCTCTGTAGCCTTCAGTTTCCTCATCTCTAAAATGAAGGGTTTAGATCTGATGGCCTCTAAGGTCCCTTCCAGCATTAAATCTCTGATCCTCCATATTCCATTTTAATGTCTTTGTTTTCTTTCATTTTCCCTAGACATGCCTAAAGGAGAGAACAATCTGTGTATGTATATTGGACTGTCTCTCTAACAAAAATGTGGATTGTCTCAGATTTCTCAATAGAAGCTGAGACTATAGCGAATGACACTCCTGAAAGATGGGCACTTTGCCCACTACAATAGCACTGAACTAGCTTATCTCTTTTAAGGCAAATGCCAGTTAGAAAGAGGTTGTGAAAAATCTAAGGTATAAAATCCTTCTATTCAGTATACAACCAGCCCACACCCATTTTATATAATCAAGAAAGTACAATGAAGACTGAAGGCATCCTTTGACCTCTCACTAAACTATGCTCAAATGTTGAACAACAAAAGGTAAGAAACTTTTAGATTTTCCCAGAACCGGAGGCAAGACCTATATGGAATCTGTGCTCTTTTGGAAAGCCAGGCCTACAAGCTGTAGGATATGGTTCCTACCAGGGGGATCCAAGATTGATATGAGGCAAAGTATTAAGTTATAAGGAAGACACAGTTTGTCTCATATTTTAATATTCAACTCAAAAATCACAGCACAAAGAGAATCATGTTTTCTAACAGCTCTGTTGTACATTGAAATGCACACAAAAAATATTAAAACATTTAAATATTTTTCCTATACATCTCTAATTTAGTTCCTAAAGATTTAAAATAAACACATCTACAATCTTTAAAAATTTCCTGTACTATTTACTTAAAGGGAAAGGAAAATACATTCCATGGAATTGATGACTATACAGCAAATAGTAACAAAAAGTATAACATACACAGTTGCAACATATTTGATAGTATGTGGTGGGCAATAGCATTATATATGTGTTTGTGTGTAAATAATTTCTAATTGCAGCCTAAAATTGGGGCAGGTAAGTGGCATAGCGAACAGAGTGCTGGGCTTCAATTCAGGAAGACATCCTCATGAGTTCAAATCTGGCCTCGACATTTAACTACCTGGGTGACCTTGGTCACCCACTTAACCCTGTTTGCCTTAGTCCCTCATTTGTAAAATGAGCTTGAGAAGGAAATGACCAACCACTCCAGCATCTTTGCCAAGAAAACCCCAAAATGGATCAAGAACAGTTGTACCCAATTGAACAACAACCTAAAATCAATGTTGTCCCATAATAGTTTTAAGACTTTTCTAGGTGATTAAAGTAGCCACTTATATTAATGGAATGAGGAAAAAGTTGTAAAAGCAAATTAGATTCTGCTGTAACTGCTGGTTTGGTAATGTTATGCTATTGAAATACCTTGTTGCTAATGAGGCAGCTTCTTGCCTTAGTGGATACAATTATGGGCCTTAAATTAGGAAGACCTGAATTCAAATTAAGCTCCAGACATTTGTAATCCGAGGCAAGTCACTTCATCTGTTTGCTTCAGTTTCCTTAACTTTAAAATGAGGATAATAGCACCTACTCCCCATGGTTGTTGTGAAAAGCAAAGGAGAAAACATTTGTAAGGCACTTAGCACAGTGCCTGGGATGTATATTATATAAATGCTTGTAATTATTTTTATTAATGAAACAATGGCATAAGAAACAATGATAAAATGTACTTATACTCCAAAAAAACCAAAACCAAAACACAAAATCCTGTGTAGGGTCAAGTTCTCCAATTGTCTAGAATATAAAGAAAGCTAAGGACTTTGGCTGCAGAAAACCATTGTTATAATAGGAACTCCTTTCACTGGAAGGCTCAGCTTCATTGGTGCCTATAGTTGGAATTGATGCCCCACTTCACATTCTTTAAAAAAAAAACCAAGAAAGAAAATACAAAGAAAGAAAACAGGAAGAACAACAATATTCTATAATCCAATATACAGCGGGAAACTTTTCAGGTCTATTGATTTTAATAAATACAATTGTTAACTACACTATTGAAAATTATTCAGATTTATTATATGAATTGTTTTTTTTAAACTGTTTTAAAGGAAGAAAAGATATCAGAGATGTTCTTGGAAGGAATCAGAATAAGCAAAATAGGTTCCTATCTATAAGCAAATGAAAGGTTAAAAGAGGGAGGGATTTAGATAAGATTATAAAATATACATTACAAAAAAAATCTTTTTACCTCTTGGTCCAACAAAGGAATAATGAACAAAAATAAATGTCAAATGAGAAAAGACAGGAATAGGAGTGCAATTTTGAAAACAGCTGGTAAACACTATTCACATGCAATTTGGCATGGTAAATACATTTTATTAAACATCAACTCTGAAATTGGGATTTGGATTGAAGAGAGCACACTTCAATCTTAAAATAATTCACCTGTTCCTTTTTTAACTTTGTCCCATTTTTTAACTTTTTCAGTCTAAAACCTTAACTTGTTCAGAAAACAAATCTGTTGTTGAAGAGTGACCTCTGAAGACTTTTCCAGTAACAATCAGTTTAATTGCTCTTCTAAACCAAGGGTAAAAGAAAGCATAGATCAAAGGGTTCATGGCTGAGTTATAATAGGCAAACCAAACTAAAATTTCATAAATATAAGTTGGGGTGATGAACCCTAGAAATGCATCAATTATTGATTCAATAAAATATGGAAACCATGAAATCAGAAATGCAATCACTGCAATGCCCAATGTTTTTGCTGCTTTTCTCTCCCTCTTGGACACTCTGGCTTTGTAACTCTCTGAGGATAACTCTGTTTTGCTGTTCATACTTTCAATCTTTCTAGCTTGTTGTTTAGCTACTAGAAAAATCTTACAATAAAGAATGACCATGACCAGAGTGGGAATGAAGAACAACAGAAAGTCTATCAGTACCCAAGTTTGATTCACAGCAATCTGACAACCTCCCACACAGGTGAGAGCACTTACTAATTCTTCCAGCCCATCATCATTGACACCTGTGTAAAGAAGTGAAAAACTAAATGTAATGGCAAGGAGCCAGGAGAATATGATGCATATTCCTGAAACGGACAGAGTGAATTTAGTTGGATAGACCAGAGGGTCAGTGACAGCAATGTATCTATCAATGGAGATGAAGCACAAGTGAAAAATGGAAGAATAACAAAATGACCCTTCAAAACAAGAGTGAAATTTACAATAATTCTCCCCAAAATACCAGCAACTCTCCACTGACCTCACCATGCTGAAGGGCATCACAGTGGCTCCCACCAAAAAGTCAGCACAAGCCAAGGAGGCAATGAGAAAATTGGCTGGAGAGTGCAGCTGCCTGAAGTGAAGGATTGAAATCATGACCAAGAGGTTTCCCAAGACTGCTAGCAGAGCCCCAGAGCCAAAGGCCAGGTAGAGGAGGACTCGGGGTAGCTGGGAGTAGGAGGTTTTAATGCAGGATCCATTGATGTTCTCATAGCAGAGCTGCATAGTTGCAGGCTGGGACTCATTGCTGCTATTCATCACTCTCTTTCAGATTAATCTTTGTTTTTCTTGGTAATCACAGAAAATTATCAGTGACATTTTCAATGTTCCTAAAAAAAAAAGATAAATTAAATGCATGTCTGTACAAAGTCAAATACTATCCTTTATGAATTATGATCCATTTCACTGAGATAATTGCAAAACATTTAACACATTGCCTGGCAGAGTAGGCACTACATAGATGCTTAATTCTTTCACCCTTTCTTATAAACAATAAAGCTCTCATCCTCTGTTAAACCAGTATATGTCCATTTTACTCAGAACTGCTTCCCTTAATCTAAAAACCACTAAATAAATAACTGAATAAGTCTAAGGATCAGCACCAAGACAGTCAGTGCTTCTCTGCTTGGTAACATTTCCCTATAACCCTCTCATTCTGTACCTCTGACAAATTCCTCTGCAAAGTTCAGTGAGACACTAAGGGATTCCTCAGTTCCAGAATCACTTTTTATTACTTTGCCATTATTCACATTGTCAATTCTGAATTAATGCAAAAGTACAAGCACCTTTGGAACTCAGCCAATGTGCCAGAAAACCCCTAAGATACTATCCCTGTGGGGTTAGGTGTGAATCAGAAGAAACTTTTTTTTTTCCAATAATCATTAGAATGGAATTTATACAACTGTTTAATCTATGGGAACATAAATTATGCATTTTGTTTTGTAAGATTCGCACATTCATGTGCATATCTTTTAGTTCTATAAATTTTTTGATGGCTGAATTTATAGTTACTATACTGGTATTTTATATATATGTGTATATACAAAAACACAAATGCAGGTATATACATATATGTGTACACATATATAGATATAGATATATGTGCTTATACGTTTCTATGTGTAGCTATTAAAGCTTAAAATTGTGCTTTTAGGCCACACTGCCTACATGTCAATAAAAACTTATACACACATACATATGTATAAAATACATATATACACCCATATGTAGGTGTCTTTTAACAGTTTCTCCAGATCATTAAATAATAATCTGTGCTTTCTAGTTATTGGATGCCCATGTTAGTGTATCACTTCTCAACAAGTTTTTTTAGACATTTTTCCATTGCTAGTTGATCCCCAGACCACAAACATACAAGTAATTATTGCATCCTTGCTTTAAGTTTTTTAGGTTGGATCTGTCTGAATATACTTGGATTCATTGGCAGAATCTTTGATAACCCTTGGTCCTTTTCATATTATATTGTGGTATTAGAGTAGGATTTTATTGGAAATTCTGAACACATATATATCACATGTACATACATATATGAGTATGACATAAATGTGCATATATTATATCAATGTGAGAAACTTCTTCTCTGGACACATCTTTCTACATAGAAAATTGGTCACTCTGGTGTAACTTACAGTATTATAGAGTTCTGGAGGAGGCACTGGGGAGGGTAAAGAGAGGCTAAAAGACTTTTTCAGCAACCAGCACGTGTCAGAATTCAGGGCTTCACAATTACAAAACAAGCCTTCCTTCTGCTAGTCAATGCTGCCCCTCCATAAGTAGGGTGTGACAAAAGTATTAGTACAGTTTTAACCTTTAAGTGCTTAATATACATAACCTCATACACACATATGTATATGTATATATATACACACATATATATGTGTACACACACTGTATATATATAAATATCTGTGATTAGCAGAGGGAGTTTCCATACCATCAGTTCTCCACAGCATTGGAATGACAGGAGGTGCAGTCCTGGGATCTATGGGGTGCTCCAGGAGGACTACCCCTGTGGTGTGAGGGCTTGACAAGCCCTTTTTGGGGAAGCTCATTCACCTTTTCACCTGCCACCCAATTCTCACATGTGACTCTAAGAAGAGATAACACAGATATTTTTACAAGCATATATAATGTGTATGTACACAACATCTACATGCATATTTATACCTACATCTATAAATATAAGACACACGTATACATATGTGCATTGTATAGGAAATAGCAGAACAAAAGTTTAGGATTAAGTAATACCTTGAAATCAAAACCAACATTTGACCTCATTGGTGAGTTTCTGTATGGCATAAAGAATTCCCCAACTTGTCTATAAGATATGAACCCAAGCTGGATTAAGACTTCACAGTGGTGCCTCCCAACTATATTCTGTCCTGATATATCTACTCAACAATTGCAACTGGTTGGGGCTGGAGTGGACTGTACCTGTTGTTTGTGTTTCATTTTCGAAGAGGACCAAAGAATGATATCAAGTCGGGGGTGTGTCTTGTTTCATGGGTGAATTGGATTTAAATGAGTCAGAGTTGCACAAATTCATCAACCTTACTGTCTCTTCCAGAATCATTAAAGTCTAGTGGCAGGAGGTTAGAATGGCAGTGGCCTGGGATGTACCTTGGCACCTTCAATGTCTGACCAAGCTCTAAGCATTCTGCAACAACTGCTTCAGCTGCCTTCATGTCTGTTGGTATGAATTGTTTTCATCTGCCCATTCTGTGGGGTTAGGGGTTAGGAGTCTTCACACACTGGAGGTAGTCATATCCCAAACTCACTCTTGGGTTTAAGGACTGCTTGTTATCCTTAACTTGGTTAGCCTGTCTGCCAAGACAGTTTTACCTAGGTTTGGCAGCTGGGTATACTACAGCTTCTTAGAGTCACATGTGAGAATTGGGTGGCAGGTGGAAAGGTGAATGAGCTGCCCTGAAAGGGCTTGTCAAGCCCTCACACCACAGGGGTAGTCCTCCTGGAGCACTCCATAGATCCCAGGACTGCACCTACCTGTCATTCCAATGCTGTGGAGAACTGATGGTATGGAAACTCCCTCTGCTAATCACAGCTGACAACTTGTCTGTTGTTTATAATCCTTGACAATTGGCTGTAGACACTGAGAGGGTATGTGATTTGCTCTTGGTCACAAGCGTAGTAAGTGTCAGAGATGGGAGAAGATCTCAAGACCCCAAGTCAAGATTCTGATTCCAAGTTCAAATCTCAATCCATGGCACACCACCTCTCTGAATTAATTATAGATAGTCCTCTATGTGTATTGTAACTTAATAAATATAAAATTCACATTATGAATAGGAAGATAGTAAGCCCCTGTTATTTTGGCAGCTAGGTGTGCAGTGGATAGACTGATGGGCCTGGAGTTAGGAAGACCTATTTTGCTCAGTTCAAATCTGACCTCAGACACATATTAGATGTGTGACCCTGGGCAAGTCACTTAGCCCTGTTTACCTCCATTCTTTGTCTGTGAAATGGGCTGGAGAAAGAAATGGCAAAGCACTCTAGTATCTTTGCCAAGAAAACTTTAAATGGGATCATGAAGAGTCAGACACAACTGAATTGACTGAATAAAAAAGACACTAATTAAAATGAGCACTTTCTAAGGGGCAAAGACCTTTCTCAGACCCGATAGGGGGGATCAATATTCTTTATGGCAGTGTAACTGTAAATGCATCTAGAATGGCATACCCCAAGCTGAGTGGGAAGTGAGTAGTGCCTCTGGACATATAGTATTTATAGCCCCGGATCATTTTCCTTTGTTCTTCTGATACCCAGGAGTGGTATGAATTTGTCCTGTCAGCCTATTTTTCTTTCAAATACCAACACTGAAACAGTGGTACTGAATGGGTATATCCAGGCTGTGGAGGACACTCTGGAGCTACAGTGATGCCTTCTCAGCTCCCCTCCCCCTGGTAATATCATAGCTGACAGATGCTACCTTTAACTATTGGAAAGGGAAAGAGTCATTTCTTCCACCTGACTCCTAACAGTATTGGAACAATAGTGGAAGGAGCTGGAAGGAAAAAGAAAAGAAATAAAATCATGAGTAAATACTTAAGAAAACCTCTCTGAGGGGGCAGCTAGGTGGCATAGTGAATAGAGCACCGGCCTTGGAGTCAGGAGGACCTGAGTTCAAATCCGGCCTCAGATATGTAACACAAAAACTAGCCATGTGACCTTGGGCATGTCACTTAACCCCAAATGCCCTCAAAAAAAAAAGCAAAAAAAAAAAAAAAACCTCACCTGAAGTAGGGACTTAATAAATGCTTGCTGACTTACTGAGTGAAGTTAAGCCTACTTCTTCCAGTCAAATCAGGTCACAAGTTCCTGGTCATGCTTCCCCTTTTTAGGATCCAAGGTAGGGCATCAGCTCCTACCTTCCAAGGGTGAGGCAGCAGCTAGGTATATGTAACTGATAGATTACTGGACCTAGATTTAGGAAGACCTGAATTAAAATTCTGTCAATAACTATGTGTCTCTAGGCAAATCACTTAACTATTGTCTGACTGAGTCAGTCTGTAAAATGAAGCTAATAATTATTTATCTCCCAGCATTGTTTTAAGGATAAAATAATGTTTATAACTTGCTATATATAAATTCTACCTTTTTATTATCATTATTATTATTATTATCATGATTCTACTTTGAAGAATTATGGTGCTCAGTTAATTGAATTGAATGGAGGTAAATTGGATAGGGGTAGGATACTTTCTGCTGATAAATGCCTCCCCTGAAGCAGGGATGACTGATAAAATCTTGAAATGTAAGATATTATGCTTCATAATACAAATAATAATACCTAGAACTTATATGGTGCTTTTAAGGTTTGCCAAGGACTTATCCAGGGTCACACAGCTATTAAGTGTCTGTTGTAGCATTGGAATTTGGGTCTTTCTGTCTCCAAGTCTATTGCCTTACCAATTACACCAATCAGCTGCTTCCCCCTTGCAAAGGAAGAGCTGGACCATAAAGTTTGGATCCCAGCAAGAGGATACATGACTAAGAATAAACACATAAACTAGATGTTGTCTATGCATCTCAAATTGAGCATGTTTAAAACAGACTTCACTATCCCTCCTCTCTAGCCCATTATCCTCTGAATTTTCCTATGGCTATTGAAAGCATCATTCTCCTTATAGTAACCTAGGTTTGTAACCTCAATTTATCAATAAGCATTTGTTAAGTGCCTACTATGTGCCAGGTACTGTGAACTTAAGAATTATTTTCAACTCTTTATTCATCCCACATATTCAATGAATTGATGTTAATATCTTGCTATTTCTACCACTTTGCCATCTCTTGATTTGACCCCATCTTTATATTCACACAGCTATGACCCTAGTTTACCTGGATTGGGTTGTCCAGGATTCTGGGGCCACTCTGGACCTGTAAGAAGTTATCCTCAACTCCTCCATACTACCCTTGGCAATACTATAACCCTTATCATCTCTTGCCAATTATTGTAATAGACTCCAATTTGCTCTCCTTGACTCAAGACTTTCCTTTCAAGACAATCAAGATAATCCATTTCCCACATAGCTATTAAATTGATTTCCCTAAAGCACAGATCTGACCATGTCACTTCCTACTCACCGTTTCCTCTATGGGCAAATAAAAACCCCTGAGTTTGTATTTTAAAACTTCTTTACAACCTAGGTCCAAACTACCTTTATAGTTTTCTTTGTTACTACTTTATTAGTACTCTATCATTCAACTGTTTTGTGGTTCCCTTACACTCAATGTTATATTTTCTGTCTCTTTGCTTTTGCATTAGCTGTCCTCCATGCTTAAAAGGCAGTTATTCCTCACCTCTGTCTTTAAGAATGTCCTTGTTTCCTTTCAAATTTAGTTAAGGTACCACTTTCTACATAAAGCCTTTCCTAATGCCCCTCAACTGTGAGTGCCCTCCCCTCTAAATTACCTTGTAGTTATTTGCTATATATTTATTTATGTTCATGTTGTGTCCCTTGATAGAATAAAACCTTCCTGAGGACAGAGACTGGTTCATTTTTATCTGTGTATTTCTGGCACATTGAGGTAGTACCTGGGACACAGTTTTTTAATAAATGCTTGTAGATGGATGACAATTGTAGTTTTTTTTTAATCATCATCATCCTTCTAAAATCCTTTGGAAGGGGAAATGGAAAATTATGGGGTAGTATTGCTTTATAAGAGAGCAAGAAGCAGGCAGGGAATAAATTTACAGAAAACTTGGCAGGTGGTCTAGTTTAACCAACTCTTCCTAAGAGTATTAACTAATGAAACTGGAAGGAGGACAAAAAACAAACAAAAAAAAAATGGAAAAGAGCTGTCAAGATTTCTACAGGTTCATAACTGAGAGCAGAGCCACCATATTTGTCCTCTAACATCACAATCTTGATTTGATTTGACTTTTTTTTGCATAAGGATATTTCTAAGAGGCAATTAAATAAAAGAAAGATGGTAAGAGCATCCAGATTAGACTGGATTATATAGTTAGGATATTATTGCTGCAGGACATATAATCTCTAGGATTTGGGAGATTTAAAAAATCAAACCCTTTTACTTAAAAACAAAATTGAAAAGTATCAGTAACTATTGCATTACATATATCCTTTCTAATCTCTATAAAATCTTTTTTTTTTTTTAATTTTATTTTAAGCAATCAGGGTTAAGTAACTTGCTCAAGGTTACACGGCCAGGTGTTTCTGGGTGGGTGCTAAGTGTCTGAGCCCGGGATTTGATCTCCAGGTCTTCTCAACACTGGAGCCGGTGCTCTTACTTGCTTTGCTACCTGGCCGCCCCTATAAAATCTTTATTAGAATAATTTATGCACACATCAATTAGCAAGTATTTATTAATCACATACTTTACCCTTGATCAAAGTAAGATAAAATAATAGGCAACCTATTGCAAATGACATTCTATAACAGACTGTGTCTTGAAGTCATATAACTGTATGAACATGAAGAGAATACAAAATCCATTTTGCAAAAATAAACATTTTATTTTGTAGACCAAAATGACACCTTGAGGTCTTTCCTCCAGGTGGGTAACTCCCATACACATGTTAAAATCATAAGAGATTCTTTTGGTCAATGCCCCCCATTAAGATTAAGGAAGGCATAAAACAAGTGAATATATACTCACCAAAGGTGTTTTCCTCTGATATGAATGAAGTCCATGTAATGGGAATGTAAATTTGAAGATCTTCCCTGCCCCTAGGCTAAAGTGCACCTAGAGCCTGGGGTGGGAGGCTTGTTTTGCAGTAGATACTTCTTGATTGGCCAGTGAGTCAATAAGGTTGTTACATTCTCTGAGCCAGGAGAAGGTTATATAAGCCCTGATGTGTAGCTTTGTTTTGGGGCTCACTTTGAGAAGTGTTCTATGATTTGATCAGATGAAACTCTGGAAAGCCATTGTCTAGAGCACCCCGGCTTTGAAACCCAGATGTTGTTTAGTATGGATGTAATGGTTGGACAGTTTGGAGATCTGTCTACTTGATCTGTTTCTGTCTTGATAATTCTGTCTGTATATCTGAAGTTCGGGGTGCTGACCTTTTTCCCCTGAACGAGGTAAACGATACATGTTTGACTGATTAAAGTAAGCTTGTTAACCCATTTTGAGTTGCTTTCCTTTATCAAAGCAGATCCAAGAACCTGTGGTGGCAGCGACCCTGGGGAGGCTTGGGGTGCTTGCTGCTACAGTCCAGTGCAGAGTTCAAATGAAAGATCAATACCCTAAAGATGATAAAGTCTTCCAAGTGGTCCTACTTGCTGTTGACAGTATAATGGCTACACAAAGACCAGAAATATGCAGGAAATATAAAGGAAATTTATAGTTATTCAAATAGTCTTCAAATTATTGCAGTCTAACAATAAAAATGTAGATAAAGAATGTCTATAGAACAAGTTATTTTATGCAGTTAAACAGAGTAAAAATTGAACTGGTTCATATGTCTGTGTGTGTATGCAGACATATGCATTTAGCAATGATTATGAATAGATAAAGAATTGGTCCTATGTCTAAATATGAGTAGGATTGCAAGACTGTCTTTGTGAAATTGTTTGGCATTTCTAATGATATTAAATCTCACCATGAAACAAAGCCTAATCTCTATTACATAAATAAGTTTCTGATGATGAAATAATCTATGGACAAGTATTTATTAAACACCTGACAGGACAGGCACTGAACTAGATTCTGAGGATGAATAGGTAAAAATGAAAATATTCACTACTCTCAAGGAGCTTACATTCTACCTAGGGAAACAACATGTAAGGATATTTAGAATGCAGACAAAATAAAAGCAACATAATTTTGAGAAGAGAGCTATCAGAAAAATGCTGATTGTAGAGTCAGAGAACCTACATTCAAATCTCTGTTATTTAGAACCTTTGTGACTCTGGGCAAGTTGCCCAATCTCTGTGCCCTAGTTTCTTCATTTGTTTAAAAAAAAGTGCTTTGGGGGCAGCTAGGTGGTGCAGTAAATAGAGCACTGGCCCTGGAGTCAGGAGGACCTGAGTTCAAATCCAGTCTCAGACACAACACAAAAAACTAGCCGTGTGACCTTGGGCAAGTCACTTAACTCAAATTGCCCTACTTCCCCCCCCTCCAAAAAGCAACGAATGAATGAATCAATGAATGAATGTGGTTTTAAATAGGTGACCTCTGAGGTCATTTTTGGCTCTAGTTTTAGGATCCTTTTAACAGTTTTGGGGATAAGGATAGTCCCCTTCTATAAGGTGACAATAGAGGTAAGCTTTGAAAGATGCTAAGGGATTCTAAGACTCAGAAATGATAAATACATTCCAGGGCTGGGGGACAGTCTGCACAGTCATTGTGTGGATGGAATTTTGTGGGTAAGACAAAACCAGGATAGCTTGACTGATGTTAGAGAACATGAAAATGAATAATATATAGTATTGGCTGCAAAGGGAGACTGAAGCCAATGTGTGAAGAACTTTCAATACCAAAGAGAGGAATTTGTAAGTTTGGTGAAAAGCAAAGTGATGTGGTTCTTTAGGAATGTTATCTTGACCATCTTTGGCAGTGATGAATTTGAAACAGAAGAAACTTGAAGAAGGGAGCCCAATTTGAAGATAGTTGCAATAAGCCAGGTTAGTAATGAAGAGGAGCTACTCATGAGTGGGGTGAGATGGATGGAGGGATGGATGCAAGATATGTTGAGATAGTAAAATAAACTAGACTTGCCAGATTAGATCTGCAAGTGAGGTGGAGTAAAGAGTTAGGGAAGACTTCAGTTTTGCAAACCTGTCTGATTGTACTCGACAGAAATAGGCAAGTTCAGAAGAAGGGTGGTTTTGAGGGAAAAGATAATGAATTTGGTTTTGGACATGTCGAATTTGAGATATTTGTTGGTTAAGCTTTATCTATGTGTCAAGCACTATGCTAAATCCTAGGAATATAAATAATAAATTATGAAAATCTCCACCTTTGAACAGCTCCAAGATGATATACAAAAGAGAGTTCAGCTATACAGTGGATGGAGAAGGTTATAGTCCTTAGGATTCATCATCAGGGTAGATGGCAAGGTCTAGGAGTTCTTGGGGTACACTGTAAGGATAGGGTTGTCTTTCTCTTCATTGGGGAGGTAGGCTCCCCAGTGCTCCAGTTCCACCCCCACTTCTGAATCCTGAGGTACAGTTCTATTTCTGATCGTAGTATTGGTGGTCCTCCCGAGAAGTGGGGTAAGGAAATAAAAAAGTCACTAAGAGAACAAACATAAATCAGGCATGGGTCCTTCCATCATACAACCCTCAAGGGAGTGCTGTTTGTTAATAAAATCATCAGTAAAACATAATTCTGCATTTATCACATTCAAAAAAATGTCTCAGTCAGTACCATGAGTTCACTACTTCCTTGTCAGAAGATGACTAGCCAGGCAGCTAGGTGGTGCAGTAAATACAGCACCAGCCCTGGAGTCAGGAGGATCTGAGTTCAAATTTGACTTCAGACATTTAACATTTACTAGTTGTGTGACCTTGGGCAAATCACTTAACCCCAACTGCCCTGCCTTCCCCCCTCTAAAAAAAAAAAAAAGAAAATGACTAGCATGTTTCATCATCCTTTGGAATCATATTTGGTTATTGTGTTATTCAGGTCCTAAGTCTTTTTGAGTTGTTTGTCTTTACAATGTTGTCATTATATAAATTGTTCTCTTGGTTCCATTCATGTCATCCTGCATCAGTGTATACTAGTATTCCAAGGCTTCTCTGAAACCATTCATTTCATACATCATTGGTATTTCATCACATTCATGTACCCTAACTTGTTCATATATTCTTATAGGTAATGGAAAACCCATTAATTTCAAGTTCTTTGACATGCCAAAAAGAGCTAATATAAATATTTTATACATGTAAATCATTTTCCTTTTTCTTTGATCTCTTTGGGGTATAATAATAGTGGTGGTATTTGGTAGATTAAAGGGTACACACAGTTTTATAAATTTGGGGACATAGTTCCAAATTGCTTAGCAGAATGGCTGTGCCGGTCATAGCTCCATCAAAAGTACATTAATGTACTTAATTTCACACAGACTGCAACATATGTCATTTTCCCTTTTTTGTCATTTTGATGGATGGAACCTCAGGAGTTACTTTAATTTCCACTTCTCCAATCATTTGTGACTTAGGACTTTAAAAAAATTAGCTACTGATAGCTGGATGTTTTTTTTTCCATTAAGAACCACCTGTCTGGGGGGGCTAGGTGGCACAGTGTATAGGGCACTGGCCCTGGAGTCAGGAGGACCTGAGTTCAAATCTGACCTCAGACACTTAATACTTACTAGTCTGGTGGCCTTGGGCAAGTCACTTAACCCCAATTGCCCTACCTTCCCCCCTCCAAAAAAGAAAGAAGGAGGAGGAGGAGGAGGAGGAGGAGGAGGAGGAGGAGGAGAAGGAGGAGGAGGAGAAGAAGGAGAAGGAGAAGAAGAAGCTGTTTGTATTCTTTGACTATAAACACTTGGGTAATGACTCATTCCTATAAATTTGAATCAATTATTTTGGAAATGAAAGTCTTACCAGAAGACTTGCTACAAAATTTCCCTCCTGTTATCAATTTCCCTAGTAATTTTAGTTGCATTTTAATTTGGAAGCCGGCCTCAAGTCAAGATGAAAAGATCTCTCCTTGGGTACTTAATTCTGACTGAGAAAAATCATGATTTATTGTGGCACTAGGGGTAGGAGAATTTTGTACTCTGTACCTCTTAAGGATGCTTGAGTTAAGGATGATTGGAAACTAATCTCCAATCAAGCAGAAAGAAGACGTTTTGACTGAGGGATTAAGACAATGTGACCTAGGGGTGGAGAGCTTTGACCTTTGTATTTTGTGTCCCTTGAGGAGGCTTGCTCCTTAAGGATGATTGAGTTAAGGACTTACTGAATGATATCTTTTGTTTAAAACTATGTGGCACTTTAGTGCTAACTCGTTATGTTATAACATTGTGAATGCTGGACTTTGGTTTCTGTCAATGTTTTGCTTTAGTTTGCTGCTGAATAAATAGAGAGTTCACTATACTATGTAATCAGAACCTTAAACCTGTTCACAGAAGCAGTCCTCTGGAAAGCTGCTCATGCTTGTCTTTACACATTCTATCCATTATGCCACCTAGCTGCCTAAGGTTCAACTTCATTTTTTCATTATTAATGCCCTATTTTTTCACCCATTATCAGTCCCAATATTTGTACCTGAGGAATGGTTGACCTAAGATGGGCTTCTGTATCTCTACTCAAATCTTTCCCTCTGGGGAAAGCTTGAAGGTCAATGTTCTACCTCTGTCCCTACATCCTGTCAATAGGGAACCTATTTAAGATTTTACATATAGTTGTTCATTACTTTCATGACCTTGTTTGCAATGTGACCTCAACCAACATATCTAGTTATGGGAAATAAGTGATCAAGGCAAGGATTTAGTGGGGGTGACCAGTGGACTTACTGAAACCCCAAAAGTTTTCATTTAATGTTTAGGTGATGATAAAAATTTTTATCATAATGAGCCTACTTCTTCCCTGGGGACAGAGTCCTGCTGTCATCCTGGTGGTAGAGAATACTCTAAGATTGCTAATTTCTTCTTCTGCAAGGGACTTTTTCCTATAGCCAAAGACACCTCCTAGTTTCTGAAGGAAAATTTCTGTCTTTCCTCCTCTTATCTCCAATTAGAGTCATCTATTTACTTCATATTTCTGCCTGCTACTATTCATCGTTATTGAGACAATGATTCACCTTTCTATGGTCTATCACCAAACAATCTGATGAACAGAGAGAATGCACAAATCAAACCTGGGGGGGGGGGGTAGGTTCTGTTCTGTTATCAACCCAAGAAATGGAATCTGTGAGGTCATACCTGCTACCGTCTGGTTGGCCAGGACACCTACTGACTACTATATACATAACAGAGTCAATGCATCTAATCAGAGTTTTTATATGAATAGTGGTTTCTATCTATAGTATCTTTATATATTTACCCCAATTGCATCACAGTTCTCACAGTCAGTGACTACCTGGAGAAGCCAGAGGTTACTGATTCGGACTTGAAGCATATCCTACTAATAGCCAAAGTTGATTGCAAGCAAGAAGATAGTTAAAACTAACTTTGGGCTGTTTTTTGAGCCTTGACGCTATTTGCGAAGAGCTTTACATAACAAAAGAGGTTATGTTTGGGGCAGCTAGATGATGCAGTGAATAGAGCACCGGTCCTGGTGTCAGAAACACCTGAGTTCAAATCTGGCCTCAGACATTTAACTCGTACTACCTGTATGACCTTGGGCAAGTCACTTAACCCCAACTGCCTTGTCCTCCCCCCTCCAAAAAGCAAAAAAAAAAAAAAATTTAAGATGTTATATTTGATCCCAGAGATAATAAATAGGGAATAACTGGAATATATTGAACAGAGAAGAGTTGTCTGTCATAGTCAGCCCTGTTCTTTAAGGAAAATAACATTTGAAGTTATGTGAAGGACAGATTGGAGTAGGGAGTGGTGTCAAGCAAGGAGATCATGTAAGAAACATTTGCAGTGATGTGAGTGAAAGTTTATGAGGGTCTACAATTGTGGTAGTGTCAATGATGAGGAGACTTTTGTGAGAAAAGTGGAGACATCCTCTTTATGTCCCTCCTCACTAAAATACCCTCAGTGGCTCCCCCTAATTTACCATACAATTCCAGAGACTTATATTGAAGGCCCTCAACAGTCTGAAACCAATGGACACTTCCATCCTTATCTCATATCATTCACCTTCTCAGACTGTGTTCTGGTTAAACTTCAGTATATTTAATCATCGGATGAGAGACTTAGGGCTGGATAAGACTACAAGGGATATCAGTTTGCAGGTGAAGAAAATAAAGCCTAGAAAACTCTAATGACTTGTTCAAGGTCACACAGATCATGACAGAAGCAAGGATTAAACCTGTATTTTCTGAATCCTAGTGCAGGGTTTTTTTGTTACTGCTTCTGGCCAAATTCTGTCCCATCCTCACTTGTCTCATTTCCTTGCCTTTGCTCATTCTGCCCAATTTTTCTTGGAATGTAGGTTCCCCCTTCTACATCTATTGGAGTCTTCAAGTTCTAATTCAAACACCATTTTATCCTTCAAGTAATTCTAGACTCCCACTCCCCATTTTTCCTGGGTGACAGCAATCTTGATGCCCTCCCACCCTCCAGCAAACTAGAAAGGAAGCTTGGTATAGTGGATAGAGCATTGGACTTGGACTTAGGAAGACTTGAGTCCTGATTCTGCCTCAGGCCTTTACTAGCAGTGTGAAGATGCTGGGCAATCACTCAACCTCTCCAGGCCTTAGTTCCTTCCTCCATAAAACGAGTGTTGGAATACATGATCTAAATTGCTTATCTTGTTCTCATAGCTTTTTTATCTGGTTCCCTTGTTTGCACTTATTTCACTCTTCTTTTTATTATACTTATTGGTATATGTAGCTTCTTCCCAGACAGATTACAAAACACATCATGTATATGTATTATGTATGTGTATGTTTCTGTTATTGTTCCTCTGTACTTTCTGTCTCTTCATGACCCCATTTGGGGTTTTCTTGACAAAGATACCATTTCCTTCTCCAGTTCATTTTACAGATGAGGAAACTAAGGGAAACAGGGTATGGTTGCCCAGGGTCACACAACTAGTAAGTGTCTGAGGTTCAATTTGAACTCAAGTCTTCCTGATTAGGCCCAATGCTCTCTCCATTACACTACCTAGCTGCTCTCTATATGTAAATATCCATCTAAATATCTAATCTTTTTATCACCATATTCTGACAAGTTTTTTTAAGTAGTTTTTTAAAAAAGAAATGTTTGTTAAACTTACAAATGCACTAATATCTTTTCATTGTCATTAATAACAAAAATTTTCTGAGCCATAGTATCACATCTATATGGGCTTCCTGCTTAGGGGTTGTTGAATTAAGTCATGGGGACTAAAGGTTTAAGGGGGCCACCAGTCTGGATTTAGGGGAGCTACCAGTCTATTCAGATTTACCCAAACACTGACTTTTCTGCCTGCCAGTCAACAATTACAAAAGGAACTCATGTCATGAGCAAAGCTTGTAAACTTTCATTTTCAGTTTTGATAAAATATTCTAAAATATGTGAACTTAATGAGTCAATACAGTACAACAAGTGATTACAGGAGAACATTTTTTTGGTGAAGATATTCAACAATGCCTTTGTCAGAAAGGAGCTTGTAATCTATAGGATAAATAATTAAAAGGTCATATTATATTTTCTTTTGCAAAAGGGCATTCAATATGCCAAATGAGGAGAGCATGTAATATTGGGGAGAGTTCACAAATGAATTCTTCTTTCCTGTATGATTTTTAAATTTATATTGTATATGTTTCCTATGTCCTCTACTTTTAATTATAGAGAAGGGTCTATTGATTATATATCTGTGTATGACTGAGGGTATTGAATGCTATTATGTATATATTAGGTGCTTTACACTTGTTGAGTGAAAATACTCAAAGAATCTTAAGACTTGCCAAAGCAAAACCAAGAAAACTCTTTAATAATTTATAATCATATAAAAAAGCATCAGTGATCAGTTTCCATTTAGTTTTATTGTATGAAAAGGAAAGACCCTAGTAATCTACAATCAGCCAAGATATTTTGTATGAAAGTGGTTCAGGGCATTCCCCAATTGATAAATGGTCAAAGGATATGAACAGGCAATTTCCAGAGAAAGAAATTAAAGATATCTATAAGCACATGAAGAAATGCTCTAAATCACTACTGATTAGAGAAATGCAAATCAAAACAACTCTGATGTACCACATCTCACCAGTCAGATTGGCTAAGATGACAAAACAGGAAAATGACAAATGCTGGAGAGGATGTGGGCAAATTGGAACACTAATGCATTGCTGGTGGAGTTGTGAACTGATCCAGCCTTTCTGGAGAGCAATCTGGAATTATGCCCAAAGGGCTATAAATACTTTCATATCCTTTGACCCAGCAATACCACTCCTAGGGTTATATCCCAAAGAGATCATAGAAGCGTGAGGAAGACCCATATGTGCAAAAATGTTTATAGCAGCTCTTTTTGTGGTGGCAAAGAAGTGGAAATTAAGGGGGTGCCCATCAATTGGGGAATGGCTGAACAAGTTGTGGTATATGCATGTTATGGAATACTATTGTGCAATAAGAAAAGAGGAGCAGATGGACTTCATATTTACCTGGAGAGGCTTATACAAACTGATGCTGAGTGAGAAGAGTAGAACCAGGAGAAATTTGTACACAATTACAGACACAACATATGTGTGATGACCAACTTTGATAGACTGGACTCTTCTCAGCAATGCAGTGATATAAGTTAATCCCAAAAGACTCAGGATGGAGAGAAATATGTGCATACAGAGAAAGAACTAGAAAGAACTGAGTTTATATCCAGGTGGAAGCAAAATATCTGATCTTTTTCCTTCTCTTGTTTGGTTTTATGTTCTCTTTACCATTTTTCATTTCATCTGATACAATCTGTTTTTATAACCTGGCTAATGTATAATGTGAAAGTATTTACAGATCCTATACTTAACTATATGCTGCCATGGGGGGGGGAGGGGAAGGAGGAGGACAAAATGTGAAACTCAAGGAATTGTGGAATTAAATCCTGTAAACTAAAAGGAAACAAACAAATTAATTTAAAAAAATTTTTAAAAAGTGGTTCAGGGCAGCATCAGCAGACCAGAGGGTAGGGAAAAGTGATATCAGGTAATTCCCAACTTCTGTGTCAGTCAAGTTGGTGAAGGGTCTATAGATATACCAGCTAGAGAGCATAAATAGTATAAGTAAGAAAACCACTATTAGAAAATTATGCTCCATGCATCATACACTGGAGCTTAGTCTAACAAAGCACCCAATAAAAACTGCTCTAGTCAGGGTGTTACTTGATTAAAATCACAAGGAAATGTAAAATGGTGATTTTTCCTTAAGCAGTGAGAGAAAAAGAATCAGGCTCTTCCCAGAGGCTGTCAAGATCTGTGGGCAGTGAGGGACAGGGAACCAGTGCACACAAATTAAAATTAAACAGATAAGGATCGTGAGAGCTGGGATGTTTCACAGGATCCTGGGAAATTTTGGAGGAAGAAATTGAAACAAAGAAGAAGAATGATTTAAAACGTTAAAAAAAAATGTTTTTTATACGGTGGCTAGGTGGCCCAGTAAGTGGAGCACTGGCCCTGGAGTCAGGATGACCTGAGTTCAAATCCAAGCTCAGAAACATAAAACAAAAACTAGCCATGTGACCTTGGGCAAGTCACTTAACCCCAATTTCCCTCCAAAAAGCAAAAAAAAAAAATTGTGTTTTAATATGCAATAGGTAAATATATAGGCACTGGGGTATAGAAATTCATCTTGCCCTACTAGAAAGTTAGAGGGGTTATGGGGTAGGATATATGAGAGAGTAGACTGGGGGAAGAGGATTTTGTAGGCTTGCTATCTTGGGGTGGGGTATAAGGGAAAGATGCGGAGAAAATTTGTAACTCAAAATCTTGTGGAAATGAAAGTTGAAAACTAGAAATAATTTTTTTAACGTAAAAATATTTAATAAAAAAAGAAAAATGGTTTAAGCATGCATATCAGGGGTAATCAGAATGCATGCCATCTTAGGGAAGAGGAGGGGAGAGATGGGAAGAGAATTTGGAACTCAAAATCTTGTGGAAATGAATGATGAATGCTAAAAATAAATAACTTAGAATTAATATCAGGGGAAAAAATTAGTGGAATGAAAGAAGTGAGAGAGAACTAATAAGCCAAGGTTTTGTTTAGAGCTGAGGCACTAATATTAACCCTTTCTAATATCTGTCAGGAATTTTTTATAGTAAAGTCAGAGAGACATAACTGTCAAAACTCTGAAAAGCATTATGAACTGACCTAAAGGAAAGAATGGTTCTTTTTCACCTCCTCTAGGAGGTATTAATAATTTGTTAAATTTAGTTATCTGTATTTGACAATTCTCAATTAATAAAAGAGAATAATTCAGAAAATTACAAATATCAGCAAAAAGGCATAGTCAGATTACTCATTCTAACTTTTATTCATTTGCAGAAAACAAATTCATGGTTGAAGAGCCATTCTGTAAGACTTTGCCAGTGACAATGAGTTTTATAGCTTTTCGAAACCAAGGGTAAAAGAAAGCATAAATCAGGGGGTTCACAGCTGAGTTATAATAAGCAAACCAACAGCAAATCTCATACACATAGGCAGGGGTGGTGAAGCCAAGAAAAGCATCAATTAATGAGTCAAG